>NW_022196911.1:106883120-106893876 GCF_008632895.1 Mastomys coucha
CCCCTCTCTGTCTCTGTCTCTCTCTCCCTCTCTCTCTCCCCTCTCTCTCTCCCTCTCTCTCTTCCCTCTCTCTCTCCCCTCTCTCTCCCTTTCCCTCTCTCTGTCTCTCTGTCTCTGTCTCTCTCTCCCTCTCTCTCTGTCTCTCTTTCCCTCTCTCTCTGTCTCTCTGTCTCTCTTTCCCTCTCTCTCTGTCTCTGTCTCTCTCTCCCCCTCTCTCCCCTCTCTCTCTCCCTCTCCCTCTCTCTGTCTCTCTCTGTCTCTCTGTCTCTCTCCCTCTCTCTCTCTCTGTCCTCCCCTCTCTGTGTGTGTGTGTATGAGAGAGAGAGAGAGATCGGGGTAGCTGAAAGCTAGGGAAGAAGAATCTATTAGAACTCACTCTGTGAAAAAAATGCCAAAACACTGTCTAAAACCCTGTGTGTTCAGTTTTAAAAAATTAAAATGAACAACAGCAAAAAAACAAAACAAAACAGAAGAAAACCATTTTGTTAAGAAAGATAGATAAAGGAGGTAGGGAAGAAATATGAAGAGAGATAGGAAAATGTATGTTCAAATGAATACACTACCTTATTAAAAAAAAGGTTAACCTATTGATTTATTTTATTTTATTTTTTTTTTTGTCACAAGGCCTCATGCACCTCAGGTTGGATTTGAACTTACCATGTAGCTGAACTTCTAAACCAGCTGCTTACACCTCTCAAGTGCTGGGATTAGAGGTAGTAGTAATCCCTGAACTCAGTTTCTGTAGGTGCTGGCAAGGGAATCCAGGGCCCATGCATGCTAGAAAACCCCTTAGCCACCTGAGCTACAACCCTAGCTACGGTTTTTCTTTGGAGTTGATAAACCTGACATAAATCCCTCATGTTCTGAGATGTGCACCCACAGGGAAGTGCCTACATATACAACATTCTCGTCGTTTGTTGTAATGCTGGACTTTACATTATTTTTTCTATAAAAATAAGAAAATCGTGAGGTTCATCTTTTGCAGGAACATCATCATCTGTTCCTTGTTTCAAACGTGTGAGTATTATTTACACGCCCTGGGTTTCTGACCCCTAGTGGTAGAGACCAAATCCATTACCCATGAGCCGCTCAATTTGCAGCCATTTAACATTCCAGACTCTCTGGCAGAGAGAAGGAATAGTGGAAACTTGCAGTGTTTTCTCTCTTGGTTTATTTCCGTTCTCTTATTTCCCCTTTTTAATGTTCCCCTCTCTTCTTTGCCACTCTCTCCTTTTGCTTCTTCGTTTCCCAGGAATCCTTAAGGGAAACTTAGATCCCCTTTCCCTAGGCATCCTGGGAGCTGGGGGTGGGGGGAACCGTATTAACATTGGATTATTTCAAGATCTCAGTAAATGTACTCCCGGGGTTAACCAGAGCCTGTTAAATGCAGGTGCCGCAGTGTTTAATGAGGTTGACAGAGACTTAGGGAAGTGGCTGCCATGTGAGCCACATGCGGTTTATCTACCGAGTGGCAATGATCCTCGCTACCCCAATGCTACTCCTAGGGCAGCAGATCTGTCTTTAATCTACTTGGACCACTGAGCAAATGGCTTAAATAAAATCTCTGCATGAGTGAGTCACTTCTTTCTTGGCTCCTAGATGGCATACCAAGGAGTGACGGTTTACTTTGTCTGAGTAACAAAATTAATATAAGAGAAACATTTTTGTTATGTGGTATCCTAACAGACCCCCCCACCCCCAAATCACAGAAAGAAAGAAGAGACATATGGGCCCGAGCAGTGAAATTTGGATGAAAACGTTCCACTTGACACGAGGAAACTCATGAAAAAAAAATGTAGTAAATTTTCTTGGCAGAGGAGGGTAAAATGCAATCAGGAGGAAGTGGAAAAATTTTTTTTTCACTGAACTGCAGCAGTGAATCTAACAGTGTCGGGCATGTAAAGAACTAATTCTGAGCCACTCCCAGTTTTCAAGTTAGATGAGATGCATTAAAAACCCTTGTGATCAACAGGGGTGGTGTTTCTGTAGCAGTTTGCATCACCGTGAACAGAGATGTTCTTGTCTCTCTTCAAGGGAACTGAAGATAAACACGCAGGTAGACTGGAATGAATGGAAGGCTCACAGTCTGTACCAGTCGCTATGACATTTTCTCTGACTAAAGGTGTCCAGGTTCTGTCGAATTAATTCATGTTTTTTTTTTTTTTTTTTTAATTATCACTTGCATACATAATGTCGTGTCCCCAGTTGGTGGCGCTGTGTTGGGAGATTGTGGAGTCTGGGTCATGAGATCTAGCAGGCAGATGTGAGTTGTCGGGGTGGGGGTGGGGGCTCGAGAATGATAGCTAGCTACTTCTTGTCCCACTCTCTGTTTCCTGATTTGTCAGGAAATAAAGACGAGTACCACACACTCGTGCTGTCCCAGGCTGACCCACGCCAGTCACTGTGCTTTCTCCCCGTGATGGACTGCCCTGCTCTGGAAATACAAGACAGAGCAAATCCTTAGGTCCTTAAATGGCTTCTGTCAGGTATTTTACACAAAGGTAAGATGAATAATGGACACAGTCTTCACGTATTCTGAAGTCGACAAAGAATGTTTCATGGCTAATGGGAGGGTGTGTGCTACAAAGCACTCTGAATTATTCAGAATCAAACGGTCTTCTGCTATTCTAAAGAGAGCCCTGCTACTTTGTTCTACAAATAGAATGGTGTTCCTTCTGCTACATGGGAGCAGCCAAGTACTGTGAATGCCCAACGATCCCCAACTAGTGATGCTTTGGAAGAGCCGGAGTAGAGTTTAAAGAGAAACTTGGGTGGATTTGATCCCAATATGAAAAGGAATTTCTTTTGCTTTTTCCCAAGGAAGACATGACCTATAAAATCAAGCATACCCTTACCCAGCTTGGCACAGAAAAGAAGACGTTATAAAGAAATGTCAGACCCAAGGAATGTCAGGCAGTGGGGGAGGGGAGGGGCAGCTTCATGTACAAGAGAATACCTTCCTCGTGTGCTCTTGCCAGTTATTAGAAGTGTAATCTTGTACATGGGGCCATGCTAATCTCTGTAATCTGCTAATCTCTGTATCATTTCAATTTTAGTGTATGTGCTGCCAAAGTGAGAGGGCTGGGCATGGGTGGGGATGGGAAGAGAAGGAATCAGGATCAGGTGAAGGGGAAGGATGGAGGGAGAAAGTATTGGGAGTGATGGCTGAAATTGGAGGGCATTTAATTTGGGAGCAAAGTAGAAAGCTAGCGTAATAGAAACTCCTTGGAACTGGTCATCTTCTATAATCATCAGGGCTCCTAGCAGTCAGCCCAATGATGAAACCATGGATCTACAATTTATCCTGCCTGCAAGATGTGCTGGGGTAAAAGTACAGAATTTATGGGAGTGACCAACCAATGACCGGCCCAATCTGGTACCCATGGCAGGAGAGGGAGACCATGCATGACACTGGCTGGGGGCCCAAGAACCAGAGGCTGGCTAGCCCAAAAAGCTAGGATAGAATCATACAAAACTGGTGAAACAACAGTCATTTCACAAAATGATTCCTAATGATATTTTTCCATATTTATAGACCAGAGTGTAGCACAATCTTCATCAGAGACGCTACTGATAGTAGCATATGCAGAGACCCACAGCTAAACATTAGAGAGAGCTTGGCAAATCCCACAGAAGTGGGGGAGGAAGGATTTTAGGAGCCAAAGGGATCAAGGACACCCCAAGAACACAGCTCACAGAATCGTCTAGGCAGGGTTTATAGGGCCTCACAGAGAGAGACTGGACACAGCCTGTGTATTATGACCTAGGTCCTCTGCTTATAGTTATGTCTGTGTAGCTTGGCATCCTTGTGGGAGGGTGGAGGAGGGAGGGTGGGCTAACAGTGGGAGCGGGGAGGGTGGGCTAACAGTGGGAGCAGGGGCTGTCTCTGACTCTTTTACCTGCTTTTGGGACTCGTTTCTTCCTACTTGGTTGCCTCATCCAGCCTTAATATGAGGGATGGGCCTAGTCTTATATTCCTGGGTGGCCTTCCCTTTTCTGAAGGGAAAAAGGGAAGTCATTAACCTGGAGGACTGGGGAGATGGGGTGGAGGGACCAGAAGCAGAGAAGGAGTGCACATTGTTGTAGAGATGTGATATATGAGAGAAGAAAAAAAAAGAGGCAGAATCTTGGGCAAATTACTTATTTTCTTGTAGATGTATTTTCCACATCTCAAAGTGGGCCAGTTATTAAGGTCGTGAATGCAAGGGGCTGACATGTTTTTAGCACACAGTTGGTGACTTCTCAGTTCCTGATTGACCAGCTGTTGTTATTTTTATTAGGGGGCACTTGTTGAGGTAATCTTCCAGGGGTCTCTTGTCTTTCCTTCACCCACTCAGAGTACGGGGTTTGATGGGTTTCTTCCTAAAAGGCAGACTTTGCTTTTGCCCTATAGTTTTATAAAGTTTAATTTAATTTCACTGTCATCTTGAAGTCACTGGCTTTGCAGGTACTCGTGCCTCAGTCACACCTGAGGTTTGTGGATTGAAAGATATTCAGAGTGGCGTCTTAGGCAAAACAGAACGTACAAATATGAACCCTTGTCATTTCTCTTGTTCCACAAGAGAACTACTTATAATCTGCACAAAATTCAGAACTTTGAAAACATAAGAAGTCTTCTTTAATAAATTCATATTAGCACTACGACAAAACTATTCATAAGAGAACAAAGTCTGAATAGGTCTTTGAAAAGTATAAAATGTAGAAAGAATGTTATTTTAAAAGCAATGCTTTATGTATCCCAGGATAGACCCCAACTCACTATGTAGATAGGGATGGCTTTGAACTTCTTTAAAAAAGTTTTTTTTTTTTGTGCATGTGTGCACACATGTGTGTGAATATATATGTGTGTGTGCATGTATTTTTATGTATGAATAGAGCCATACAGGCAGAAACTATGGACTTCTCTAACTGAAACTATGGACTTCTTCACAATTGAAAATTATAACCTAAAAAATAAGAAAGATTGAAAACTAAAAAAATCACAGCCAAGAAACTGAGGAGAAACAAGCAACACTGTGTGACATTAAAACTGAGGAGGCACAAGTGACACTGTGTAACATTAAAACTGAGAAGAAACAAGTGACACTGTGTAACATTGTTTTTAGGACTTTATTCTAAACTATTTGACTAAAATGTGAGAACTCTGAATGGAGTATTTATTATTATTATTATTATTATTATTATTATTATTATTATTATCATTATTATTATCAACATCATCATCATTATTATTAATATTAGTATAGAGCAAGGCACATGGCTCATTACGTAAAGTGCTAACAGGCTAAACATGGAGACCTGTGCTCCAGTCTCTAGCACCCACATAAAAACCAGGATATGATGTTATGCACCTGAATCCCAGGGCTAGGAAGGTAGAAACAGCACAACCTGTATTTGGTGGCTATATCATTTGCTTTTACATAATTTTGACCAAAATTCCTGGCAGAAACAATTCAGGAAGCAATACTTAGCTCATGGGTAGAGACTCCAGAATATCTTGGTGGGGAAAGGGGAGTGATGGTGGCTGTAACATGAGCTATAGGTTTCTCCACAGGATCATGGCAGGAAACAAAGGGAGCAGAGACCGGGGATGACACATAATCTTCAAAAGGCCACACAGTGACATACTTCAGCCATCTAGGTCTTAATTCCAAAGGGGTCAACAGCCTTTCAACATTTAAAACATGAGCCTATGGTGAACATTCTAGATTCAAAGCACAGTAGTGTCAAGGTGCAGTGAGCATAGAGAAATCCACAGTTTCCTTATGTGTGTTCGTGTGTGTGTGTGTGTGTGTTTATTATTGGATAGTTCATTTATGCCAATATGGGCTTACAGTTATTTATGCTATGCTGGATTTTGATTTAATATTGTCATGTCGCTGCTGCATTGTTTTGGGATTTTATAGTTTTCCCTTGATGTCTGCATGTGCCACTTTCCTCTTTCATACAGAAAATGAAATCTATGAATTATTTCAAGATTGGTAAAAGTTTCATGTTTGCAAAAGTTCTTAGTGTCAGGTGACTTTTTAGATCTGAAGAGAAAAAAGAGAAATCCCGAGTTAAGAGTGGAATATACCAACGAGTTCTGTCTGAGGTTATGAACTCAGCATGACCTCTAAGGATTTTCGAGTGCATTTATTTACTTTTGGAAGAAGACCACTTCCTGTTTTTACAAGGAACAAAGGGGAAAAAAAACCTACCAAGGTCTGAAATATCAAATGACTCTAAAACAAAATATTTGGTTGATAGAAGTCTAGAGGATTAGATATACGATGGTTTTGATTTCCTTCAAACCACACACAAATTGTGAAATTAAGGTGCAAAGAGGTCTCAGGGCATAGTCATTTTGCGTCATTTTTTTCCACATAAAACTCTGGAAAATGATTCAAGGTATTTAAGCATTACCCCAAATTATGCTGGGACTATCGTCTAATAAATTCTTATATTGTCCCTTTAAAAAAATCATGTTTAAAACCAGTAATGTTAAAATGCTTCAATAAAATGTGTTTCAAGGTCATCATACTTGAACTCTAGAAATAAGCAAATGCTGAAAATTACCTGCAACATCTTATAGAGCATTCATATTAAATTCTGAAAATATATTCTAATTCTGTTTTGTTCAAGATAGAATAATAGAAACCCATCTTCTGCACTGCTTACAACTAAAGTTTTTTGGAAAAATACAAAATAAAACCAACTATCTGAAGATACTTAAAAGTAAACAAAGCTAGAAAGTTATGAAATAGAGATACGGCTTGTAGAGCTAAGTTTTATTTTATTTTATTTTATTTTGTATTTTTCTCTTGAATCTTGAACTTTCCAATGTGCCATAGGAGGTGACACTGCAACAGGAAAACAATTTTATTTCCTCAAGGAGGTGGAAACAGGTGTCCCAGAGTGTTAAAAAAGGGACCTTGGTTTTCTAGTCAGAGATGTATCAGCAACAACATCAACATGAAGAAGCCTGTGAGTATGTTAATCACCCTTGCAGGGAGAGTCCCTGCAAGAAAACATCAGGAGAAAAGAACCCCACAATTCTGCGTCTGGACGCATGTAAGTTCAAGGCTTACCTCTGTCTTTGAGAGTTGAATGATGACCTAAACCATAGAGTATGTTTTTAGGTCATTATTAGTCCAACTTTCTGAGAAGTAATTTTCTGAGACAAACCCAATGCCACAGACACAGCCTTTGAAATGAGTTCAGCATTAGTGATGAAAAAGAGTAGGAACAAGACTGGGCATATATGAAAATAAATTATATATTTTGTCTGTGGGGGAAAAAAAAATTCCAAGTTTTTTTTCAAGACATAGTTTCTCTATATGTAGCCCTGGCTGTCCTGGAACTCACTCTGTAGACCAGGCTGGCCTCAAAGTCACAGTGATCATCCTGTCTCTGCCTGCCAAGTGCTGAGATTAAAGGCATGTGCCACCATTACCCAGTCCAAGTAGATTTTTAACAATACAGAATTTACACAAAATATATTGAAAAATGCCAAGGATATAATTAAAAAAATCAATCTATGTAAAAAGAAATAGAAATCTCTACGTGTGTCTCTCTGTTTTCGATGAGACAGGATGTCAATATGTAGCCTGTTCTGACTTTGAACTCATAGCAATGCCCCTGCTTCAGCCTCATGAGTTCTTGGATTATAAGTGTGCCCCAGGACATTAGGCTTGACTAATTCTCAAAAGAAAAAGTCAACTGAGATACCCTAAACTTAAATAAATGATAGAGATATTGAGGAAGGTACTGGTAAACATATTTAAAATTGGTAGAAAGGAGTTTTCATAAAAAACACCTAGGATTTATGAGAGAAAAGCATAGAAATTGCACAATGGTAAAAGACAATGGCTAAACCAAAAAAGTTATAAAACAA
The DNA here is from genome assembly GCF_008632895.1 of Mastomys coucha. Classification (NCBI taxonomy): domain Eukaryota; kingdom Metazoa; phylum Chordata; class Mammalia; order Rodentia; family Muridae; genus Mastomys; species Mastomys coucha. The sequence goes on from NW_022196911.1 coordinate 106,890,997, forward strand.
CTTTAGGTAGAATGGGCAGAACCAAATATCAGAAGAGTGGACTTAGGTCATTTTTAATAACAATTATTGAGCATGAGAACACAGGAAAAATGAGTTGGCAAAAGCGGAAAATGCTGTGCGAGACATACAGGCTAATACAAAACATTCTAATACATCACTGAAATTTCAGAATGATGGGAAAGAGATGGCTGTGGAGAATGTTTGTAAGGAGGCTGTGGTTTAAAACTTTGAAAATATGGAAGAAGAGAAAGTTCACAGATTTATCCAAATGGGGTAAAGTTTAAAAACAAAACAAAACAAAAAACCAAGTTCAGACACATCACCATCAAAATGCAGAAAAACAAGGACAAGAAAAAAAAATCTTCAAAGAAGCTAGTCAAATAATGATACACTGTATATAGGAAAACATGTAATTTGAGTGAACTGAAAGATCACCATGATGAAAAGACAGGATCTGATGCCTTTTCAAAGTACTGAGAAGAAAACAAAACCTCAAATCCTCAAACCTATTAGTTTATAATTCTATATCCATGAAATAGATTCTCTTTTAGAGCATTTTCTCGTGAGTCCTAGTTTCACTTCTGCTAATGTAATCAGATACTCTGACAACAACTGATGAGAGAAAGTGTTTATTTTAGCTCATAATTCTGAGTTATAACTGTGACAACAGGGACTTGAAGCAGGCTGTTACAAGTCCAGTCAAGAGCAGAGAGAAATGAATGCGTGAATGCTTGTATTCCCCTGCTCTCTCTACCCTTGTACAGCCCAGGACCCAAACCCAAGGAACAGTGATGCTCACAATGAGTGGATCTTCAAACTCCAGTTAACACTGTTGAGAAAATTCCCCACAGACACACCCAACAGGTAAACCAGAGCTAGACAGTTCCTCATTAAGACTCTCTTCCAGTATAATTCTAGGTTGTATCAACGTGACAGCTGAAACTAACCCTCACATAATTCAATTACAGATACAGGGAAATTATAAAGAAGAAGAAGGAGGAGAAGGAGAAGGAGAAGGCAAAGACCTGTTCACTCTTTCAGTGGTTGGAAAATCTATGATGAAGGAATTGCATTTAATGAGGTTTTTCTGAAACCATAACATGGGGGAATGTGTTCCTATGCAAAGGAACTATGTGCAGGACAGAAAGAGATGGTGTTTCATTTTTATCCCTATGATGAGGACACTGATCTACTCATGAAGGATAGAACCTTCACAACCTAAATCACTTCTCAACCATCTCACCTATTCAATTGCAGTGACAAGTTACTATGTGAGTCTTGGAGGGTATGTTAGCCTATAGCCCACCCTTTAGAAATGTAAATGAAATGGAATAGAAAGTTATCACTTAACACATCTGCTCTGTACCAAATCTTGGATAAAATTCTTCAAGAATATAACAACAAGGACACAACAAGCAGGGAAGATTCTAGGTGAACGTGGAAACCGTTGATTTCCTATTGATTTCTCTTTGATCTAAATTACTGATGAAAGACTAATAACATTATCTGATGGGGTTACAATGTATGTAGATATACACTTGAGAACTGTCACTTTGAAAAGGGAGTAAAGACATTTATATGTTAAAACTTCAACCTTTTACTTGAAATGTTAAAATCTTAACTATAACATGTTTTATACATACAGGAATGTTTACAACACTCATGGAAACTCACACAAAGGTAAACAAATAACAATCCAGTGGATAAATTTAGCAAGTATTCAAGTACTCAAATAAGTTTTATGAAATAGGAAAGAGAAATGGATAAAAAAACTCTGGAACAAGAGAAAATAAATGATATATCTAATTATATATACAAAATAAATTTGTATCTAATGATAGATACAAATTCAATCATGGGCCTAATTATTTTAGATGTAAACGTTCTAGGCAAGTTAATCAACGGATGCTGTCATATTGGATTAATATAAAAACAATCTCTATGTGATGTTTGCAAAAGTCTACTTTTTGAGGACCTTGGTTAGAAGCAAAGGGAGGGAAATATAAAAATCATATTGTTTTCCTAGTAAATGTTAAAACAAGCATACAAAAAGCTAGAAAGACCATATAACTCCTCATCAAAGCTACCAATCAATTTAAAACATCCAATATTTATCAAACACTCAATCTAGCAAGAGCAGAAAAGTGATTCTTCCTACAGGCATATGAGGTAGTTGACAATATAACTAAGAAACACAAGAAACAAGCCTTTGCATAAAGGTTTGGTATGAAGTAAGCATGGCCTCAGATCATGATAAAATTAATATAGAAAGCAACCTCAGAAAAATTAATTGGGGAAAGAGGAATCTACAAGGACAATAAGAGAATGTCAAGAGTAGAGTTAAAAATGAAGATACATCAAATGTTCAGAGTGGGTTATAACATTGTTTCAGAAAGAAGTCACTGATACGTCAATAAATATCTATGCTAGGGGGGAAAGATCTCAAGTCAGGAACCAGACCTTCAACTTCAAGAGATGAGAAATTGAAGAATAAGTGGTAGAGAAGAAAATCAGTAAAATTAAAGGTTAATAAATTGCAAACATGAAGAAATATTAAAACCTTTATGTATATATTCACTGTGCATGGACTACAAGAGATATTTCCATACAGGAATGTGTATTCCTATAAGTTTATGTAGGTACATTGAATAGCCCCTCTCCATGCCAACCCACACTCCCTTACTCACTCTTCTTTATTCCCATGAACTTGGTCAAGATATTTGAAAGTACTGGTGGAGTATATGTTCTCTTTTTCTGAAGGAAATGGTCATTTCTGTGGCAGCAGCTCTGGGATGCTTTTAACCTTGGCAAGAGAGGCTTCTTCTTCTTCTTCTTCTTCTTCTTCTTCTTCTTCTTCTTCTTCTTCTTCTTCTTCTTCTT
>NW_022196911.1:106893913-106908866 GCF_008632895.1 Mastomys coucha
CCTCTTCTTCCTTCTTCTAGTGGGTAGTAGTCAATGGGGAACATGTATATCTGGACAGTGACTAGAGAATAAGAGGGAATACTCAGTGATAAATGGAATACCTGGATCATTGCCTACATACAAGTTCAGGGATCATCAGAGGCTGGAAAATGTCTTCTGGTCATGAAATGGCCATAGAACTCCCAACCTCACAGTGTTGCTGTTAACCAAGAAGACCTGCACAAGATCAAGGTAGGAAAATTCTGGATAGATGATCTCTATGCTCCCCGCTTTATCTTGACACTTGGTTGGAGAGGGAAAGTCTTTCTTTTTTGACAATGTGGGCACTGGTAGGTTTCCTGTGCTTAAGTGGATGACCCTATAATCATATGTATGTGTACAGATGCTGGATTTAGTGGATTATTAAAAGTAAAGACAAACTTGAGAGGAGGATATATTGGGAGATACATGAGGGAATTTGGAATGAAGAATAGGGGCTACATACTGTATTTTACTATAATACAAGATTCACAAAAATAGACAAAATGAAACAAATAGAAAACTGAGGGAGAATGTTACTGATTATTGTAATTCAGTAACATTTTATAGACAGTGCAAAGGGGGCAGATCATCTTATACAGATTGAATCATATATATATGTATATATTGAATCATATATATATGTATATATATTAAATTACAGTACTTGATAACTTCATCAAAACATAAAAACATAGCAAGGTAGAAAATAGAAATGGCAAAATTAACATGTACAATAAATTTAGGTTTAGTGTGATGCTTAAAGCTCATTATTAGCAAACCAAATCCAGCAGCATGTAAAGAGAAAAATATCATCACCTAGTAGGTAGTTACTTCAGATATTCCAGGGTGATTTAATATTAAAAACCCAAACAATACATAAAATGAATCATATCATTATACTCAGGAATGAAAGGATTATGATATTCTTGATGTTTGCCATCTTTTTATTACAACAACTATCATGCACGCTACAGATAGAAAGAAACACTGTGTGTCTGATATTGAGTACTTAAACAAGGGCTTACATAGCCCTAATGTGAGAGACAATACTTTCCCTCCAAGACTGGAAAATGCAAGAGTATTTACTTTCACTATTTATCAATATCAAATGTAGAGGTCCAAACCTATGAAATCACATAAGTAGAAGAAGTATAAGATCTTTAGATTAGGACAGAATATATGAAGGTATTAATAGTTGTAGGCATTATGAGAGCCTATGTAGAATACTCTAAAAACCCTTCCATATGATTAATAAGCACAGCCAAGTTGCAGGTTACCTGGTGAATATGCAAAATCAACACACTGCATCAAAGAACACAACTTTGAGATTTGTAACAGTATCACGACATTCACTACTTATTTAAATTATGAGTATCATTTCTAATTTTTATCACAATAAATTACTATGTTCACTTCTCTTTTTTTTTTCAGGAGAATTTATGCAGGAATGCGACAACTCAAGCTTGGTAAGTGATTGAATAGACCCTATCAGGGTGTATTTGGACAGGAATTTAAGCTAAACCCAGAGATTAAGATATAGAACTGGGAATGTGAACACAGGCATGAATTAGATTTCAAGAAGAAACAGTGTGTCATCTACTTTAGAAGATAGATTTAAGCCTGGAGTGTAAGTCTAGGAAGGCAGCTCAATAGTGCAATTTCCCCCTAAAACTGGATCCACAATCTGGAGTAGATATTTGAGATGGTGGGTCACCCATCTTCAAGGTTCAATAGGATAACCACAGTGTTCAGTGTGTGGTGTGTTTGTGTGCATGTTGTGTATGCGTATATATATAGAGGGGGGATGATGTGAGTAGTTTTGTGTGTATGCAAATGAATTAGTGCACATTTTGGGATGTATGTTTCAGAGTGGGAGAATAATCAGTTATGCATGTGTTTTTTCTCAGCCCCTCAATTACAGAAAATTTTCTTGGTTTGCATTTTATTTGAGTTCCATGTGATGTTTTAATGGATCAGAATATCATGGCTAAAAATAGACACCCAAACCTTAATTAAAACAAAGACCAAGGTGACTGATGGGGGTCTTGAGGACAGGCATCAGGTAGACACCAAAGTCTTTCTCCAAAACCTGGTGGTAGATGGGACCTAAGGAATTTTTCCATGACTGTATCAGGGGTAATTTGTGCTTTGAGGACAGGAGCCTTAACTACCAAGGAGGAAAGGATTGGTAGGGAGTTCAGTTGTTGATAGGAAAATTACAGGGAACTCGCTGACCACGTCATTGAGGCAAGAACACATTTTGTGTTAAATGGGGCTGTAAAGGTCTGAACCATAACCATGAGAAATTTGATCTTGTAAACTATGGCTGGGAGCAGATTTGTGTCCAGAGTCTGGATGGGGTGAATCTACTATAGAGTAACATCTCCATACAATGTCCTTCAAGGGATGGTTCTTGAAGAATTTTCTTTGGGATCATCTGGATAAAGGACCCCAAACCTAGTTCCATATTCTTTTTCACTGAAGTACAGACTCAAGATTGCAGCCCGGGGCTCAGATATCTGGCCTGTCTTGTTGTTGTATGTGATCTTTCTAATGGAAGAGTATGCCAAACATTTTATAATTTCTTCTTGCTAGGAATCCTCCTACCACTTGTCAACCACCAAGCCTGTCACGTCCTCTCTCTAAGGACACCTGGCTCAGACGACATGGGGTATTTAAATGTCAGGTTAGACTTCATAGGTAAAAAGCAGCCTGAACAGTGGCATAAAGAATTTAATTACCAGAATTTCTGGAGTTACTGAAGAACTGTTATAAAGTTACAGTTCATTTAGAGAACAGTAAAAATAATTTCCAGTTAATCTCTCTTTGTCATAATGAACGGGTCCAAGAAAGCGTCATTCTGGACATCTTTATAAAATTGGAGTAGACATCAAGTGTGACATGACATGTAAATTTGGTGGGAAGCCTCAAGGGTCTTCTTGTCATTTTTTGCAAAGACATATGGTTTACAAATGAAAGCAGCCCACACCAGGTGTCATTACTTTCCTTATTAGTACAGAAAACCATTCATCAGCTTCAGTCCATCCTTCACGAGGACTCAGTGCAGATCTGTTACATCCTGTTAGGAATTTCCTGGGAAACAAATTACTCTGAAGTAAGGACTTGTCCACAAAGAAAATTTGAATGTAGGCCTCTTTGTTTTATGTTCATATGTTATATGTGTAACACAAATAAATAAAAGTAGATTTGCTGTGTTTGGCTTCCTCCACTCTTTATGTATACTAGTGAAATATGTATGCAGATATTTGAGTAGATATGTTCATGTATGTGGATGTCAGAGACCAATGACACATGTCTTCTTTCATCATCATTCTTAGTTTTGAAACAGTATCTTTCATTAAACCTAGAACTAATCTATTGGGTTAGGATGTCTGGTCAATGAGCTCCAGGGGATTCCCTGTCCCCAACCTCCCACCCCTAGCACTGGGATTCCAGATGGGTGTGGTCATAGATTTGACATGGGTACTGGGAATCAAAGCTCCATCAGGATTACAAGGCAGGAACTTTATTGACTGAACCATCTCCCCAGACACAATTTCTCAAACAAACACCCAGGAGCTGATAAGATTACTCAGTGGATAAAGGCCTCTGTCACATAGCCTGGTAGATTTGAGTTTAATCTACAGAACCAACATAGTAGGAGGAAAGAATCAGATTCAATTAGTCCTTTGACCTCTACATGCATGTTGTGGTGTAGCATAACCCCTCAATCAATCATTAATCAATCAATCAACAAACAGGTAAGACATAAATATAAGTAAACAAACAAACAATGCATTTTAAAAGATCAAAAAAAGAGAATTACCCAGAGCTCTTCACAAAGTATAGTAGATCTGAGGTCTAGGCTGATATTCTACAGTTCCAATCTGTCCCCCGTTGATATCAAAAGCTGCTGCATCTCTGGCTGCTCTTGGAAGAGCCAAGAGTTGGAATACAGTGTTCCTTGCTGACAGGTGGGATTGATGAGGGCTTTTAAAAAGTCCTGAGAACACAAAAGATGAAAACAAAAAATGGGCTTTATCTCCAACAACCGCAAATGGCTGCGGAAAGTGCAGTTAGGAGGATGACGTAATCTTGTACAATTTCCCAGGACTTTGAATGAGCAAGGCCCTGCCAGTAGAAATCTCACTGGGGAACTCAGCAGACACTGCCCATAGAGATAGTTTGAGAAAGTAATGGTGGGTTATGCCACCACCAACTATCCTGGGAAAGTTTTGACCAGTTGCGGAGCTACCCCTGGTACTGTGGTTGAGATCTGAATGAGATCCTCACCCTGAGACTACCCCTAGCATTTGAGTTTCCTGGGAGAGAGAAGAAAGCTAGGGTTTGGTCTGAGTCAGGAGAACAGAAATGTAGGGTTTCTTACTTTTCTTCCCTAACAGAGAGTGTGGAAGGATTTGCAGGCCACTATGAAACCTGAACAGTTGAAAGCTTAAGCAAACTATTGTGAAGATGTGCAGTGGAGATTGGTACAGGGGAAGGGTTGTGGCCATAGAGGGATTCTTGGCTGAGCAAGAAGGCTCTCTAATGCAATTAACAGCTTTCTAGAATTTTCTCAAAAATTATTGCTGCAATAAATTCAACTTGACCTTGTTCTATCACTCCTATGCAACCTCAATTGCCCTTTCATTTTCTCTGTTAGTACCACTTTCATAACAGCCAGGCTTCCCTTGTATTCTTTCTCATGAATATGGAAAGTTATTTCTATTCTGTAGAATATAAGGGCTTGTTTTAATGTCCTTGACAGTGAAAGTTAGATGAGTTTTATTTTTTGTATCTCAGTAGAACATTAGATTTCTCATAGAAATTATTAATGAAAAATGCCCATCATGAACAAATACAAAAGCTTAGGGGGAAATTTAATGAGAAAAATTTCTATATTCAAAATTTCTATTATCTCCTAATTTTAAGTGCATGTTATTGGAAGAGTCTTAGGTTTTGGAATTGTTCTTCCGTAATGAAGTTTAAATGTTTGGAGTAAAAGGACTAAAGAATAGAAGGATTCTGAAATGGGATTTCATGTTGGAGTTCTTTTAGTCAGTTGCTGGTTTTTTTTTATAACTTTATTAAAAGATTTCGTTTGATAGTTATTAAAAGATACTTTTTCTCCTTTTTCCATTCAATTTCTTCTTCTTCTCCCCCCACTTACCCTCTCCTTCTTTTCTTCCTCCCCTCTCTTTTTCCTCTTTTTTCCTCTCCCTCCTTTTGTTTTTATCTTCTATTCCAGCAGGGGAAAAGTACTCCGGAACATAGCAACTAAAGATTTGAAGGAAATAAATCCCAGGTTTTAACTGGGGGAGAATAGTTTCCAAGGTTTGTGTTTAGTTCCAGCAAGGTGTTTCTGTGGCCCTGTATCCATTTTATCATTCATCTTGGATTAGTTGAGTGTTTGTCTCTGAGAATTTACTGTGTATGAACATCTTCATATATAATCTGGGGAGGTTAATACAGGCCTTGACCTTTCTGGCTTATCAATGTTGCCATGGGATAATGGACTCATGATGAAAGATAGATCCAGGTTGTTCAAGACATTCAATTGAATTGGCCCAGGCAGATGAGATATAGATCCTAATTATACTCAGTGTGTCACAGACAAAATGACATAGGAGTAAGAGAGGAGCCTGTGAGATGGGATTTAGCAGGAGTCGGGGTGGCAAGAGTGGGTAATGAGTTGGAGGTGTATGTGATCAAAATACCTTGTAAAATGTATTAAATTATTAAAGACTATGTCAAGAATATAGTAAAAAAGGGCTGATTTTACTGCCTTAGGATGATTTTCAACAAAGTTTGTTTTCAAAGGAAAACAAATGGGCAATTAACCTAGAAAGGAATAATATAACATTAATAGTTATAAATAAGTGAATTTTCCTATGTTCTTCATCCTGTTGAGTATTTTTAATTTTTTTAAAATATCAGTGTTTAACTTTTTAATTTTCTTGTTAAAGTTATAAATGTATGACTTTTTCTGTTTGTTTGAACTATGATCTAAATAATTACCATATATTATTATTTCTCGATGAATCTCTAAAATAACTGTTAATTGATAGCTTTTTTTCCTTGAAAATTACTCATGGGATCAATTGAATTTTTTTTTCTGAGTCTTGATTTTGTGCCCACACTGTGCCCACAAAGCTCTGCCCACTGAGTTTTCTATAAATTAATAGTGGAGCCTAGAGGCTCAGTCAGATAAAGTTGCTGGCTAATTGATGGTAAGCAAGAACGACTTGTATTAGAGTTGGTGTGATGGTTTGTTATTGTTAACTTGACACAAACCTCAGCCTGTCTGGGAAGGAGGAATGTCAACTGAGAAAATGCCTCTATCAGATGGACCCGTAGGAAAGACTGTTACTATTATTATTATTATTGTTAATGATTGATGTGGGTGGGCTCAGTCTATTGTGCATGGTGACACCCTGGAGGGCTGTGTAAGACAGCAAGCTGGGGAAGCCATGAGGAGCGAGCCAGTAGGCAGTGATCCTTCACGGCCTCTGTTTCAGCTGCTGCTTCCACATGCCTGCGTTGAGTTCCTGTGCTGAGTTCCCTCAGGAATGGAGTGTGGCTTGGGGACTGTAAGCTGAAATAAACCTTTCCTCCCCAAGTTGCTTTTGGTCATGGTGTTTATTGTGGTGATAAAAAGCAAATAAGTGTAGTGAGTTTAGCTTCTCCCAGAGAGAGGCTTGTTTTCTCTTTTTCCAGTGGTTTTAGATACAAGTACCATAGATATTACCTTTCCCTTAGCATTTACAAATTATTATAGTCCGATTCTAGCATTTTCCCAGGTACTATATAGTAGCACAGTTTTGTATAGGGAAATCACGATCAATGTTTGTGTTTCTTCTACTCACAGTTAAGAGTTTCCAAACTAATGAATTAGGAATCATTTCTCCTATATAGGCAAGTTGGTTATGTTATTTATTTTGGGATGATTTTCATGATTTCATAGATTGTACAATATTGTGTGAGCATAAGGTACATACACTGATACCTTTAATACACTCAATCACCATTGCTGTACAGTCTGTCCTTATTTTGATCCATAGAGATTTATCAGGTTGCTTCTTCAGTGCTTTGAGAAGATACTTATCTCATTTTATAGGATCCTTCTCCTAAGGAAGATCACCAACCAAATCTGAAATCCATCTGAAAACAGTCATTTCCCCAGGGACCTCTGGGTCTTTTAAACAGTAACAAGCATTTGGGCACCACAATCTAATCTGCAGGGGTCATCATTGCTAATAGGATGGCTTCTCAGTGGACAGTTCTAGGAAATAAATAATTTGTTTGTATGTGTGAATGTGATGAGTAGGAAATTGTGTAATCCACGTTCTGGCATAGGAACAAGAGAATCCCTGGGGCTCACTGGCCAGGTGGTCTAAAGAAATGAGTCATCTACAGCTTCAATAAGAGACCCTGTCTCAAAAAATAAGGTAAAGAGTGTCAGAAAAAAACCACTTGGAATCAGCCTCTTGTCTTCACACAAACAGCTATATAAGAAATAGATTTCTGAAGAATCCATGTCTTTTCATCTGCATTACCTGTATTCCACGACCCTTGAAGTATTACCAGTGTTGATTCCAGTGATACAATGCCAAAAATGGAGGAAGGAGCTATTTCTTATATATGTGTCTAACTGCATCAATTACAGTATTAGAATGTCCCCCTCCTGAAAGTACAAGCAAATTATTGTGTTTCAAGTTATCCAGGTCACTTTATCCCAATGGTTATGATTATTCTCCAACTAATTATATATTTAGGACTATTTATTTTATCATATAACATCTAAGCACTGCATTAAAATAATGATATTAAGCTGGATATGGCAGTCTCTATAATGAAGCACAAAGACTCTGAGGCAAGAGCAACTTCAGTTTGAGGACAGCCTGGTTATGTAGTGAACCTCTTACTCAAAACAAGAATAAGGGAACAAAATCGAGGCTGTGTAATCATAAAAAAAAACCCAACTGCTTAGATTGTAACTATGTGGATAATGTAGGTGTTATTCAGTCCGACTCCTAAAAGAAGTTGTATAAGTAGCACAGAAAGCCTTCTACAGTCTGGTGTGTATGTAACGTTTTCTTGTTCAACTGTAGCATGATACTTTGTAGCTAATCTTGGTTGCCAACTTGTACTCACAGGAAGAGGAGGCCTAATTGGAGAATTAATTTAATGATATTGGCTTCTGGGGATGTCTGTAGGGGCATTTTCTGGGTTGCTACATGTTGTGGAAGGGTCCAGCCCACTGTGGGCGGTATCATCCCTAGGTAGGTGGACCTAGGCTGTGAAAACAATGTAGCTGAGTTAGGCAGGGGGAGCAAGTCAGAAAGATGTTTCCTTCATGCACTTCCTGGTTTCTGTTTCTGTTCTCACCTCCACTTATCTCAGTAATGGACAATGACATGAGATGTCAACTGAAGAAATCTTTTCTTTTTCTAAGCCATTTGGGGGTCCAGGTTTTTATGACAGTAACATAAAACTAAGATGGGAGTGGGTGGGATTGTTGGATGACATAGCATATACATAAATACTCACGTAATTTTATAACACATTAACAATATCTTCCTTTTTTTTCTCTACTAGAAACATTAGAGAAGCTTATTTCCTCATAACTTGTCTATAGAATTTATTTTCCTTTTTGGCTTTTGGCAAATAAGTCAGAATAGGTAACATGTTCATCGGTCTGTGCTTATTCATTTGGTGATGTCATGCTCTGATACCAAATTATTTTAATTCTAGAGGATCCACCATGTACCTTATTATTGGTGGGCCTAACTTGTGGCCCTCACTACCTAATCTTTATTATTGTGTTTTTTATTATACTTGTTTATTTCTTCTCCCAAAGAACCTTACAAATATACTTATAAAGTTTGGTTGTAGAGAAAACCTAATAATATTTTTGCAGAGATTACATGAATTTATATCAAATGGGCATCTATATTAATGTCTAAGAAAAATGATATCACTGTAGTTTTAAAACTTAGAGACAATGTATAATTGTAGAATACTTGCCATAGAACTGGCAAGATGGCTCAGCAGGTAAGGATGCTTGTCACCAAGCCTGATAAGCTGAGATTAATCCTAGGAACCCATGGAGAAAGAAGTAAACTTACTCCTGCAAGTTGTTCTCTGTCCTCCATGTGCACATTACAGATTGGTGTACATAGGCATGTACAGCACACACACACACACACACACACACACACACACACACACACACACACACACATACACACACACACACCAAGCAATAACAAATGCAAAAAATTAAACATCATTAAAAATATTTGTTTTTACTTCAGTTTTAATGGCCAAATTTAACATGCTTATTTAGGACACTGACACACTGAGGACACATATCCATATGGTTTAGCTTATTGCATAATTACAGTTTTTGTTAATAAGTTATATGTAAGCAAATTTTTCTATGTTTACATTACTAATTGGGTAGATTAACATGACCTACTTAATAATACCTATGGTTGATTTTTCCTTTAATTTATTGTCTGAATCATGTTTTGTGGCTTTATGGCAGAAGGATTTATATATATATATATATAAATATATATATATATATATACTGATTTCTGTTGTTCATGCTTTTCTTTTTTCTGCATCCTCAGTGATGATGTAACTAATGAAGTACAGTTGAAATAACAATGCAGCATGTCTGCTGGAATTTTGGTTGCTGTGTGTGAACTTGATCTCAGCAATCTTAAGGATTCCTATCCCAGAGTTAACTTGTTATCAGAGCTCTATGGTCTGGCTGTGATGAGTTGGATTCACCACCTTCCTTCAATCCCCAATTTGAGTGCTGAGTCTTGTTGTGTGACTTTTCCTGGGGAAATGTGAACATCCATTCAATCCAGACATGTCAAAAAGGTAGACCAAAGAAGTGAGTGCATACAAGTTTGGGAAACTTATGAGTTTATTAGGACTACCTACCAGATGGCAGAAATTCAGCTGTATCTCTGGGAAGCTCATTACAGCATGGGTAACAGCACATGAAAGCTACATTTCTGGAACATCCTCTGTGGCCTGCAGGGAGAGTTTTCTGCAGGTAGCTCAGCCAGTGGCAAGAGTCTCCTCTGCTCAGCAACTATAATTATTTATATGGCCTTTGAGAATGGACATTGTGCATCATGGAAGTTTTAGGAGCTTTTTGAGACTTGTAAGTTTAGTTTACTTCCTGAGTCCCATGAACCCCACTCCTTCCTTTAGGAGGTAACTTTTCAATACAGAAAAATTGCCATACAAGTACATAATATTTATTCTTATGTAAAAAAGTGTTTATTTATTTTATTTATATGAGTACACTGTAGCTGTCTTCAAACACACCAGAAGACGGCATCAAATCCCATGACAGATGGTTGTGAGCCACCATGTGGTTTCTGGGAATTGAACTCAGGACCTCTGGAAGAGTAGTCAGTGCTCTTAATTGCTGAGCCATCTCTCCAGCCCACCTCTCTCTCTCTCTCTCTCTCTCTCTCTCTCTCTCTCTCTCTCCCTCTCTCTCTCTTTCTCTCTCTCTCTTTATTCCTCTCTCCCCATCTTCCTTCTTTCCTTCTTTCTTTGCAGCACTAAACAATATATTTGGGGCTATATAATATATCAAAATTGAGTAGGTAGATGACATGTTAAATAAATAGATGTAAATAAATGATTGATAGATAGATGATAGATAAGTGAGTACTATATAGCTGAATAACAGTTGATAGATGAATAGGTTAAAAATGATATAAATGATAAGTGACAAGTAGATGATAGATGTATAGATAATAGATATGTGTGTGGTAGATGGTAGATAGATGTATGTGTGTATTGATTGGTAGGTAGGTAGAGAGATAGATACATGGTTTCTGTGGATTCCCATTGCCAGGGAAGCAAAATCTTGTCTCTCAAACATGGTCTGTATTCATCTTCAAAGCCATTATTTTTTCACCTCTGCAATTGTTTGCTCACTATTAATTTTAAGTTCCCATCCAGACTCCTTCTAAGCAAAAGAGATCACACATATCTTTCTTATCATTGTAGACCTTTCATGCTTTACACTGTATCACAGGGGAAATAAATGCACATTTTAATGCATGCATAAATGCATGTGTGCACACCTGTTGTATATTTATGCATATATTGGTGTGTGTTATGGTTGCATGTGCATGTATAGAGGTTAGAGGATAACCTTGGCAGTCTTCTTCAAGAATTCCTTTACCTCTTTTAAGAGATGGTCTCTCTCCCTTTCCTAGAGCTCACCAATTAGGCTAGACTGTATGTTCAGTGACATGTTCAAGATCTTCCAGTCTTAGCACTTAGATAACAACAACATTCATCATTGTGCAAGGCATTTTCAGGATTAGGGGATCAAGCCCTGGTTCTTATGCTTCCAAGGCAAACATGTCACTGACTAAGCCATTTCAGCAGCCCAGTGTATGTTCAGGATGGAACAGAAGCTGTTTTGGCATGCAGGGACAATACGGCATAGAGGACAAGAAACTAGGCTCCTGGAAAATGCTCATCATGTGACTTGGGATCCCATTTATAAAGTTAGAAAATAGTACCCATACCTCCGGTTACTGTGAGGATGGGCTAATACATGGAAGACATCTGGGAAGAGTCTGGCAATTAACAGATGTTTGCTCTTAGCATTGGCTGAATAAGTATCAATGTGTACATACTGTATTTGAGAGGTTGAGAATGCTGATTTCATTCTGAACAGTATTAGCTGAAGCTCCCAATTACCTTCAAACATGGTCTCCTTGGAATGTACAACACCATTCTTATCTTTGAGATATTGTGAGGGAAGGTGAAAAGTGAGAGGAAAAAGAAAAAAAAAGACATAAATATAAATCTCATTTAAACCATTGACTTTGAAGCATTTTCTATTACCTAAAATTTTATGATTTGAGAAATTAATTTTCTTCTCATTCTACTCTACCACAATTTCTTCTCTTTATCTCTAGACTTTTCTTTTCACTTCATTTTTTCTTTGCTTTAGTTTTAGTTAAGAATGTTAAAATGAATGTCTTCAGAATAGGTGTTTATTTTTAGACCCCTTTTAGTTTTAAGAAGAAAGTATAATGTGTAATAAACCTTTAGATTTAATTTTAATTGGGGCAATTAATGTCAACAATAAGCCCTTGGGTCTCGTAAAACTTAATATCATATTTCATTATTTGGCATTTATTAGAAAAAACATTTCAGAACTTCGAATACAATGCATGTGGTGAAAGCAACTAATTTTCTACATTTTAATTCATGAGCAGGGGCAAAATGTTAGCTACTGATGATGTTCATCAGTACTGGTTCATCATACAGAATATGAACATTTGGTAGATCGTCCAAAGTAGAATTTATTACACAGATTTTAGTAACCTATGAAATATGCAGTTGCAGACAGCAGACTGTGTTTATGTAATACATTTTCTTTTTAGTCTTAACCTTGAGGTAGTTCATAAGTGATAAGTCATAGGTAAATATCACATGTCTTCATAAATTTAATTTGATGTTTTGCTGAGTATTGAACCTAGAGACTTATATGTGCTGGGGGCGTTTAAATTATGGGTCCTCAGCCCAGCTCCACTGTGTTAAATTCCAAGTCACATCAGGTCTGTGATTTTATGCAGTTAGACTATGCTGAAAGTGCCTAGTTAACCATAAATTGATGGACATTCTAATTATCATGAGCACATTACAGTATCCTCAAATGTTTGTGAGGATTGAGACAGAAGATGTTTATTAAAAGAAATAATATTTATTAAAGATCTGGTATATTGTGTGTGTGTGTGTGTGTTAGACTGTGTAATGAATAATGTCAAGTTATAGTCATCTAAAAACGTTAGCTGTTATTTCTTGAGAATTTATGGGCTGGCCTCATTCTGTTGCTATTATTGGTGTTCATGATGCCGTGGGTGGTAGTGATGTTGCGTTTCTTTAGGTGGAGGAGGATGGGTTCTTTGAGTTTGATCGGGTCATTGGGGAGGCTTGGCCACTGTTTTGTCACCAGTCAGCAGCATTCTAAATGGCAGTAGGATGTAAAGACCCAGTGCTCAATCACTTTTAAAGTCTGCTTGTTTCTATTACTTCATGGGCTTTGGCAAGTCAGATTGAGATGCTCAGGATAAGGACAGGAAGTGGCCACATGAACATAAGGACACAGGGACACTGGGTATCTGTATGTAAGCTTTTCATAGCTCATTATTGCCTAACAAAGGTTGTGTATTCTATATATGAGTGATCTTTGTGATAGACACCTGTACATCCTTTCCCTACCAAGGGTATATAAGTAATAAAGAAAAAAAATCATGTTTGGCATAAACCAAGGGTTGATGAGATAATGTTGGAGAGATTTGTATTTCTCTTGTCCTTCCTCAGTAAGCATGGCATCCCTTTTAAATACAACAGGTATGGAAGTGTACAGTTTCAAAACCTAACTTGCTTCTGACTTATATCCAAACATTTGATGTTCTAAGTTTGTTTCACACTCCTTACTGGAAATGTTAAACATAATGTACTGGGTAGTTTTATGTCAGTTTGATGCAAACTAACGTCATCTGAGAGGAGGGAACCTCTCTGAGAAAATGCCCCCATGATCAGTGATTGGTGTGGGAAGGCCCAGCCCTGGTTTAGGTGGGGCTACCTCTGGCTGGTGCTTTTGGGTTCTACAAGAAAGAAAACCGAGCAAGCCTTATAGCTCCAGCTGGATATGCAGCAGAAGATTTCCTTATCTGGCATCACTGGGAGGGGAGCCCCTTGGTCCTGTGGAGGCTTGATGACCCAGGATAGGGGAATGCTAAGCCACTGAGGCAGGAGTGGGTGGGCTTGTTGGGGAACACCTTCATAGAGGCAGGAAGGAGGCACGAGAGGCTAGGAGGCTTGTGGAGGGGAAACTGGGAAGGGGGATAACATTTGAAATGTAAATAGATAAAATAACCAATAAAAAAGAAACTAATAAAAACTTACAGAGAAAACACACACACACACACACACACACACACACGCAAAGCAAGCCACATGAACAGCAGCCCTTCTTGGCTCTGCATTGGATCCTGCCTCCAGGATCCTACCCTGCTTGAGTTCTTGTCCTGACTTCTGTTGATGATGAACAGTCATGTGGAAGTGTTAAGCCCGACAAACCCTTTGCTCTCAAACTTACTTGTTTGGTCATGGTGTTTCATGACTTACAGCTATAAAGCTATAAGTGAGACACGTAGATTTGGGAGCTAAACTTCCTTTCCTCATATGCTGACTGCACCTGTCGAGTTGATCTTTCTGCCTCTATTTATCAAGTGCTGGGATTATAGGTGTGTACCAACATACCTGGGTTATATCTAGTATTTTGGAAAAAATTGTCTCTGGCAGAGAATAAGCATTAACAATCTAGTCTAGGATTGGTGCTGCTCAGGGTGGGCTGGGCCCCTCCCATATCAATTAGCAGCTAAGACATTGTTTCAAAGACCTGTCCATAGGCCAGTCTGATAGAGGGAACTCCTCACCTGAGGTTCCTCCTGCCCAGATGACCCCGAGCTGGGTCAAGTTGACAACCACTGTAGATACACCCAGTGTGTATGTGAGCTGTTTTCTTTATCTTGTTATGTTTCAAATTTTTAAATTCAATATTTAGTATTGATACCTGTGTTTAAAGCAAAGAATATTTATTAATATTAGTTCTATTATTAGTCCACTTTAAGACGCTCAGAGTGATTCTGTAATTTCTCGAGGACATGGTAAGTTGCCTCCCTGGAGCTAGGCTCTGTACTTTGAAACTTCTAGACTGGTGAGTACTCTCATATATCAGATTGTAGTGCTGTGATTACATATGTATGTATGATATAATGCATGATGAGGGGTGAATGTTAGCATCCAGAACCTGCCTGCAGCAGATATGTGGGCGGGTCCACAGGCCTGTCGCCAGGGCAAC
>NW_022196911.1:106909310-106909859 GCF_008632895.1 Mastomys coucha
TACACGGCCACGTGGAGCGGCCGCTGGGACCCCGGCTGCCAGGTAGAGCGGCTCCCGCAGCCGCCGCCACTGCCGCCGCACAGGGAATGCTCCCAGTACCTCACGCAGGGAGCGCTCCCAGTACCACCACAGCGGCTGCCGCCGCTGCTGCGCTCCCAGTACCCTGCACAGGGAGCGCTCCCAGTACCCTGCGCAGGGAGTGCTCCCAGTACCACCGTAGAGGCTGCTGTTCCGCGCAGAGAGCATCACTCACCTGGAGACTGCTCACCGCTTCTTGCTAGAGACACCAGACACCGCGCGACACAACAAACCTACAGCCAAGCGCCGCTAGACTACGAACTCTTAACCATGTGAGCCGTACCCCACTCAGACACCACTCAATTCAGTTCCATGTTTTCCATTTACCAGATTGCTCATAACCAGCCACACAGATACCGAGATATTAATTAATAGGATCAGTCAGGGGGAAGACCTCCAGACCTCCAGATAAGGTCTGGCCAACCTTCTCTGGAATTGATGGAATACAGCTCCCCCTTGGCATACGCGTTA
>NW_022196911.1:106913039-106913271 GCF_008632895.1 Mastomys coucha
GTCTTTGCCTGTTCCTCCAAGAAGAATGTTGCTTCTATGTCAACCAATCCGTGATAGTAAGAAATAAAATTCAGGAGCTACAGTCAGGCATAAAAAAACTTCAGAGACCGCGAGACCTCCAGTTCTGAGAATTTCGAAAACCCCATATAGAAGTGGATACTCCTGTTTGTAACTCTTCTCTTAGTCATCTTCCTGGTGTTATTATTTGCTCCCTGCCTCATTAATCTTGTCT
>NW_022196911.1:106913779-106917998 GCF_008632895.1 Mastomys coucha
GGGCCTGGTGTCTGCAGATGCTTCCTGCCGCGACTCAAAACCCATCAGTGAACACATATCATTCATGATTTTAATTAAATAAAGAATAATGACACTGTTAAAATGTTTTTAAAGATGTTGGTTCTGGAAATATTTGGGAAATAACAATTTAACTCGCCATATTTTTTTCTTCATTGAGACATTTTAATAATACTAAAGTAAAATTTAGAAATGATTTCTATTTTAACTTTACTATAATTTC
The DNA here is from genome assembly GCF_008632895.1 of Mastomys coucha. Classification (NCBI taxonomy): domain Eukaryota; kingdom Metazoa; phylum Chordata; class Mammalia; order Rodentia; family Muridae; genus Mastomys; species Mastomys coucha. The sequence goes on from NW_022196911.1 coordinate 106,914,021, forward strand.
ACCTCTTTTTAGCATAGGCTCTAAATCCTCTGGATCTTTCCTTGATGACCTCAGAAGTCCTTTTAGAACATGCATGTAGGCATTGTGGTAGTTGGATGTCCTTTTGCCTTGAAACCCAGGAAGCAGTTAAGGTTGTAAACTAAACGTGGCCCTTGTTTGAAGTTTGTTTTGGATTTAGAAGCCACTCTGAAACAGACGAATTCACAGAGATGAGGGTGGTAAACTAAATATTGGCAATGCAGGCAGAATTTGAGCTTCTGAATACATTTCAAATTAGAAAACATAAGATTAAATTAGGCGTAGGTAGATTGTCCTCATGACCTCAGTTCTGGCTGCCTCTGTCATCATTTCACGGTGCTGAGCTTTATTGACATGCAAAGTTGAAAAGTAAGGATGCGTAAGATATTACCAGAGAGCCCAAGCAGAGTCTCACCCTAAACAGTCGGTTCTTTAGAGAAAGAGAACTTTGTATTTGTTTTAAAATTTCCGAATCCATGAAACCAAGGTGGGGAATTTGGCCTCTTTCCTCTTTGTCATCATTATCCCCATCTGTATCCTGTGTTTCTTTAGGACAGATCCTGCATGAGGTAAACTCTGGGGCAGAGGGGCTGCTTCAAAGCAGATGAGGCCCTTAATTTATCACAAAAAGAAGAGTGGTTGTTAAGGTTTTATTGGATTACAATAAGGGCTCCTAGCACTGGGAGCCTGTGGTTTGCTTCCCGACATCACTGGGGGAGCTTGAAATCATAACCACAGATTATAGCGACGAGCTTCCAAATTTCCATCTCCTGAGCAGAGATGCTGCCTTCCTGGAGCTCCTGAAGAACTGCATGCTCTGTGATTTCAGGATACGGATCGGAAAATTCTCTGTTTGGATATCACTTCAGGAGGGCTATGATTCTCCAATCACCTCTGGCCACAGCTTCAGTATGCTTACAGAAAGGAATGGGAAGGAAAAAGAAGAACATAATAAAACCATAGTGAACAAAAGATGGTTGCCATCACTCTCTCCATCCTGTCCTGAATGCTTTTGTTAATGTTCTTTAAAGTTCAGTAAAAGTTGTTACAAGGTCATCCTGGGATATAATGGGGGTGTAGGAGCGTCTCCTGTGTCTTTCTCTCTTCACAAAGTTTTTATATTGTAAAGTTCAATGTTGTCAACTAATAGACTCAAACCTACTATCTCTCATGGTAACCAGTATGTATTTACATATCATATCTACATAATACATGTAAACACACACACAAAATCTACACATATATGTATGAAAGTATATATATATGTATAAGTTACATATGCATTTATATGTATATACATATACATATGTAAGTACATTTGTACTAATACATATTAGTACTAGTGTATGTAACATACATAAATGTGTACATTTGTATTTATTTATTTATTCATTTATTTTTTAGATATTTTCTTTATTTACACCTAAATTTCTCCATTCCTAGTTTCCCCTCCAAAAAACAAAGAAACAACAAAAACAACAAAAACAAACCCCTGTTGCCTCCCCCCTCCCCATGCCTGCCACCCCACCCTGTACATTTGTATTTATATATGATCAAGAGATGTATTAACTAAATTTACTCAAAGTATATACACATATTTTGACCTGGTAATCAGACCATATTGTATTCTATGTAAAAGAAGGAGGAAGTAGAACACATAAGAAGATGCCTCTAAATATGGGGCTTAGTGTGAGAGACTCCATATGTGTGGAGGCCAGTGGCAATGTGTTGAGGGTTGGTTGGTGGTTTATGGCCTGTGAAGGTCATTCAAGCTTTAGGGGTTGGGCTAAGTAGAAGGAAGTGAAGTTACTGAGTGCAAGCCTATGGCAAGGGGGATGGCAGGACCTCAGCCTTTCTCCTTCTCTTGCGTCCTGCCTGGCATTAGCGGGCAGCTTTGCTCTTTCAGGCGATCCCTGCCACGATGTTCAGCCTTGCCACAGGCCCAAAGCAGAAGCTGATTATATCAGGTGTTCTCACTTAACAATTTAAAACTGACTGACACAGATTTTTTTTTTTTTTTGGTTCTCTATAAGAGATATTTGATTGAACAGATAAAGAAAAATGATGTCAATTTGACCTTGTTTCTTTTTCAGGTTCTATTAGATTCTACATCGGTATGCAGGCATGCATATATGTGTATGTGTGTGTATATGTTCACATGTGTGGACATGTGTGGAGACTAAGAGTTGTGTATGTGTGGAGGTCAGAGGTCCATATCAGGTATCCTTCTCTAACAGTCTCCACCTCATTTTTTTTTTTTTTTTTTTTTTTTTTTTTTTTTTTTTTTTGTGACAGGATTTCTTAACCGACCTGGGCCTTACCATTTCATCTGGTCAATGAGCCCCAGGTATCCTCTGTCTCTACTCCTAGGTGCTGGCCAGCGAGGAGGCCTCTGCAGATTCCTCCCATGGATTCTCCCTGTGATCAGATTATAGACATGCATTTCCGTGCCTGGGTTTTACATAGCTATTGATGATCTGAACTCAGTTTCTCATGCTGTTCCCTAAACACTTGACCCATGGATCCACCTCCCCAGGCCCTATAGGTCTTGTATTTAGTGACATGAAAAGAAACCCCATAGCATCTCTGGCATTATACCAAGCTGTAGCCATACTGCCTTTCACCATCCAGCCTCAGAACCATCCCAGCACTATAGGAGACTTCGCTCCTGTTCACATCTGTAGAGGAAAATGCTGCTGTCTTTGAAAAGGCAATCTGTGCCTGTAAAGGGGAGTTTTCTTTCTTCTACCTAGTCTGGTGGAAGTCTCAGTTTTAGGATTCCACTTCTGAATGGGAGAACATTTGAAGCTTCTAGTGGATGATTAGGATATCTCATTGTGGAAGGAACATGCCACAGAAAACTCAGAATTACACATCAAGGAATAGGTTATGTCATATTTAGGGAAATCCAGAAGGGCCTGAGGATGCGTCCGCTAGTGTCTCAACCATGCCATCCCTGGGTCCCTGAAGCAATAGAACACCTGTTTTTGTTCGCTGATATTTGGATATTCCCACTCACTTCCCTTCGACCCCTCACCTTATTGGTTCTGGCTTGCCTCACTATATGCTCCAGACCATGGTGAGAGGCCAGGCGTGACACAGCCATGCAGACACTTTGAAGGGGTGGCTTGGCTCTGCTTCCCTTGGCAGGTTGTGGCCATGGACCAGGAGAACAATGGCTCTCAGTAACAGCCGCGTCTCAGTCTGGATCTGGAATGTGAAGACACTTGGGATGGTCTGAAGCCAGAAGTCCCACAGCCCTCAGATGACACAGGGAAATAAATACGTGTTGCCTTAAGCCACTAACACATTGGGGTTGTTTATTGCCACAGGAAAGGCTGACTAATTTTAGAACCCAGTGTCCTTTCGTGTCTCCATTCTTGTCACTGTCAGTGAGGCTCCTTGCTAAAGCTCATTTTTCTTGTGGTTGGAGAAAGGCTGTGGCAGATTCAAGTCACCTCCAGATGTGACAACAGCCAGAGGCAGAAAAGGGGCCACCTTGTTCTGTGTTTGCTTAAGGCCAGAGACGCACTCTGCAGAAGTCCCATGGGTCTTCTGCTGATGTCATGGCAGTGAGAACTGAATCACAGGTCTGTACCCTAGGCTTCATCATTGGCAGGGAGTCCAGTGTCAGTTGTGACTGATCCATGTCAATCAGGGTCAAGCCCTGGGGGTTGGCAGGAGTAGCTGAGCCTGTTTTTAAATCACATCTGTGGGGTGGGATGGGGGTGGCAATCATTATATACCTAATCAAAACCAGAGCTTTGAAGAGGAGGAAAATGAAAGTTGACAAGCAAGTCTGGTATTTTCTATACTCCTGTGACTTCCTGGGGTTTTTCCTCTCCTCTTGGTTCCCTGAGGTTCCCTGGCTTATTATCTCTGTCACTCCCTGTCCTCTTCTTTCCTCCCCTCTCCTCCCCTCCCCTTCTTTTCGCTCCCCTCCCCTCTTCTCCCCTCCCC
>NW_022196911.1:106918226-106949706 GCF_008632895.1 Mastomys coucha
TCTCTTTTCCTCTCCTCTCCTCTCCTCTTTTCTCTCCTCCTCTTTTCTTTTCTTCTCTCTTCTACTTCCTCTCCTCTTTCTTCTCCTTTTCTCTTCTTTCCTATCATCTCCTCTCTCCTCTCCTCTTTTTTCTACTTTCCTTTTATTTCCTCTCCATTTCTTTTATTTTTAAAAAAATTAAAAACTTTTATTCTTTAGTTAAGTTTCTCCCCTGGAGGCAGACTCCACAAGCTCAGTCTCCCCACTGCAGGGCATTTCATCTAAGGTCTCTCCCTTTGAGTCCTCAGAGTCTCTCACCTCCCAGGTCTCTGGTGCATTATGGAGGGTTCTCCCATCTCCTACCTCCCAAAGTTGTCTGTTTCCATTCTTTCTACTGACCCACAGGGCTTCAGTCCTGTTCTCCCCACTCAATACCTAATCATGTTCCCCTCTTCCCCTCCCTATTCTCCCTCCCACCCAGGTTCCTCCCTCCCTCTGCTCCCCCATGATTGCTTTCTTCTACCTCCCAAGTAGGGTTGAAGCATACCCACTTGGGCCCTTCAGCTTGTTGACCTTCTTGAGTTCTGTGGACTGTATCCTGGGTATTATGTACTTTTCTTTCTTTTTTTTTTTTTTTTTTGGTGAATATCCACTTATTAGTGAGTACATGCTATGCATGTCCTTTTGGGTCTGAGTTACCTCACTCCTTCAGGATGATATTTTCTAGTTCCATCCATTTACCTACAAAACTCATGATGTCCTTGTTCTTAATAGCTGAACAGTATTCTATTGTGTATATGGACTGGTACAACCACTTTGGAAATCAATCTGGAGGTTCTTCAGAAAATTGGAAATAGATCTACCTGAAGAACCAGTTATACCACTCTTGTGCATATACCCAAAAGATGCCCCACCATGCCACAGGTGCACGTGCCCAACTATGTTCATAGCGGTCTTATTTGTGATAGCCAGAAGCTGGAAACAACTCAGATGTCCCACAAGGGAAGAATAGATACAGAAAATGTGGTTCATTTCTTTTTCTTTCTATTCCTCTCTCCCTTTTCCTTTTCCTTCTTCCCTGTGTGTGTATGTGTGTGTGTGCATACTCATGTGTGCAGATTCATGCATATGCACATGTGTGTGTATGCACATAGAGGCCACGGCTCAACCCGGAATGTCACTCACTCCTCATAGTCATGTTTCTTTGTGAGGTAAGGTTTCACAGTAGGACATGTTTGTCATCCATCAATCTGGGCCTGTCCCTGCCTTCCCAGCGCTAGGATAGGAGCCGATGCTACCACCCCTAGCCTTTACCTGGGTTGAGGAACTCGTGTGTTCCCCTAGCAGCACTTTGCAAGCTGAGCCGTCTCTCTGTTTTTTTTTTTTTCTTTCTCCTTTCTTTTTGTTGCTCTCATTTCCCTCCTGACTCCCTTAAAGCCTGAGATATTAAGGGGTGTTAGACTATGGTGAAAGTCTTACAGAAGAAAATCATTTTATTTTTCACTTTAAGTCTGGAGAAAATCAAGTGACTTTGTACAATGGGTGATATCGGTGATTGGTTCCCGAGCAAATCCTTAGTTCAAACCTAGAACTTCTCAGATGAGTCCCAGAGACTCCCCAGGGATCCAACTTTGAGGGCTAAAGAGAAGGGAGCAGTTTCTCATTTTCAACTGGAAAGGTTTCGATTTGAATGACGAACTGGAACTCCAGACTATGTGAGCTCTTGCCGTAAGGACACAACGTTGTTTAGACAGTGTTTATATGATGGAAAACCCGGTTCCCAGGAGAGTCTTGACCTCAAAACTCAGCCTTCGTTAAACACCCAAATGAGAACGCAGAATGATGGGCTTTGGAGGAGGCACCAGCCAAAGAACTCACGTAGGGGCTGAAGAGGAAGCCACTGCTCTGCTCCATCCCTGGAATCCATCGCTCTGCTCCTACCTAGCACAGGAGCCTTTTGAGCCAAGCCCACGTGACACTTCCCTGAAGACGTTTCTTTGAAAACAGCCTGTATGGTCTGAAAGTGTTGACCAAACACATTTTAGGTGCTACCTCTTTTTTCACTCCAACATGTGGAATGCAACTTCTTTGTAATGGTAGTGGATGTGTCCTTTAATTTTTTCCCCCAGCAGAAAGACAGGCATCTTCACTTGCCTGTCCAGGACATATCACAAGGCCTTAGTGCATGCCAAAACTAATGATCCCTAAACATGCTTTTTTTTTTTTTTTTTTGGTTTTTCGAGACAGGGTTTCTCTGTGTAGCCCTGGCTGTCCTGGAACCCAGGCTGTAGACCAGGCTGGCCTCGAACTCAGAAATCCACCTGCCTCTGCCTCCCGAGTGCTGGGATTAAAGGGATGCGCCACCACTGCCTGGCTGAATATGCTGTTTTGTCTCCTGTATATTCATATTTGTGATGATTTCTTTGTTTTGCTTCCATAATTGTTTTTGTTTGTTTGCTTGTTTGTTTGTTTGTTTTTTCAAGACAGGGTTTCTCTGTGTAGCCTTGGCTGTCCTGGAAGCTTCCGTAATTTTTAAAGAGTCAGTTATTTATATTTGAAGAGAGGGTTTTGCGTGCACGCATACTGTCTATGCACCACTTGAATGCCTGGTGCCAGCAGAGGCCAGGAAGAGACAGTCTTCTTGATTCGGCCTCAAAAATTCAAAGAAGAGTTCTAGACTTTTGTTTTTTTTTTTTGTTTGTTTTGGTTTTTCGTGACAGATTTTCTTTGTGTAGCCCTGGCTGTCCTGGAACTTGATCTGTAGACCAGGCTGGCCTTGAACTCAGAGATCCAACTGACTCTGCCTCCTAGGAGGAGTGCTGGGATTCAAGGTGTGTGACACCACCACCCAGCACTTTTTATTTTTCAACAGAGACTTTTAATGAATCATTACAGACATGCAAAATAAGACAATCTGCATTATCAGCAAGGCAGAGGGGTCTGTGAGCAGTAAAAACGTTAAGCTAAGAGCTAAGAGATCGGGTGTGAGGCAGAGAGCAGGAGCATGTTGTGCCGGACCGTGGAGCAGCATGTCACACTGCTGACTGACCTGTGGCCAAGAAGACAGAGCAGACCGAGTACCACATCTCTTGCCCTGTCTCTCCGGGTGGTAGTGACCAACTTGGGTCAAGGTTACAGACTTTCTAGGCTTGTCTGAGAATTTGAATCTTAGTTTTGTCTCTACTTGTGTTCAGAAATGAGTTCCAGACTGAGGTGTTGGAAGGTCAGTCTTGCAGCCCGACACCTTTTGACTTCCCAGGGTTTTCGTCGGTTTCACTTGTGACTGGGGCTGGAGCATAGTCCATTCTCTTTTAAAATAGAAAACTAAAGATATTTATTTACATGTTCCTTATTTATTTAGGATGCAGGGGGCTTGTGCACCGTGGTGCACATGTGGAGGTCAGAGGACAACTTGCAGGAGTTAGCTTTCCCCTTGTCCCTTTGTGGGCTCTGGGCATACATCTCAAGTTGCCAGGCTTGGCAGTAAGGGCTGTTACCTGCTGAGCCATCTTGCCAGCTTTAAGATAAGCAAGACACAACAAAAACTACATGTGTTTATTTTATTGGGGTGTGTGTGTGTGTGTGTGTGTGCGTGTCTGTCTGTGCCACCCAGTGAGTGTGTGGAGGTCAGAGGACAGTTTGTGGGCGTCAGCACTCCCCTCCCACTTTGTGGGTTCTGGGGATCAGAGTCAAGTATTGTGCTTGGCACAGCTTTTGCTCACTGAGCCTTCTTGCCATCCTCATTTGTTAAACGTACACTTATTGATTGGTGTGTTGTATAAGGGAAGACTTATGAATGACCACTTAACTCTTTCAGACCCTATCAGGCTCACAGATACATACATTGTTTTTGATTTAATGCAGGTGGACGGTAAAACCCTTCCACAGGACAGAGGCACAAATGTCTCAGGATGCTGCCGAGGTCTTTATGAACTCCTGAATGTCTCCACCTTCTTATAATCCAGCTGGAAAAATTGCCTGCATTTCTTGAGCACCATGCTCCTCCTCGCCCTGTGGCTCTCTTTGCATTTGATGGTTTGTATATGCTTGGCCCAGGGAGTGGCACTATTAGGAGGTGTGGCCCTGTTGGAGTAGGTGTGTCACTGTGGGAGTGGGCTTTAAGACCCTCCTCCTAATTGCCTGGAAGCCAGTATTCTGCTAGCGGCCTTCAAATGTAGGACTCTCCTGCACCAGGCCTGCCTGGATCCTGTCATGTTCCCGCCTTGAGGATAATGGACTTAACCTCTGAACCTGTAAGCCAGCCCCAATTAAATGTTGCCCTTAACAGACTTGCCTTGGTCATGCTGTCTCTTCACAGTAATAAAGTAAGCCCTCTAACTCTTCACAATGCTCATCTTTCTTCATCTTCCACACCTGACAAATAACTGGGTAGTCCTTTCAAATTCAAGAGCTTTTCATACTTTTTCAAAATGTCTGCAGGAGTCACCAAATATTTTCCGAGTGCACATTAAATGAGGTGTCCTTATTTTCACATGGCTACTGAGATTTAAATGTAGTGCTTTCTTCCTGGTTCATTTCCTAGGCTAACATCTGTGATCTTCTTTTCAGAGATAAAGTAATGTGTTTGTTTCTCATATGACCACCTGGATTATATGATATACTTAACACATGTGTCAATAAACTCATGATAACTACCGAATATGTAAATAAAGGTAGTGTAGTTTATTCAGAAACTGATGGGAATGTGGTTTCTAAATGAGTAACTGGCTTATTTAATAGACAATAGAAATAGATTTTTAAAATATTTTTTGTTATTTTTATTTTGTAATATATATATGTATATATATGTATATGTATATATATACATATATATATGTGTATATATATATATATATATTCAACCAACCAGCAACACTGCTTTTCTTCACATTCACATGGGTTTGGGGGACTGGAAAAACAACTTATCAAGGAACGTAAGTAGTACCACATTGCAAAAGATGCACAATCAGTAGTTTGAAAACAACTCCCCAGGGAGTAGGGAGGGAAACATTGTCACAGTGGATGACAAAAAGCACACAGGACACTAAACTGAGAAGTAGGGCTCCACTACTGACACAGGCAGGTATGGCGGCCTCCTCAGAGGGGTGATTTTTGGTCTAGGGTCTGACAAGTTTCTAAATGACACCGGAGGTGCTTTAGAGAGAGATACCATGGGAGAGGTTCAAGTATTTGTAAAAATCATGCCAAAGTTCAAGGTCACCAAGGAACCCTTGGTGAGCAAGAAACCCACATGAGTCAACGGCTTCTCCTTCCACCAACAGTTTCTACGGGACCCCAGACAGAATCTCAAACACTTCTGCGTTCAGAGTGGCAGGGACTTTTGTCTTGACAAATCTAGCGGGGTTAACTTTTCTGACTGGGCAGTGACCAGTTCTTCTTCCCTGAAGCAACAGAGACAAAGTTTACTGAAGTTCAAAAACAGTGAAAATTGTGCTTCCTTCTAGATGAATTGGCTTCTTTTCTCCTGGTCCAGCGCGGCTCGCTCCCACTTTGCCTTATGCTTGAAATGAAAAGGCGAACTTTTGAGGTGCAAGGACTAGGCGATCCTGAGTGGGCGGGGGTTCAGGAAGTACAGTAGTCAGCACGCATTGTGCTAGGGGCGTGGCTTGGCCTTCCTACAATCCCGAGGACCCATCCTTAGGGTTAGTCTGAAGTGCATCTGCAAGCCTGCTGGCCGCTCAGCGTCTCACTGGGGCAGCGGGACAGAGAGAGGTCCTCAGTATTGCACGGGTATGAAAAGTCCACAAGTTTAAAAGAAGCAAAAATCATAGTTGCTCTTGGGGATTCGCTGGTAGCCGACCACAGTCTCAGCAGGATGTGGCTGTGGCCACAGGACTTCTGTGGAGCTCTGCGACTGTGGAGTGGGTGGGCACCGGTGCTGGCACTGAGGTAGGGAATGTACAGTAGGTACCCTGCGTATCAGGGTTCAGTGTCTGTAAATGGCCTACAAACGTGGAAGTGGCTGCCTCCCCTTGGCAGGAGGGCGATTGGGGGGTGGGTGTGGAGGGCAGGGTCTCCGACTGATTCCTACTGAAAGAGCTGTGCCATGAAGCCAAAGTTGGGAGAGATCACGCTTCTCCTATGCTTGACATAATCGAAGGCCTCCTTCAGGCAGAAGTGCTTGGTCTTCATGAGGTAAGCCATGCAGATGGTGGGCGACCGGGAGACCCCAGCTTCACAGTGGACCAGGACCTTGCCTCCTTCTTCCCTGACACAGTCAATAAAATCTATGGCTTCTTGAAAGTGGGAGCTAATGTCGGCGGTGTGGCTGTCCTCCACAGGGATCCACTTGTAGTGTAGGTGGGTGGTGCAGGCTTTGGAGGTCCGGTGGGAAACGTTCAGCAGGGCTGTGACGTGCAGGTTGGTGAGGAATTTGCACTTGGAAGTGCATGGTAGGCACTTCGAAGGTAGAGGAAGGGAAGGATTTCAACTGGGCCACCCCAGAATTCAGACTCAGAAAAGCTGTTAGATCACAGGCAGAGGGGCTTCCCCACCCCTGGCCTTCACATGAAGTAGGAGTTAGAGGTCTGAGGTCATCACCCACACTCAGATGTATGGAGCTGCTGACAAAGAGCCAAAGACCATCTACTGAAATCGAACTTTTTACTGGATTCCATGCTATATTCTAAATAAAGCAATGAAAGTTTTCTATTAAAAGTTCACACCTCGCTTGGCAGTGGTGGCCCACGCCTTTAATCCCAGCACTTGGGAGGCAGAGACAGGAGGATTTCTGAGTTTGAGGCCAACCTGGTCTACAGAGTGAGTTCCAGGACAGCCAGGGATGTACAGAGAAATCCTGTCTCAAAAAACAAAAAACAAACAAACAAACAAAAGTTCACGCCTCTGTTTCCCTTTGGATTTTTCACCTGGAAGACTTTCTAGATAGCGATAAAATGAGAGTGTCACTGATGGTTCAATTATAGATTTTATTTTCCTCAGATTTTAAACAACCTGCTCAGCTGGTACCCATGGACAGCACCGGGCTCTGACAGGACCTCATTCCACTGTGCTGGTACCCATGGACAGCACCGGGCTCTGACAGGACCTCATTCCATTGTGAGATACCCATGGACAGCACCGGGCTCTGACAGGACCTCATTCCACTGTGCTGGTAGCCATGGACAGCACCAGGCTCTGACAGGACCTCATTCCACTGTGCTGGTAGCCATGGACAGCACCAGGCTCTGACAGGACCTCATTCCATTGTGAGGTACCCATGGACAGCATCGGGCTCTGACAGGACCTCATTCCACTGTGCTGGTAGCCATGGACAGCACCAGGCTCTGACAGGCCCTCATTCCACTGTGAGGTAACCACAGTGCCTTAGCCTCCCCTCATCTCCAGAGACTCCTTGTTGTTTGTATTCTTTCAAGAGAATACTTCTTAAGATGAAGGTTGCTAGGGCCCTGCCAGGGGATTGGAGAAGTCAAAGCCATTCTAATAACAGGGCTGAGATAGTAGATTCTTCTTGGTTGAAGAATCGCAGAGATGATAACACACGAGCAATGAAGGGTGGAAGAACCATGGCTTTTTGATATTTTTTGAGGAGAGAGGAGGGGTGGGCTCAGAGGGTAAAATAGTTGCTTTATGAGTATGAAGATGTAAGTTCTGATTCCTGCTAGCCACATTGAAAAAAAAAACCAGCTGTGGGTTGTGACACACAACTAGAAACCTTGTGGTGGAGGATGGGGTAGGAGGGCATTGCTGGTCAGCTAGCCTACCAGAATTAGCAAATTCCAGGTGCAGTGAGGCACTCTCTTCCAACAAACAAGGAAAAATTGGAAAAGGGATGTCAGAGGACATCCACCTCTGGCCTGCACAGGTGTACAGAGAGGCAAGCACACCGGTGTGCATATGGAATACATACTCCCCCCACACACGTAGATACACACAGACACACAAACACATTGAGACACATGTAGAGACGCACACACATACACTGTATTTTACAATGGATCATGCAGCACTCTGCAGTCTCTCAAAACACAAAGACAGTCTGGAGGAGAAGTCCTCGTGCATTTGATTGAACAGTTTTTTTTTTTTTTTTTTATCTCTCACTGAGCACTCTTTATCTAAGAGAAAAAAAATTACAGATAAACTACAAGCATTTCCACTTGGGTATTTGACATTTCAAGACGACTTAACAGAGCCTGTTAATATATTCAATACAATGAGAAACACTTGAATTTCCATCAAATGAATTCTGGAAAGCTGGTGTATGCTCTCAGCAGCCTAAGTTTCCCGATTCACAGAGGCTTGTTGATAAGACTGGGAATTATTGTTTGATACGGAGTAATGAAAGTGCGTGTGTGTACACACACATGGGTGTTCTGCAGAGCTAAGTGGTTACCACTAAATGGTACAAGGCCATGCATGGGGTTCAGGGTTTGGGGTAGACCAGTGGTGTTTAATGAAACAGCATCCCCCCAAATTCACTGATAAAGTTTTAGGGACCACTATAAGAAATGGTTACTGGTAGAAATTTGATACAGTATTGAAGATGACTTTCCACAATTATCTGAAAAGGCTGTTGACTACACCACCCAACCCCAGCCACCTATCTGCATGCAGCTCCATTTTAAAAATATGTATATATATACATATATATGTGTGTGTTTATATACATATCTGTATGCATGTAAATACAGGTATGTATTTATATACATATCTGTATGCACCAAAATGATATTTGTGTATATATATGTATATATATATATATGTATATATTCACCACAAATATCATTTTAGAATAGATTGAAGACAGAAGTAGAGATGGAAAACTGAGTATCTTTAGGCTAGACATAAAGGAGACTAATAAAACATGAAACAATTCTGTTATAGTCCGCAAATATTATTTTTCTAGTTATTTATGTTCCTTATGTTAAGCTTGTTATAAGTTTATATTATAACAAATCACAAAATAAATACTTGATACATTTTTTTTTCAGTTTAAACGTCTTAAGAATGTAAACAAGAGCCTGGTTCCAAGTCTATGCATGGTAGTCATGTGGGATATGGGATAGCACCATATGATGTGTCCCCTGACCTGTGCAATGAATGGGAACTTCTTTGAAAGGATGTTGCCTGAGGGGTCAGGTTGTCATTCCAAGAAGAGGCTAAAACCATGCTTTTTGCTCCCTTCAGTGCTCTGCTAAGATGTTTGTTATAGCTCTGATTTCCTCTCGATAACTCAGTGCACTAATGCAAGTGCCAGGAGTTTACTAGGATGAGAAATCTTATCATACGATAATTCCTTTGACTAGCAACTCATATCCTCTACTTTCTTGCATATTTCACTTGCTCTTCCAACCTTAGCCCTGTACCCTCAATATCAATCTCTAGGCATTTCTTTTTAATGATTTGAGGTACAATTCCCCCATCCCTCCAGATCCTTCCATTATTTTAGCAACACTTTCCATATGTTGACAATTGATGGCAGGTATTGATCCAGAAAGAAAAAAAAAAGGATGGAAGTCAGGACATGACCTCTAGCCCCAAACCATCATGTGTTGCATCTTTCTTTGTGGAGATTGTGTTTAGGATGCTTGTGTGATGGTCTTCAGTAGTTAGGGCAAGGGGCAGCTTACAAAATCCTGGAGAACTCACAGGGCAGGGAACTTCAAAGTTCCTACAATACCCACCAGCAGACATCTGTACTCTGTGTATTAGGTTTCTTCTGGCACTGTTTTGGGTGTTTGGGGCTTACATAGGAGGCATCCTGGGCTGTGGATTCAATGACCTTTTCAATTCTATCCCACTGGGAAGTGAGACTTGACATAGTGTTTAACAGATGCCTGCTGGCCACAAGCTGTGCTTCTGTGAACATTGCTGCAGGTGTTCCTGCCTCTACAGCTTACTCACAGTTGGCAGGTAGCTATCCTAAAATGCAATCTTCCTTTTTAATAGCTTCTGGAGCACATAATGAAAACTATGCAATTCTACAGTCTTTATAACTATTGACATTCTCTTATGTTTCTGGGGCAATGCAAATGCATATGCCAGAGTTATAACTCTCTGGTGCTATGCTATCATACATCTGTCTGGATTTGCCTCACTAAAGGTTGAGTATCTCAATAGTTCTAAGGCCACAGCCTATCAGCATCTCATCTTTATCTAGAGGATGCTTCTTGCAGTCTTACTGGTGAGTGATCTGTGATGGTTAATATTGTCAATTTTACAAGATACACCCCTGGACTTGCCTGAAAAAGACTAAATAAATACAGTAGCCCCTGGGCATGCCTGGGAGAGAGTCACTGAATTAGATTTACCTGAGATGATGTACTGCATTGTCTTTACTGGACTCAAGTTTTGAGCCAAAAAAGAAACCTTCCCTCCTTAAATAGATTTTGTCAAGCATTTTACCACAACAATGAAAAAACACAACCGATGCATGACTACACTCCAGGATCTTATCTTGGAGATCACCATCTACACCAGTTCCGGTAGCAGTTGTCCAAATAGCAGACCCTGAGTCAAGGACCAAAGAACAGCTAGTTCTACCTCAACTTTTGAACCTATGTATAGTTTTGTACCATTAAGTGCTAATCCCTTAGCTCTGCAGAACATCGATGTATGTACACATTTTTATTACTGAGCATCGAAGACTAACTCAGACTTATCAGCGTGTCTTTATGAATTGGGAAACTTAGGCTGCTGAGAGCACACACTGGCTTTCCAAAACTCATTTGATGGAAATTCAAGTTTTCTCATTGTACTTTGGTCCTTGATTCAGGGTCTGTCTTTTGGACAACTGCTACCAGAACTGGCTGCAGATGGTGATCTCCAAGGTCACCTGAAGAGTAGAGAGGTGAGAGAGGAAGAGAAGAAAGCTAGTGAATGCTAGGTTGCAAAGGATGGGGTTGCTATGAACAACCAGGCTGTATGTTCATCAAGACTTTATCAGTCTATTTAGTGTGTGTTCCTGTGTGTGTGTGTGTGTGTGTGTGTGTGTGTGTGTGTGATAGTACATATGTGGAGATCAGAAGACAATATTTAGAACTCCTTCCTTACATATGTATGGGCTACTGGGATTGAACACAGCTCATCATTAGGTCTGGTAGCAACCACCTTTACAAGCTGAGCCAACCACTAGCCTATAGTTCAAGAGAATTTAAAGGCTGTGTGGGATGTATCAGAATAATTCTGCTGTGAGTGAGAAGCATGGCTGTCTATTCACCAGTTTCTGGCTTTCATTATTATCTGGGATGATAACTCACCTAGTTTGCACTACTATAGGCTGAGCATGGACCTGCAGCCAGACCCTCAGATAGAATTGCAGCAAGATGAAGAAGGTAACTGTGGAGATGAGTTGGGACAGGTCACTGAATTAACAAGGATCTACATCATGGGCTGAAGGTCATGGGAATGACCCCGATGCTTTCGAAGGACAGAAAATTTGCACTTGTAGGACAGAATAGAGACTCTTGGGGATTATTTTGCACATAAATATGTTAAACATAGTGTTCATAGGTTTGCATCTGACACAGTAGCAAGTTATTTTAGGATACAAAGAGATTAGGGGTGGGGATGTCATACAGAACACCTTCTTACAGTAAGAACTGCCAGGAGGTTGCAGTAATGCACTGGCCATAGGGATGAAGACAGTGAACTAAAATCAGTCATGTACACCATTTCTTTCATTACTCTGTTATTCTGTGGTAAGGAATCCTATGATGGAGCTCACAAATGCAGCACAGAGCTCAAAGTAAATAAACAAAAAAAGTAAAACCAACACACCAACTGCAAGAAAATGTACAGAGTAACATTGTTATGCCAAAGTTGAGAACTAAACCCTTACATATAGTTTAGGGACACACATATTGGTGACAAAGTGACGAAGGAAGTCACTAGAATAATAAGAAGCACATTCTGCATTAATTTCTCATGAAGACAGGAGCTACAATTGGTAAGAAACATTGTATTAGGTTTCTTTAGTGAAACATAACTCATAGGAAGAATATAACTATATCTATATTCGTATTTGTATCTGTATCTCTCTATCTATCTCTATCTATCTATCTATCTATCTATCTATCTATCTATCTATCTTCTATCTATCTATCTAAATATCTATCTAAATATCTAAATATCTATCTATCTGTCTGTCTGTCTGTCTGTCTGTCTGTCTGTCAGTCTGTCTGTCTGTACTGGCTGGTTTTGTGTATCAACTTGACACAGGCTGGAGTTATCACAGAGAAGGGAGTTTCAGTTGGGGAAGTACCTCCATGAGACCCAGCTGTGGAGCATTTTCTCATTTAGTGATCAAGGGGGTAGGACCCCTTGTGGGTGGTGCCATCCCTGGGCTGGAAGTCTTGGGTTCTATAAGAGAGCAGGCTGAGCAAGCCAGGAAAAGCAAGCCAGTAAAGAACATCTCTCCATGGCCACTGTGTCAGCTCCTGCTTCCTGACCTGCTTGAGTTCCAGTTCTGACTTCCTGTGGTGATCAACAGCAATGTGGAAGTGTAAGCTGAATAAACCCTTTCCTCCCCAACTTGCTTCTTGGTCATGATATTTGTGCAGGAATAGAAACCCTGACTAAGACACTATCTATCTATCTATCTATCTATCTATCTATCTATCTATCTATCTATCTATCTATCTATCTATCTATCTATCTATCAAATGGGGGCTTATTATAGTAGTTTACAGGGTATGGTCTGCCTAGTTTAGGAATGGCTGTCCCCTGATAAAAAGGCCAAGAATCTAGAACTTGCTCAGTTCATGAAGCCAGATGTCTCAGGGGGTTTCCTGTCTATAGTGAAATTCTAAAGAAGTGGGTTCTAACACCAGCAAAGGAATGCCTTAGCAGCACGACTTACGCTTTTGCCAGAAAGAGTGAATGTAAGCAGGCAAAGTATAAAAACCTCCTTCTTCCATGTTCATGTGGGCTGCTATAAGAAGGTGTGGCCTAAGTTTATAGTGGATCTTCTGACCACACGCTATCCAGATTCAGGGGGATCCAATCAAGGGTAGGTAATCCAATCAAGGTAATCCAATCAAGGAAAAAAAAAATGTCTTACAGGTGTGCCCAGCCTGAATGGTTTTAGTTGATTCCAAATTATTTCCAAATTGACAGTCAAGATTAGCCATCACAGGCATTTTGAAGCTTAAAATCGGTTAGTGTTCTTCATTTGTCTTGTGTATATTTGTTATCTGTACATCTATGTGTGCATATATGCTTCTATCATATATAATATGTTATATTATATTTATGTATATATGTATGCATGTATTATATATGTGTGTATTTGTGTGGGAATAGGAAAGTGTCTTGTGCATGTTGATGGAGGCACACATATGTGTGGAGACGGGAGATCCATGTTGAGTGTTTCTCCACTTTATTCTTAATGCAAGGTCTCTCACTGAACAGAGATCGGATGTCTAGAGAGCACTGTAGAGCTTCCTGTCTTCATCCCACTAAGTGGTAAGGTTCTAAGTGTGTCCTGCCATACCGAGGTATTTATATGGATGCTAGGGATATGAACTTGTCTTTGTGCTTGTATAGCAAGCACTTTAGGGCAAGCATCTCCTCAGCCCACACTTTATGTTTAAAGTTGGGTGGTGGGTATATTGGTGCTCAAACACTTTATTTTTTGATACTTCTCATTCTACTTAGAAGTGTCATGCATCAAGGACTTGATGGCATTGGATATGAAGAGGATATTGAGGATGAGCTAATCCCACATCTTCTTTTCACTCTTTTAGACAAGTTAACGAGGAGTGAATTTTTGCATATGTACAGAAACATACACAGATTCCCATAAAACAATGATGAAGTAGTTCTCATGTGGTCATTATTTTTCCCTCTGTGCTTATTCTGAAGTTCCCATAAATAATGTTTTAATTAGATGGTGAGCCTCGATTTCCATTTCCACAGGATGATTTATAGAAAGCAGAATCTCTGCAGAGAGGAAGCCATCCTTGCAGCAGCATTCATTGGCTTTGAAACAGATTCTCATTGAAGGAGCTAGCTGTCTTACAACCCTACAGAAATATTCTGAGCCGGCTTTTGTCATGGATGGCTTCCAGGGGGAGCTACGGCAGCGTTCTGTTGTGCGTTGGTTTTCCAGGAATAGCAGACTAATTCGCCTCTGTTCTTGCACAGGCGGGCCGAACCACCCCTTACACAATAGCATGTGATGAAACACGCCAGCAGCCAATGACAGCTGCAGAAGGAGCCACATTGGTAGGCTTTCCTTTAGTGGTGGTTTTGTTTGACCACAGTCTGTCTTGACTCTCACTGACTGTTAGTGACGTCAAAGCAAAATGCCCATGCTAAGAGAGGAATGGAAAATACCTCAAGAGAACATACTGGTTTCTTCACTTGCAATTAAGTCATTCAGCTTAATGACAGTACCAAGAATCCCCAAGAAAGAATAATAGTTTTTATTTTTCATTATTTTAAGGGCACTTGTGCTTCCTCTGAGTATTTTTGTCCTGAAGGGAACAATGACATTTCACCAAGAGAAAGTTTTTTATAAAGTGAAAGACAAGAGTAAAACTTTTTTTTGTTCCCTCCAGAATTTTATATGCAAGCTCCCAGTGGCCGTATTATTTGCTGTATCTCCAGACTTTGAAAGTCAAATTTTATCGTTATTTTTTATAGGAGGGGAGGCCTCATTTAGTAAAATGATGAAAAGAACATTTTTTTCCAGTAGTCAAATAAAATGGAATCTTAAGACATTTGCCCCAAAGATAGCATGGGTTTTTGGATAACTTGACTCAAGAAAGGGAGGCCCAGGCATTTTGAACTGGAGATATCAGGAGGTTTTATCCTTTCCCTTGGTTTTGATTTGCCTCGCTCCTGGAAAATGTGAGCGTTAGACACTAATATGTCACTAGAAGAAGAAAGCCGTTACAGTTTTTTTTGTTTTGTTTTTTTGTTTTTTGTTTTTGGTCATAGCCTGAAAGTGGGGTTTCCTAGGTCCTCCACCATTCCGAGCATCATCATCCTCCTCTCAAACAAGGACTCTTGAGTCTAAACTTCTTGTCTTGTGTGAGTGACAGCTAGGCAGAAGGCCGAGAGACTGGGGGTTAGGTCTCCTTTTCTCATGTTCAATTATCCCTACCCAGATTTACTGTGAATTACTTTAAGTAGTTCATTACATTGCATTTATCTTTATAAGTGGACACTCACCCATCTTTAATCCAACAAATTCTGTATGGCTTGGAACAGGTTACCAAGACTTATATATTTCTTTTTCTTTTGAAAGGTGGGAGCAATAAAAGAAACAAAATTTGGATCGTGAAGGACTTTGGGTACTTGGTTCAAGAAACAGCATGATGCTTGGAAGTTTAGAAATGCACACACACACACACACACACACACACACACACACACACACGATTGTGGGAGTGAATGTGTTATGTATTTAGTGTTGGAGGGGGCTGATTGCTGCTCCTTGGCTCCTGGATCCAGAGTACTTAACATTGTACAGTTGCCTTTGACAGCATCCTGTCACTCTGCAAATGCAATGTCGGCTTCTGTGGAGGAACAGGTCAAGGAAACGAAGTGAACTGAGGAATCCAAACATCTTGTGCTTTCCGTCCTTGTGCTTGGAGTCTATGTGGCATCATTAGTCATTGACTCACTTGGTGCTGCAAATGCTGGTATTTTTGCAGTGGGCTCTGACTGGCAGTGGAATCCAGATATCAATGGGTCAATAGAGAGGTGACTGGGAGCAAAAGAAGGCAGTGAGTTCCTAACTTGTTCAGACTATAAAAATCATGCATATGTGCATTTTGCAAAATAAATAAATAAATAAATAAATAAATAAATAAATAAATAAAACCCTTTTGTGCTGGTGTACAAACTGTTAATACCTAACAGTCTCCTCGTGGTCTTGCTGTTTGCTCCACTGACGCATCATTGAAAAAAAAAAGATGTTTTAACTTTACAGCTTATGTTAGCATATTCCCATCACCTAGTGATGGTGATAAATCACTGATGCTCCATGGGTTTTGCCCTTTTCCTGTGGAATTAAGACATCAACTTAAATGAGTGATGGTCTTCCCATGTAGCACCTTGCTACCCACGAAGTACTCACTGGCTTTTAATCATTCATTTCTAAACACTGACAGGTCAGGGACAGAGCAGTCAGCAGATCTTTCCAATCCTGGGCTCTTGGTTTCCTATGGCACAGACACTTCTGTTTTCCTGGCTGCTGGATGGACCATCTTTTCCTGGGCTTGTCAACCTTAGCACTGACTAGTGATTTGTGTTGGGCTATTAAGTATGAAAGAAAAGCAACAGTTTGTTTCCCCTAGGGGAACAGATAGATAAAATATCTCTGAATAAACACTAGAAGGGATTTATGACTTTTAAAAGATAAAATATTATTATTATTGTTATTATTTTATTTTTATTACTTTTAACTTTTTTATAGTCCAGTCGTTGCCCCACTCCTGATCCACCCTCCCACAGTTCCTCATCCCATTCCTCCTATCCCCTGTCTCTTAGAGGATGTCACCTGCCCTCTGCACCAAGCCTCCCCACTTCCTGGGGCCTCAAGTCTCTCAAGGGTTAGGCACTTCTTCTCCCACTGAGGCCAGACCAGATAGTCCTCTTCTGTACATGTGTCTGGGGCTTCAAACCAGCTTGTGGTATACGCTGTCTGGTAGGTGGCTCAGTGTCTGTGAGATCTCAGGGATCCAGGTTAGTTGAGACTGCTGGTCTTCCCCTGGGACTGCCCTCCTTCTCAGCTTCTTTCAGCCTTTCCCTAATTCAACCACAGGGGTTCCTGATTTCAGTCCAATAGTTGGGTATAAGTATCTTCATCTGTCTCAGTCAGATGCTTGTTGGGATTCTCGGAGGACAGACATGTTAGGTCCCTGTCTGTAAGCACATCATAGAATTAGTAAAAGTAACCGGCCTTGGGGTCTCCCTCCCCTTGAGATGGATCTCAAGTTGGGCTTGTCACTGAACCTCCTTTCCCTCAGTCTCTTCTCCATTTTGTTGCTGCAGTTCTTTTGGACAGGAATAATTCTGGGTCAGGACCTTATGACTTTTAAAAGCTGGCTTGGGAGATCCTTCTGAGTGGAAGAGCTCGTGGGTCATGATCTAACAATTTCCTTGATATATAGTGTGGCAAACCAATAATTAATTGTAAAAGTCTCATCTATTTTAGATGAAATGAGGCCCTCTACTTCTTGAGGCAGAGTCCTTGTTGAAAACAGACAAACTACCAACCCAAATGGCAAGTGGAAGATGAAGGAGCAGGGCAGGTTATTCTGGAACACATGCTCAAAATATCCCATGCAGTCTACTAGTACTTGGTTCAAATTGTTTGATGAGTAGCTGAAAGAAAAGGAGAGAAAACAGAGTCCCACACTACTCTCACTCAGACCATCAATGAAACAACACCAGTTCAAAGCGGGGAGATTTGATGATTTGAGCAAACAGTCTTGTGGTTGGCACCCTGACCACTTATTTAAGAATGGGTTAAAAGCCTACATGTTGAAAAGTATCGAGGAACCTATGGAGCAGAGGCTAAAAGAAGGACAATTCAGAGACTGCTCCACCTGGGAATCCTTCCCATATTCAACCATCAAATCTAGACACTATTGTGGATGCCAGCAAGTGCTGGATGACAGGAGCCTGATATAGCTGTCTCCTGAGAGGCTCTGACAGCACCCGACTAATACAGAAGTAGAGGCTCACAGCCATCCATTGGACTGAGTACAGGGTCCCCAATGAAGAAGCTAGAGAAAGAACCCAAGGAGCTGAAGGATTTGTAGCCCCTTAGGACGAAACAACAATATGGACTAACTAATATCCTCAGAGCTCCCAGGGACTAAAACACCAACCAAAGAGTACACATGGTGGGTCTAATGGCTCCAGAAGCATATGTATAGCAGAAGATGGCCAAGTTGGTCATTAATGGGAGGAGAAACCCTTTGCCCTGTGAAGGTTTTGTGCCCCAGTGTAGGGGAGGGGGTGGGGTGGTGAGCAGGGGGAGGGGAGAGGGAACAGGGGTTTGTTTTAGTTTTTTTTCTTTTCTTTTTTTTCTTTTTCTTTTTCTTTTGGAGGGGAACCTGGGAAAGGAGATATTGTAAATAAAGAAAACATCTAATTAAAAAAAAAAGTAGAGAGGAAAATGACAGAAAAGGTTATAACCCACTGCAGAGGAACAGGGCCTGCTGAGTGGACATATGCAAAGGCCCTGGGTGCTGTTTGTGGCTTCTTTTTATGGGGTTTAAAGAAGGAAGGAATTGCCTATTGAGGAGAATAGTTCGAGGAGTAGTTCTTTATTTTGAACGTCAGATTAAATTATGTAAACATTTCTCTACTGCACATGTTCTTTCCCATAATGCACCTGAGTTTTGAGGCGGCAGAGCTCTGCTTTTATTTTTACTTTTTTTTTTAAATAATTTATTGTTTTATTCACTTTACATCCTGACCACAGGCTTCTCTCCTTTTCTTCCAATCCCACCTTTACAAATCCATCCCCCCATTGCCCTCTCCCCTTCTTCTCTAAGAAGGGGAGCCCCTTTGGGTATCACCCCACCCTGGGACATTTAGTCCCAACAAGTACATCCTCTCCCACTGAGCCCCACCAGGCTGTCCAAGTAGGAGAAGGGAATCTATTTGCAGGGAACAGAGACAGCCCCTGCTCCACTTGTTAGGGAACCCACATGAAGGCCAAGCTGCACATCTACTACAAATGTGTAGGGGTCCTAGGTCCAGCCCCTGCATAGAGAGCTCTCCTTTTTTCAAAGAAAGTAATTTATTTACTTATATCCCAAATGTTGGCCCCCTCCCAGTCTCTCCCCCTAGAGTTCTTCACTTCTTCCCTGCCCCCTTTGCCTCTGAGAGTGTGCCCTCCCTGGGGAATCCCCCTTTCCTGGGGCATCAAGTCTCTACAGGATTAGAGGCATAGTCTCCCACTGGGGCCAGATAAGGCAGTCAGTTCTCTGCTACACATGTGCTGGGGGCTTAGGATCAGCTTGTGTGTGCTCCTTGGTTGGTGGCTCAGTCTCTGGGAACTCCCTGGGGTCCAGGTTAGTTGACACTGCTGTCTTCCTCTCAGGTTGTCATCTCCTTCAGTTTCTTCAATCGTTCCCCTAACTCTTCCATAGGGGCCCTGACCTCAAT
This sequence comes from Mastomys coucha, assembly GCF_008632895.1. NCBI lineage: Eukaryota > Metazoa > Chordata > Mammalia > Rodentia > Muridae > Mastomys > Mastomys coucha. Next base: position 106,937,319 of record NW_022196911.1, read on the forward strand.
GGTTGGCTGTTAAGTATATGCATCTGTCTCAGTCAGCTGCAGGTAGAGCCTCTCACAGATTTTAACCATATGCACATTCAATTGTGTATAGACATAAGGTGGTAAATGAGGGATTCTCTCTAAATATTCACTTGAGGACACCATTTTTACTAATGGGGCTTTCATCTAAAACCGGTCCATACCTGACTGACACATTCTTGGTGGTTCCTAGACATACCAGGGATATATTTGGATAGAATCTGTCTAAGTGTTATGGTCATTAGGAGGAGGACAAATTTATTTCATTGTTCTGGATGGGATGTTCATGCAGCTCAGATACAGGTGGGGTCTTAGATTGCTAACAAGTTGCTGGGTTCATAGTTTGAGGAAGAGTATAAACGTTTTAATACTACATGCAGGTAAATGTCTTAGGGTGTGAGTGTGTCTAGTCCAAACCAAGTGGAGTCCTAGATGACCAAATTATTCCCTATGCTTAAAGCGTTTGTTGACAGAATACCTGGTGAAAAACTTTTGGTGTGGTAATTTTTGTTCTTGAATGGAGAGCAGGAGTGACACTGTCACATTGTTAGGTGGCTGCACAGAGAGCCAGGTTTCTCAGAAATTTTGTCCTTAATAGGCATGAGATGAAGCGTGTGGCACATGGGAATATTGGGATAAGCAGCATCTGCATGTATACATCTGAGCCTCTCGCAGGTTGTCTTTATGGTTCCTTTTGACAACAGAGTGTGCATCTGGCATGTATTCACTTTTTAACCGCAGTGAGGACAATTTCCTGTGGCTTCAACCCTGTGTATAAGAAAAGTCATGCGTTCCCACCAGTACCTCCTCTTATTCCATGCTGGGTTGGACTAGATTTGTAGGTGCTACTAGAAGGTGAAGTTCAAGATCTTAAGAGGATGGGAGGTAAATATGGAGATTCCGTGCCTATGTGGGTCAGCCTCTTCCCCCGGGAATACAGTCAATGGAAACTGTTCTACAGGTGTGAAAACAATTTTCCACAGGCAGGTAGGGTCTGGAGAGTGTCTTGAAAGACTGCCAGCAGCCTGGATTTTTCTCTTCACAGCAGGGCCAGGACTCAGCTTATCAGCTGGAGGTTTATATTTCTAGGTAATTAATCAAACCAGCCGAGTATAATGATCTCTCAGGAGAATTAGAATATGAAGCCCTTTGATAGATGTCCAATTATTTTGGATTACTCAAAGTTTATGAGGTTCTCAGGAAATTACGTGTGACCCTTATTTGGTGGAAGTTAATTGCCCTCCACCCTCCGTAGTGCAAAGCCTATATCTGGCAGGAATTTGATGGAAGTGTTTAGGCTCAGGGCTGTTGTACCGATTGTGTTTGGGGTTAAGAGATTAAAGTGGCAAAAAGGTCAAGGAGAGAAAGAATTAGAAATGTGATCTGTGGCTTTACAGATTTAATTTAGGTCTGGGAAGAGAGACGTCAATCACAGGCTACTTCTCAGCTTGAGTGAGTTTAGAATGATCTGAAATTCCTCTCAGCTTAAAGGTTTGCAACTTGTGTATGTGCATATGTGTCTGCACGCATGCATGCCTGCGCGCGTGTGTGCATCCATATGTGTCTGCCTGTGTGCACCTGTGTGTGTTTGTGTGTGTGCCTGTATCCAGGTTGATGTGTTCTTTCATGGGTAACTTTCACCTTTTTGTTGCACACAGGGTCTCTCACTAGTGTGGACCAGTTAGGCTTAGGCTAGTGGACCTCAGGCTTAGGCTAGCTGGCCATCTAGCTGTCGGAATTTACCATCTTCCACTTGCCATCACTGGTATTACAAGTGTGATTCATCATGTCCCTCTTCTTATGTGGGGTTCTGAAAACCAGAACTCAAGCCCCCATGCTTGCAAGGCAGGTGCTTTACAGACTGGACCATTTTCCCAACTCAGAGGTTTAAAATTCTATGATAGTAACCGGGAAGAGCATTGGCACAGAGTCAAGCTGGTAAGGGTAGACTGGCCTAGGTTGGGTTTTCTCTTTTCAATATATATTTGTATTGTATTGTCTACTTTGTGTCTCTTCTCTGTTTGTGTACCCTCTTATTCTTTATGATAGAGTTCTTATCGAACCAGGAGCTTGATGGTTCTACTAACTGGCTGGCCAGTGGGCTCCAGGGATCCTCCTGCCTCCACTTCCTCGGTGCTAGGGTTAGAAGGTATGCTAAGGCACCTGAGTGGTCTTCCTTCTCCTTCATCATTTGAACGCCAGGGAGCAAGCTCAGCTCCTTAGGTCTGTGCGGTGAGCACTGTATCAGCTGCTCCCATATCCTCAATCTGGCATTAGCAGGTGTGTACCATGCCTTCCTCAGGTATGATTTAACTCATCCAACTTTGCCTTCTACAGATCTGTCTTGGGTCAGTGATGCAACAGCTTGTCCTGGAAATATTTGGTGCAACAATGTTTCCTAGGTAGAGTGTTACTCTGGGTCTCCTTTAGTTGCTATTTTGGGTGGCAACATATAAAAATGACAGGACGGATAAATATGACAAGGAGTCTGGACTTTGGAGAGAAGATGCCCCAATATAAAGTCTAGCTTTGTTATCCACTAGCATGTTTAAGAAGTGACATGCTTTATATGTCTCAATTCCTTTCCACTGTAAAGGGGAATTATAAAGGGAAGTCCTGATATACTTCTTGGATGGTGCAGTTCAATGGCTTTCTTTCCCAATTGCTCCATGCAGCCACGGATTTCTATGCCCTGCACTCACTGTTTCAGCTGCAGAAGCAGGGTCTTGCCAAACGCAAAACAGATACTGATATCTGCTCAATGAATCACTCCGTGGGGAATGCCTAGCAATGCCTGCAGCAGTCATCCTTAGCACATGCTGGCTGTCGTTGTGATTTTTCTTCTTACCTTGTCTTTATTCTTCCAGTCCTGAAGCACAGTACTAGAATGTGTAAAGACCCTGGTGTGCTAAGAAAAACCATATCTCCAATGTCCAAAAATAAAACTAGAGCTAAAAATCAGGAAAAGACCTTTTCATGACTGGTAAATGGAGATAGTCTTACATGCGTTCAAATCCGCTATACCAACTCCTTTGAAGAGCAGTGTATTTATTTACACAGACTTACTTTAAGGATGTATAGACTAGTAGAATGAACACCAGGTAAACAATATTGGGTATCTCACCCCTTTGTTTACATCGTTAGCTATCATGGGATTCAAGGCTGAGTCTGGTCACAAATTCTTAATTAGAAATAGTCAGAAAGCTAACTATCCATTAGGCATTGGCAATCACGGAAAGTTTGCCTAATTAGTTTGTTATGGGCAGCTTGGAATTGGTTTAATCAGAAAGCCCTTGTTGATACTGCTCCTCAGAACACTTGTTCGGTGATGTGTTTTCAGGATCAGAATCAAAAGAACATTTTTCTGCCGTCCACACAAACCTGCTTGGCACGTGCTCCTGTTTATGGAAACTCCAGACATATATTTGTATTCTTTTGAAAAGGGTGGGAGTTGGGAGGGAGGTCACAGGGGAGATTAGGGCTCTAGCTTTCCACTCAGCAAGCTGAATTCTTGTAGCCTTATCTGATTTCAGAAAGTAAGCAGAGGTTTAGGCTTAGTCTAGACTCTGGCTGACACATGGACAAAGGAAAGGAATTTGCTTCGTGGAGGATCCAGGTTGCCTGGGAGGAGAGATCATGCCACAGCCGAGGAGTCCTTTTCTTTGAGAACTACTACTGTTTTCTGGACACACAACCTCATTTGTTTGACTGCTCCAAAAGGCAGCCATTACTATAAAAATTGACATAGATGAAACAGGCTCAGACAGCCATTTGTCTAATATTTAATAGCAAAGAAATGGTAAACTCAAGACCACTAATGCATTCAAAGACATTTTACGTAGTTTTCACTATGGGAAGTGTCATAGCTACTTTTTCTGCTGCCGTGATAAAAATTATCCTGATAAAAGCAACAGAAGGGTGCAAGTCTTTAATTTGGATTCACAGTTCTAGTGGATACAGCTCATCAGGTAGAGAGGACATCATGGCAGCAGGCATGGAATCCTAGACAGCCATGTTGTATCTACACGCAGGAAGCAGGCAGTGAACAGAAAAATGGACCTTGGCTCTAGGGCTCAAGGCCCAACCTCAGTCCATGACTCACTTCCTCCAGGGAAGCGAGCATTCAGAAAGTTTCTCAGCAGATGTACACATATATGAAAGCTTCAAGAAATAGGAAATTCTCTCTGTGTGTACATGTGATATATGTGCATACGTGTCCATGTTTGTACATGAATGTGGAGGCTAGAGATTGATATCAGGTATCTCCCTTAGTCACTTTTCACATTACATTTGAGACAGGGTCTTTTACTCAGCTTGGAGCACCTTGTTATGGTCGGACTAACTGGCTAATAATTCACAGGGATCTTTCTGTGTCGGATTCCCTGGCACTGGGATCACAGGCACATGCTATCATGCTTGGCTTTTTTTTTTCTTTTAAGGTTTATTGATTTTATTTTATGTGTATGAATGCTTCATTTGCATGCGTGTATGTGTGTTATGTGAGTGTCTTGTGTCTGTAGATGCTTAGAAGAGGGCATAGGATTGATTCCTTGGAACTAGAGTTACAGATGATCGTGAATCCCCATGAGGCTGATAAGAACTGACCCAGGGTCTCCTGCAAGAGTAATAAGAACGTCCAAACTTGATCTGTCTCTTCCGCACCCCTCCACCCCATTCAGCTTTTTATTAGGGTACTGGGGAACCAAATGTACAGCTGCATGCTTTTGATCTCAAAACTTCAGCCTCCTCCCCAGCTCCTTAAAAAAGAAACTCTTTAATAAAAACCTGTTCCTTTAATAAAAGCCACTTTTGGGGTCTTCTACCAGCAAACTACTGGTTTGGCCCCATTCTGTGTTGAAAGTATTTATTAACACAGGCACAAAGAAAAGCTAGGGAATGTATAATTCAATCCTTTGCCTTGTCCCTCCATCAAATAATGGGTGTTTGGCCGGTGGTGGGGGGACAAGAAGGGTGACAGATCTTTCCCCAGTAGACAGAAAGTAGATATTTTATTCTAGTAGGCACATGAACACGTGATAACTTTTTTCTTGCCCTTAAGAAATGATTAACAACAGGGTAAAACATGCTCCGGGTTCCAGTTGTCTCGATGAGTTTTGCTGTTGTTTCCAACAAAGAATGTTAACTAAAGTGTCAGATCAGTAGCCTTTGTGTTTGAAAGCAAGGTAGACATCCAGGTTTGGTTTTTGGTTCTTTTTTTACACACAGTCCTGGAATTCATTGAGTTTTGCCCTGAACTTTCTTGGGGTTGGAGAGCAAGATCCAACATCTGTCCAAGACTTTTCAATTAATGCCTGTCATAATTCTGACATCCTTGGTCCCTTCCATGTTAGCATGTGCCATGGCTGGAGGCTTGTGTTTTGTCTCAGTCGTTGACCAAGCTAAGGAACACAGGCCCTATCTGCCAACTGCGGCAAGTGTGCATAGATGGAGCCACAGCTGGTGGGGCTTCGCTTTCTGATCTAGGTGATCTCTCACCTGTACTTTGCCCCACTTGATAAGGGTTTGTCAGGTCATGTCTGGAATGCAAATGTACTTTGGGCTTCTAGGTACGGGGGGCGGGGAGTCACTGTCAGGACCAGCTTTATAATATTTTCAGGGTCTTGCATCAAATAAGGATGAAAGGCTTGCAGGAAGTAAGGAATTTTAAGATGGTAACAGGAAAGTGCCCTGAAGCAGAGGGCATGGTTGTGGAGCATGGAGCAAAGACCGGGTCAGCTTTATAATGCTATTCAGATTGAGGAGAGTGAGGGGGGGAAGGAGAGAGAGAGAGAGAGAGAGAGAGAGAGAGAGAGGAAGCTTGCTCAAGCGTGAGAGTGCTGAAGGTCTAAGTCAGAGACAGGCACGTTGATCAAGGACCTAAGCCATCAAGGCAGGAGTCACAAGAAACTCTAGAATCTCTAGACACTCTGTCGGCTTACTTGGTGTGTTATTTTCTCACTGCTGTAAACAATTAGCTGTCAAGAAGCAACTTATGCTCGGTGGCTGAATCATGGCTTTCAGAGAATGCAGTCCATGGTGTTATGGAAGGCATGGAGGAATAAGCAGGTTCAGGACAGTGAGGCTGCCTCCTTGTTCATATTTCTTGGGGGCAAGAAGTAAAGACTGGACAGTACATGGAATTGGGCTCTCTCTTGAAAAAGAAAAAAATGAAAGAACGAAAAAAAGTTTTCTTTTTCTTTTACATGTATGTGCCTTCTTGTCTGTATGTGAGCCATGTGTGTGTAGTGCCATGTGGAGGCCAGAAGAGGGTGTCAAATCAATTGGAATTGGGATTATAGGTACTTGTGAGGTGTCTGATAGGGGTGTTGCTTCAAGAGCAGCAAGGGTTTCCGTGTTAATCTCTTTGCGGCCCATAACCCACTCTCTTCATTGCCTCTCAGCCTTCCAAAGGTTCCAAGAGCTCCCCAAACAGCGCCTCCTACTGGGAAACAAGTTTTCAAATATTCCCGCCTATGGGGGGGTGTGGGACATTTCATTTCCAGAGTCTAATAGTCTTAGCTGGCATCTTGGGAAGACTGATACAATTGGATGTTTGGCCTGTGTGTGTGTGTGTGTGTGTGTGTGTGTGTGTGTGTGTGTGTGTGTGTGTTCTTTAAGCTATGTATCTTGTAGAGATCAAGGTCAGCAGTTGCTTAATGGTAAATTAAAGCATGAGTAAAGTGCAAAAAAAGTTAATAATAAGAATAATAGCAGAGTATATCAAAAGTGCCGTGTATGCCCTTTTATGCTTCTGCATCGAGCCCCTTTTCCAGGTTAGTTTTTGTAAGAGAGAAAAAGAAAATATCTACAGCTAAACAACAAAGGATCCAATGTAAATTTCTGGTAGTCAACCAGCTGGTTTTGAACTTCCGAAGACCTTTTACTTCATAGAGAAAGCATTTAGGTGCTTCCTCCCTGGTTTTGCATCTGGAGAGGGAGGCCCCTTTTCTCCCAGTGCTGAGTGAATCCTCAAGCATACTTCTTTCCAGTAAAAGTGGAAAAAATATCAACCCAAGATTTCAAAGGAAAGGAAATGCAATGTATTTTCTCATCAAATTTGGCATTATCTATTTAGCAGGCAGGCCTTTAATCTTCAGCGTGGTATTTTTCCATTGTATAATTCTGAGTGTGCCTTAAATCTGTCTCACCCTTTTAACTCCGTCTTTCTGAAACACGAATAGAGTTTGCACAAAACTTATCTTCATTCCCCATTTGTTTCCTCAATACTTTTGATTATCATTTGCCAGAGGTCCACTGGAGGAGCTTGCCATCTCCTCTGCAAACATGCAAACGCAACACAGATAAAGCTCCTCTGCTAGCAGAAGTTCATTAACGACCTGGATAAAAAAGAACTTTCCATGTCTGGCATCCTCAGGGACTGAAAAGATTGGAGGTTTGTTGATAGGGGCATATACGATGAGAAGAGTACAATCATAGGCTTAGAAATGGTAATTAAATTTCTTAAATAAGAAGGAAAGCCAGGCAATTTTGTTTCAGGACTTAGGATTGCTGGGAAATCACCACCCTTGCCACTCTGCTGTCTTCCCAGAGAGTGGAGAATTGTTGGACTCAATTCTAGGAGTTAAGTATTAAAACTTTGTTAAAACATTGTTGCACTGATTCCAATAAAGATGTTTGAAAGCAAGCAAAAGAGAAGAAAGGACTTCAGGACTGGGAAGGGTCAGGTGCCCTGGTGAGCTACATCAGGGTTGGATGTGTCAGTTGCGTGTGTGAGCAATGCCAAGAGAACAATTGCAAAAAATCTCTCTCCTAAAACCTGCTTGCTCTACATACTGTTTGCAAGACGAACAACTGGCAGGACCCTTGCAAACAGTATGTAGGGCAAGCAGGCTTCAGAAGAGAGTCTCTAATCACACTGACTGGGCTATGCCTGTGATGAAATGTTAAATTTTCATAGGTTTCTTAGATTGGTTTCATGAAGTATTCACATCACATATCAACAGCCATCCTTGTTAATATCCTAACGTTTGCCACTCAGCTTAGTAAATATTAATTAACCAACTTTGAAAGAGGAGAGCTCATACTGTATGTTCACAAATAAAATGTTTCTTTCACATGCAAATTCATACATTGATATTCTAGTCTTGCACATAATGCAGGTGACTAGGTAAAGAGAATTAACAATAAGAACTGGAAGGAGGGTGTCTGAGGGTCTGGCACAATCGTCAAAGACATGCTCCCATCTGTGCATCGCTCAGGATGTTTCCAGTCACGTGTGTGAGCCAGGCAATGCCATGTGCCCTCGTTCTGCTTACTGAGAAATGATTTTTCCCTTTTCTGACAGTAGGCTCAGTTCTCCTCTCTTATTGACTGACCCACATGGATTCCCAAAGAATTCTGAGAACAGTTCTGGAGGGTCCCACTTGTCCTCTGCCTCTGTTTCCTCTTTGCATTTCCCCCCTTTTTGATTTCCAATTGTGATCTTGCCATAAAAGTGAGCACCCCCCCCCCAAGGCTACAACTGGAAGAGTTGTACAATTAGGTCCTCAGATTTTTTATGCTGGATTCAATCGACTTGATGCTCATATACACTTGTTTGTCATTTTCATGTACCTGTCAGGACTTCTGAACTGATTTTTCTAATTAATGTTACCCACCTTAATAACTTTTTGGTGTTGCCTTGGCTCGCTACAGATGGGAAGGCAGGGAAGAAAGGCAAGACATGGTGGTAGGAGCAAGCAAACTGGCTGATAACATTTCATCCAGACAGGAAGCAGATGATGAGGATTGGGGGATGTGGAGGGGGATGAGGGAAGAAGGAGGAAGGAGGAGTGCATATGGGGGAGGGGAAGAGCAAGTGAGCAAGCAAGAGAGAGAGAGAAGTGTGAAGGAGTAGGAAGTAGGGTGAGGCTATCTTCAAAGGCACTCTCCCCCTTCCCGACCTCCCAGTGACATTTCCTCCAGCAAGGCTATATATACCTTCTCGAGTTCCATAACCTCTCAAGGAGTTGAACCAGCTTTGAACCAAGTGTTCAAATACAAGAGCCTAGGGGAAACATTTCTCATCCAAATCCACCACATCACCTCCTTAACTGTGGAGGTCAACCAAAGATCCAGCCCCAAAGGTTTGAGAAACTAAGGACATGAAGAATTTAAGTACAAGCAACACAAAAGACGCAAGGGACTTTGGCTTCAAATTGTGGCTGAGAAGACTGGGATGAGTAAACGACGGGCAAATGGGGGGTCTGCGGGTGACAGAGCCTCTTTGATAAACTCCAAGGAACATAAGGTTATCAGGGTTCAGGGATGGAAACTGGCCGCAGGGAAACCTGTAATTTGGCAGCCACCCATCACAAAAGCCCCAGGGATCCTAGTGGAAAAAACACTTCACAATGAGTTAGGAGTGCCCCATGTCTAGAACAGGGCATAGATAAGCCACCTGGGGATGGAGTGTGAAGCCCTCCATCCAGAAAGCCTCATTTATACACCTGTTTTCCATCCCTAGCAGGTGGTGACATTATTCTCTGTTTTGGAAAACTTAGGTTGCTTTTCAGCACATTTTCTTGGTGTCATTTGAGGAGTCTGGTCGTCAGTTTCAATTCACATGAAATATTGAGGTTTGCACCGTAACAGAGAGACTTTCTACTTGCAGGTAATTTTATATTTTCTGAACTTGGGAAACGGACCCATGAAAATGTAGCACTTTGCTTTTGCCCACCCCCAAAAATGTCTGTAAAAATGTCCACTTTTTTATACTCCACCATCTCTGTTCCTCATTTATAGTATTTTCCTTTGGTTTCAGTTGAAATTAATCTTGCCATTATTCGGATTCTGTCAATCAGAGTGCCATGGAGGGAATGATGTCTGTGGGTTTTGTTAAGCCACAGAACTTTCTCTCTCTCTTAATAAATGACACACATTCAGGAGGAAAAATGTCACCTTTAAGAAGCTAAAACAAGTTGACAAATGTTTCTTTAAGTGGAGCTAATTGCATGGAATATTTTAAGACGTTTCCATGGAAAATGTTACAGGACATCCCTAGAGGATTTCAGGGAACTTTTACAGCTATTTCCTACCTCGTCGGCATTTTACAGGATCCTGTGGAAAGCAGGGGTGGTTAATTTCTTGGTTAATGGAGGGTCCCCAAAGCACAGACAGTTGTGTCAGGAGACAGTGATGCTGGCAACTGTTGTTAACATGGGCGGTAGGGCTTTACAAATGGCATAAAGCATGGGGGCAGTTGGGCACAGGGAAGTTCTTTGTATTTACTGAATACGCCTCACCAACATGCTACCCAATTTCTTTTGACAGTTCTCAGAGAAAAGAATTCTTAAAAATTATCAGAGAGTTTGATCTTAGGATCAAACAATTGATATTTCAAAAGATTATTTATGTGTGTGCACACATGAGCACATACATGCACATGTGTACGTGTGTGTGCATACATATCTCAGAGAAAGCATGGTGATCAGAGGACAACTTTCACAAGTCTGTCTGGCCATCCCCGTCCTCGTAGCAGAGCCTCTCTCATTTCATTGCCTGGGCTTTGTACCCGAGGCTAGTAGGCCACAGGCTTTTAGCTGATTTCTCCTCTCTCCACGTTCCATCTTGTCATGCATATGCTGGGACTGCAGATGTACATCACCACATCTATGTTTTAATTTGAGATCAAGGGGTGGCACTCAAGCTATCAGGCTCACACTTTCACCCAGTGACTTTTCCTTTTGGCCCTTGGCTGGGCCATTTTTAGTGCCATCAAATGACCAATGATTAATTTCTTATTCATTTGAAGACATGCTGTGTGTAAGAACTCTGAACAATAGTCAGCACAGAGTTTGGGCTGTAGAATGCTCTCTGCTGCTTCTGGCTTGGTTCGCTTTTATCCATCCTATTCTGCTTCTAACGTAATGCACTGTCAAGCCACCGCGCGTAACGTAATGCACTGTCAAGCCGCAGCACTCAAGCTTGTGCCTACTCAGAAGCAACCACACCTGTGCATGAGTGCAGTTCTGTGGAGCTCCTCCTCCTCTTCTTTTTTCAACATTTCAATCATTTGATATGTCTATGGCCTCCCTCCACTTCTCATTCGTTGCTTTCCTTGTTCAGGTGAAGTCGAAGTCAATAATCAGTTTCCAATATCATTGGAAAGGGCCACCAGGGGTGTCCAGTGCTGTGGAGTCAACACAACAGGGTGATTGTACTTTTCTTCGTTTCAATCGGTGGTGTCAGGCATGGAGGATGTCTTACCTGTGCCTCTTCATTTTATAAGGCCCCTGTCCTCCCAGTCTCTCTCTTTCACTCACCTTTCTCTTTTAAAATGTCATGAGGTAATTTCCCCCCTCCCTCCCTTCTCGCCCCTCCTTCTCTCCTTCCTTCTCTTTTTCTCTGGAAGTCTTTTCCCTTTTGGCTTTCTCATTTCTCCCTTCTTTCTTTTTTCCCCCTCTTTCTCTTTCTCTGTCCCTCATTTTCTTCTTTTTTCTCTCCTTTGCTCCTGTCTTTCTCCCTTTGCCTTCTTTCTGCTCCCAGTCTTCTCCTTCTCCTTCTCTTCCCTTTTTTCTTTTTTCTTCTTTTCTTTCCTCTCCTTCCTCCCTCCCCATCTCCCCCACAAACATGTGTTGTTCTCTTTCTATCTCAAAAAATGCTTATTGTAGAGAGTTGAAAATATAAAGCTCAGAGGAGAAAAAGAAAATGTTACTATAACCACAGGGATATATGAACATTTGTTTTTAAACATGAAAAGGAAGTTCTAGTCTTTTTCTTTTCAATAACCAGTTTTAAATTTGGGTCTAACACTGAAAATGCCCATTTCTTTGTGACTTGTTTATTGTGTACAGTCTAATGCTTGGTTAACTCTTTTGGGCTGTGTTTTCTGGAAGTGAGTCTCATATAGCCCTGAGTGACTGGAACATTTATTTAACCGAGGCAGGCCTTGAACTCCCAATTTGCTGGCTTCTACCTCCCTGCCTCCCACCAAGTGCTAAGATTGCAGACATATACCGCACAACCTAAGACAAATGCTTGGTTAGGTTTTACATGTTGTTAGTGAGGTTCTATTAGACTGGGCACTACTTACTCATGAATGGTGGTGATACTATCCTATTATCAAGGATGGATTATTATGAATAACTTAAGGGAACTCCAGACTTTGATCACACAGGGATATTTGGGAAGGATTTTACCATACCTCATCCTTCTTATTCCATCATGCTGGATCAGTTTTGTTATTAAAAACTCTCAGCTACTTCTTGTGTGCTAATCACTTTCTGTTATTGGAGAGTGGTTACTTATGATAGCAGAGGATGGCCAAGTCGATCATCAATGGGAGGAGAGGACCTTGGCCGTGTGAAGGTTCTATGCCCCAGTGTAGGGGAATGCCAGGGCCAGGAAGTGGGAGAGGGTGAGGTGGTGA
>NW_022196911.1:106949870-106978807 GCF_008632895.1 Mastomys coucha
GAATTTCTCTCTCTCTCTCTCTCTCTCTCTCTCTCTCTCTCTCTCTCCCCCTCTCTTTCTCTGTTTGTGTGCTCATGCACATATGTACATGCTTCTTCCCATGTCTGTGGTGTGCTTGTGCCTGTAAATGGAAGATCTCCTGGAGCTGGAGTTGTGGTTCCTTGTGAGTCACCCAACATGGATACTGGGTCCTCTGGAAAAACAGCAAACACTCTTAACTACTGAGTGAGCCACCTCTCTGTCTTGTTCTTAAGATAGTTCAATACTGAGCCTGAAATAGAAACTTGGGGGAAAAGTATAAATGTCTACATTTAAGTGTGGATTTTTGATATACTTCTAAATGCACATGGTAATCTATTTTGAAAACACTCTTTCCCCCCTCTCTCCCCTCTTCCAACCTAGTGACTGTAGCTGACAAGTCTACCAGAATGATCTGAGCTCACTTTCCTCTTACAAACCAACTGTCTTTATCTCCCAGTAAGCACTGCACTGCTCCCCAATGTTTATCTGTCTACAATACTGCTTTTGGTGAGAAATGGGTTGTTTTTAGAATGACTTTCATCTTGGGCAGTTTTTCTTTTTGCTTGTTTGGGAAACTCTGCCAGGATTCTTGGCAGTAGAATTCCATGCATTTGAAGAATCTTGTTAGCATTCAAATGACTCTGAGTTACAAATGGGAAAATCCATCCACATGACCCACCCTGAGATCTCGTGATAAGTTCCTATTTTCTAATGGCGGGGGACTCTAAAGAAGCAGCCAAAGCTTTTGACTGGATAGCTACATCAGAAAAGCCCATCTGATCTTATGGTGGAAGCTTAGAAGAGACATTTGAAATTTTAAAGGAAGATAAAAATAAGGAGATAGAGGAGAACAACAAAACAAAGAAAAGAGAAGAAATGAAAAAAAAATGAAAAAGAGACTGGGGTTTATGTCAGTTACTTCTACTGAGTCTCTTGAATATTTTTCTTTCCCTGACAGTAGAATCAGGATTTAATTAACAGGGAGCTGTCTTCCAAAGCCCAGTCCTTACAGTCCAGAATACTGCTTTTGCAAGAACCAAGTGACTTGAGAGTGTGTGGACACGGAGTCTGTAACATGGCTTGTGACTGAACATCCTAGACTCACCTGAGGGCATCGAATCTGTTGCGTGCAGACTCCTCTCAGCTGGGCCAAGGGATTCGAATTTTAAAACATTCAAAATGATCTCTGTTCTGGGGTGACTACTCACCGTTTGGGAGACTTTAAGGTGGTGTTTCATTTCTTAACTATAACCACTGGCTTGGAATATTTTATTGTAATTTGAGTTCTTCAGGAACAACAACAACAATAATGAACTAAAAAAAAAACCAAGAAAAAGTCCCCCCACCCCCGGAGATTCAGCTAAGCATTGCAGGGCTAAATTTATGAGAAGTTCAAGGTCATGGGAATGGGTGTGTCACAGCAGAGTGTTGTTAGTTGCTCTGTGTTACCTATTAGTGATGTAATCACAGCCGGTTACTGTCAAAGATGCTGGTGTAGCAAAGTCAGTTGGGCATGGTAGGCCACTGGAGCAGAAGCATTAATGGGGTGAAATCAGACACGAAATATTTACAGGGAAGTGTGATGCTGTGTTTGTCAATACTGTCCCACCTGTTTTCATGTTGCCAAAGCTGGCCTGACCTCTACTGGATGTGTCTTGGGTGCCTATGACATCCAATGCAAATGTCCTTTGGGATGGATGGCATGCTTGAGTGTGACTATTTCTTTCCATTGGCTGGGCTGCACTAGATGTGCACAAAAGACCAAACTGTAGCCAGCCCACAGCTGCTTATAGGGCGTGGGATGTCATTTTGGTCAAATTCCTGGACTGTCACCCACCATCTATCACAACTGTCAGTCTTCAAAGGGAGAACAGGAAAATAAACTTTGACTTTTGCAAGCAGAAAGAGCAACGAATTGGTCCAGTGATATGAAATTTATTAATTATGCAACTCTCTTGGAGGAGAGATGGAAGTTTGCGCTGCATTTGGAAACACTAAAGAATTTAACGGTTTAGCTCCTGACTTAAACACAACTTCTCCACAGTCTCACGTATGCACCAGGACTGCTTCTGAAGGCACTTTTGAAAACCGAAGGTTCCCAATAAATTCACTACTGACTCCTCACTGGTTGTATTTGCAAATGCATCCCTGATCGTCTGCTGATTGCAAAATGAATGTGTCTCTAAGGGAAAATAGCAGTCTCTCACTTTACTTTATCCATACACAGTTACTTCCGAAAAGGATTGAGGGTGTCTAACCAAAATGCATGGAAAAGAGAAAGAATCATAGACGGCAAAGGTCTTTGTTGGGATTTTAAAGGTATTTGTATTTACAAAAAAAAAAAAAATGGGGAAAATATTACGACTACCCCTAGCTGAAGCTGAATTTGATCATTCTGAAAGTATTCTGCTGTCTGATAATTAAAAAAAGAAAAGCAAAGAAAACTTGGGCTGAAGAGATGGCTTAGTCAGTGGAAGCTCTTTTCTTGCAGTGTGAGGACCTAAGTTTACTTCCTGAGCCCACATAACAAAGTCGAGCATGGGGGTGCTGCCTTGCAATTCCAGTTTTCAGGAGACAGAGACAGGCCTGTCCTTAGGGTTTCCAAGCCAGTCTACCTCACCTATGCAGGGCAGCCCAGGGCAGTGAGAGATCTTCTCCTGAAAACCAAGTTATGGTGCCTGAGAACTGGTACTCAGTGGTATCGTTTGGCCTTCACTTGCACATGCATACATGTGCACATGTATATACAAACATGTGCACACACACACATAAAGAAAAAGATAAATTTAATCTGAGTACTAATTTAATTTTAGATACCTGTGAAGGCCATATGTAGGTTTAACTGCCAGAGATATTGTGTTTTAGTGACAGATTTATTAGTACTATTGTATCTCCTAGCTACAGTCCTGTCTAAAACATGCCTTCAGTGACAGTCCTGAGGGTTGTCATTAGCTGCAGTCACCTGACTGTTGCACTGAACCATCTTCATCCTTCCTGAGGTAACAGTATTCTTAGGTCCTGGATCATGAGACTCGGAGTTTGCATGTGTTTTGAAAAACTCCATTATGATAAAAAGCACATGATGTAGAATTCATATCCTCATCATTTTGAAACATCTGCTTGGTGGTATTAAAATTATTAGCATTTTTTGGCAACAGATTTTCAAAACATTTGTTTATATTATAAACTGAATCTCTGAACACCTTAAATATTTGGAAATCCTTGATCCTCACCACTCCAGTCTACCCACTCACTCCCTACAAATCTGTATTTCATGTTCATGCCTATTCATTTTGTCTATGACTCATTGGATTTTGCCAGTAACATCTGTGTGACTCTGGGTTTAGATCCTTTGCAGGTTGAGCAGCGGGTATGCAACTGTAGGGTCAGAGAGCTATGCAACTGGAGGAGTAAGTGTGGATAAAGAGTGAGGCTGAGATGTGCCCCAACACAAAAATCTTGTCCTCAGACCAGCATGAGTTAGGACTGCTTTCTCCTTGCTCTGGACCTGCATGTCCTGGTACAGGTAGCCTTCATGACCCCCCATCTCTGTCACATAGCCTGATGACCAAATTACAGGCTTAACTTCATCTCTCCTTATAAGGATATATCCAGCAAGCACTTGGAGTTCCTCTTCATGTAGATGAAGCATCCCCCACACCTCAGGCCCAGCCGATAAATGTACACTTATCTTAAAAACCCTTACTCACTCCCCAAGGTTTATATAGCCCTTGTTACCCCCAAGAAAGGAGAGATGTTTCACTCAAGCCATCTCAGAGAAGGCTATTTCTTGCTGCACTCACCAATAACCAAGATCCCAAGGAACCTGCTTCATCCCTTCAAGTCTGGCCTGGTGTGCAACAGTGCCTAAGTACCCCAGGTCAGAAGTGAACCTGGGCTGGCACACAAGAAAAGACAGTGATTCCTCATGCACAGAATCTACTGATAGCCGATAGTTCAGAGGTATTGGATAAGGCCTTGTGAGACCCTCCCTCTTCTATGACTGATTGTTGAAAGGGTAAATCTCATATAGGTTCAGCGTAGGTCATTGTAGTCGTTGTGAGTTAATGGTTGTTATGGTTGCATGAGTCTAGAGAATGTTAAACAAGTAACTTTTATGTAAGAGTGCTTGGAAATATACAGGTCACAGAAAAGAATATTTTTTCTTTTATTTGGTCCAAACAGACCCCTACAAGAATAGAACAAAAACCCCAGTGCTATCAAATATGTTTAGGCATAGACTTTTCTTTCTAAAGAGAAAGTGAGAGACAGGGAGCACGAGGGGTCAAGAGAATCCAGGGAAATTTTCACACACACACACACACACACACACACACACACACACACACACACACACACACACGTTTGGAATCTCGCTTTCTCCCAAAATCTTTTAACTTTTGTCTTTGGCTTCTAAGAAATAATAAAATACCATCTTAAAGTATGTACACCTCCCTACTTGGTAGCTTCAGTAATGATGAGCAGGTGCTATGAAGGCTACCAGAGGAGAAAGACAGTCATCTGTCTTACCTAGTTGTAAATTCTGAACCTGGTATACTCAGTATTGACTGGCCTGGCAAGACATATCCTCTTTTGCAATAGTAGTACAAGTATCATGGTAATAACTAACTACTTTCTCTTTAAGCCTCGCCTTACAAGAAGGACCCCAGACCTGATGTCATTATCAGGGCAAGAACCTTTGACTATACCAGGCCCAAGGAGGATAACCTACTACTTTTATTCTTCTAAATATACATAGTGATAAAATGACTTCTAATGATTTCTCCTCCTCCTCCTCCTCCTCATTATTATTATTATTATTATTATTATTATTATTATTACTATAGCATAGTGGAATAGATTAATGCATCATTCAACTCTAATCAGACAAGCTTCTATTTGTAATAGATGATGGTCAACACTGACCCCTCAACTGGTTAAGATGCAGAAAATAAGAGACTGTGGAATGCTCAGCTCCAAATAGGATGTTTATGTTACACTACCTCTTCCTAAAGTTAGCGATCATGGTGGAAGAAGGGGGCAATTGTTTGCAGTGTTTTTAAAAATATAACAGTGCAGCTGTATATATGAACTCATAGTGGTTATGCATGCACAAGTTCAGATCAAATCTCAATATAGAGAGAAAGTTGGATATAAAGTTTTATCCCAACCCAAGGACCTATTGACAATTGAAAACTGCTGTAGAGGTATTTCTTTAAGAGTATAATCTCTGGAATCATGCTACAGTGGATGTCTACACATTCAATATTATATAGGTGGCTGTTTACACATTCAATATTATATAGGTGGCTCAAATTGGGTTTGATAGCTAAGAAAAGAAGTTGCTAAGAATATTGGGTAGGTAGGAAGGGAGGTTGGGTCTGGGAGAAGCTGGGGAAGGAGGTTAATGTGTACACTGTATGAAATTCTCAAAGTGCTAATACAAAAGTAAAAACATACATACATGTTGGAGAAGCAAAAATCCTCAGATCACTAAAACTTATTGTGGAAAAGCCCATGAATCTGATTGCATGTTCAAAGGGTCAATACACACAGACATACACACATGTGGACATAGAGATAGCTACACATAAACACACATCCAACACACACAAACTTGTTCATACGAATGCACACACACACACACACACACACACACCATATAGATACACATTCAGGCATATGTGTAGACACATTTACACATAGATCCAGAGATATGTGCACACATAAACATACATACATAGACACATGTGTATGTTCACTCCTCCACTCCAGTGCAAACAAGTA
Source organism: Mastomys coucha (assembly GCF_008632895.1). Taxonomy (NCBI): domain Eukaryota; kingdom Metazoa; phylum Chordata; class Mammalia; order Rodentia; family Muridae; genus Mastomys; species Mastomys coucha. The sequence goes on from NW_022196911.1 coordinate 106,955,679, forward strand.
TTTATTTATCATATTAATCTGTACTTAAATTTTAGCAGGTGAATTCCAGGGCCACATGTATAACGTTTCTTGCCAAAGCTAGGGCTTTAAGACTCAAAGTTGGAATCATTTTTAACTCGGCTTATACCCTATCCCCATCCCTGTTCTTCCTGTGTACAAAGACCTCAATTGAGTGATTGGTTCTGAAATTTGCTATAAGAGAAAATCAGAAGGCTTTTCTTTTTAACTTTTCCTCCCCTCCTCCTCCCCAGTCTAATGAAATTTGCAGACAAGGGAAGGAAAGTGAATTATTTATAGGAGTGGGAGGCATGTGACTGCTAATTGTGCTTAGCCTGTTCTTAAGTATGCAGCCTGTTTGCTATTAAATTTTACAATCTTTCAACAATATATACTTTTTTTTAAAATGGATGGAACTTCATAAATCTGACAAGAAAAAGCCAGAGTAAGTTATTCTAGAGGTTTAAATCTTCTAACCAAAGTCAGGTTTAAGATTTAAAAACAAGCTTCCCGGACTGGACTTTCCTTGCCTTGTTGATGTGTTCCCTCCTTCCCAGATTAGTTTGTTGCTTTCCGTACTTAAGGGTTGAGATAACTACTTGGAGATGATTAGAATTTTTGATGGCAGGGAGTTATGAAGACCTTGTACATACTTATGAGCTGGTACTGTGGGAGGCTACTAAATGTAACCTCCCACTGAAAAAGCCAGTGGGCCTTAACCTTAAAAAACAGCATTTTGACAGTATATTAGGAAAGGTGTTCAAAATATTCTGCCCCCCATAAAAAGATACTAAGCAGAACATTGTTATGAGAAATAAATTCATTCCTAGGCTTCCCCTTACTTTCTTTACTTCCTCCATGAAATATCCTTGCGATTAGAAGGGGAGCTTGCTTGTTAGAAATTAAAATACTTCTTAAATAAAACTGACAAACAAATCTACATCTTTTCCAGTACATTTTCTGTAGCGAGAATTATTTCCTATTTGATGTTTGTTTTATTCACCTTTCAAACTTCCAGGGAGTAGAAAATTACTTAAATTACTTTAAGAAGAGGCTGGTTTATTAAAAGACAATATGCCTTTAGTTCACAAGAGGAAAGCAATCAGGAGACCAGGCAGCAAGGAGGGCCATGAGGCACCTCTGACACAGTGCACTTTGTGTCTTCTGGTTTCTTCGCATAGCTCTCTCACCCGCTTCTGCTTCAGGAGACGAGCCAATAGGTTCTCCACCTGAAATTTTACAATTTTTTCCCTACCTTTCCCTCATGCATGTTAACTTCATTTTCTCCTTCCGCACAGCATTGGTGCTTTGTTTTATCTCACATTTTTGCCTAACACATGCTGGCTTTGGTTTCTCCTGCTTGGCTGCCTTAGTCTTTCGACATTTGCAGTCAGAATATTGTAGAAAGAGAATCTAAGGGGTTGCTCAAATTTTTTGATGTCAGTTCATGCCAAGCTATAGGGTGGTAGTCAGGTTGGCTATCTATCTATCTATCTATCTATCTATCTATCTATCTATCTATCTATCTATCTATCTATCTATCTATCTATCTAACTGTTGGCAGTTAACATCCACTTTCAGGCAACCCAGCCTTGTGATCCTGTTGCCGTCCTCTGCAGTTAGAGCTATAGCCTATTGTCTGTTTTGAAGTTTAATTCACTATTATTATTTTTGAGACAAGGTCTCATGCAGACCAGGCTGGCCCTAAACTTCCTATGGAGTTGAGAATGACTTCAGTCTTCTAATCTTCCTCCCTCCACCTCTCTAGTGTGGTGATTAGAGGCTTGTGCTACTAAGCTTGACTTCTGCTATGTTGGAGATCAAACCCAGGGCTTCATGCTTGCTAGTTAAGTAGTGCACTGCTTGAGCTATAGACCCTGACCCCTCAACCCCCCAGTAAGGTATACTGGAAGGCCACTAACATAAGCATTTAAATTTAGGAGTGACATAATGCAGTTTGAATTTTTAAAAGTCTTAGTGAAGAAACATTGATGGAGTCTATTTACTATCTAGGGAATCTTCCAAGTGATAAAGAAGATGAGTGGCCTTAGAGAAGGAGCAGATAGTGGTTTGAAACATGGGCCACTACACCTGTCACTAGTATCAAAAGTGTGGCAAATTATTCGATAGTCTATTTTATGTGTTGCTCCTAAAACCTTCCACCACAAGTCTGTCCATGGCCTTGTTAAAATGACAGGTATATGTGATGAACACTCTAGAAACACCATTTCCCCAGGCACATCTGATTCAGCCAGTGGAGCACCAGACCCAAGAAGAATCCCTAAGGACCAGGAATCCATTACATATTGCCATAAACATTAATCCAACCTGGGAAACACAAGCACTGAGGATGTACTCTGCTCCCCGAGGACCACACAGTCAGGCGGTTACTTACTATGTACATTGGACACCGAAGGAGCTGCAGTCAGGGAAGAGAAGGAGAGAAACAGCTTGTTAGTCAAAAATTGTACTCTCTAAGAACATATTGAAAAGTATGTATTCCTGGGGCTTTCCTCTCCTATCTCTACAATTTTTGGACTCATTTTAGTTGCTTGCCAGTGAGTTTCTCTATCATACTTTTCAGGTATCACCTTGGTTATTTGAGTTATGTCTTCAAAGATTTGTAGTTTTTATTATTTTATTTTATTCACTTTAGTTTAGTTTATAGCTAAAGGAGCAGAAGAAAGGTGCCCCAGGCATGGAAGAGGACATTTATTCAAAGGACAAAGATCTAAATGTGCTGCTTTGGAAAGTCTTCTCAGTGAACACTATGTGTCTTTGTTATTTGAGGAGAAACTGCTGTGCTCATGAGAGGACAGTGAAGAGAATCGGGAAGACTCTTTGGAATCAAATGTCTACTTATAGACATTTAACTTTGAAATTGAAAACTTATTTACCCACTTCTGTGGATACCTTTAATAATAAAATAATTCCCATGGGCAATTGGCAGCACTACACATATCACTTGACATTTAGTAAATACCCAGGGTCTTGTCTTTCCTCTCTTGTCTTCTCTTGTCTTCTCATGTCTTGTCTTGTCTTGTCTTGTCTTGTCTTGTCTTGTCTTGTCTTCTCTTCTCTTCTCTTCTCTTCTCTTCTCTTCTCTTCTCTTCTCTCTTCTTCTCTTTTTTTCTTCTCTTTTCTTTCCTGTCCCTCCACACCATGGTAAATATGGGCTTATTTACCAATAGCGATCCAACTTGTGTGCTTACAAGGGAAGCACTGAAACAAGCAAGGGTATTTACAATGAAAAGTTCAAGTTCAATTCCACCATGAATAATAAACCAGCTTCCAGTTGGCCCATTGCCATTCCTTCTCCCAAAGCCAACTGGCATCCAGCTCACCCCATTCCTCTTGGAATTTACAGATGTGTGCGGGACAGTGTGGGAAAGGGTGTTTTACAGCAGCAATTACTTTATTTGGGGGGGGGAATAAACAGTAGAAATTTAAGGATAATTGCAGCAAGAAATTTGTTTCCTATTGCAGTGTGAATAACCCGAGGGCAGCCAATTGGCTGGGTGCCCTACAAGTCCCTAAAAGGATGATTGGCAACTGTTTTGCATTTCTACCCAGTAGAGGTCTGCAGATGTACAGTGGGGAAGGCAGGGAAGATGATGGGTGTGGGGGCTCTGTTGTTACATATGTTTGCAAAGTCAAGGATAGTGTTCTTTCTACAGAGATTAGAGCAGAACAGGGCAACTTCTAGTGCATGAAGCAGAGTGAGTTTGTCTTTAAGATGGGAGTTGCAGCTGAGTGCTACTTGGCATCTCCTGACTCTGCTATAAGGCCAACACACACGCAGGCAGCCCAGACACTTAATCCTTCTGATTTTGCTGCTTGTTGCCTGTAACTGTATGAATCTTGTTGGAGCCTGAACCAACATGAGATTATGAGGTTGTGAGCAGCCAGGAGCTGGTTGTCCATGGCCTTGGGTGAACTGACTGTACCACCCTCTGTACTTGGAGTTTCAGCCAAGGTTGGCTGCACCCCCAAATTTCTCTGTCAGGTGTGGCATCACAGAGACGATTATTGTTGTTGTTCTTTTTACATTTTATGAGAACCGAAGAGTTTCCAGATTTTTCTTTAAGACAAGGTCTCATGTAGCCTAGGCTTGCTTTGAACTTGCTCTGTAGCTGAGAATCACCTTGACCTTCTGATCTTCCTGCTTCCATGTCCATACTACTATTATAAGTGTGTGCTACCAATTCTTGGTTTGTGTAGTGTTGGGGATTAACCCAGACTTGTGTATGCTAGGTAAACAGTCTATCCATTGAAATGTATTTCCAGCTTCTCTAGAGTGGTATTTAGGTATGGCTTCCATAAATATATTTTCCTTTCCCCTGTATAGGCCTCAATATCAACATAGGCAGCAATGACACATTTATGTAGACTTTTATTTGATGATTATTTAGTAATTATTTTGGGTATGGATTTTTTAAAAAAGGAGTTCTTTTTTCTCTATGAGTGAACAAAGTTACTAAGAAAAGACAAAACTCAAATTGAAGATGGAAATATATCTATTCATTTATATGTATGTTTGCATGTATATGTATATTTATTGTACATTCATTCACTATGTACCTGCAGTGCCCAAAGAAGGGAGAAGAGGGCATTGGCTCCTCTGGAGCCAAAGTTATAGACAGCTGACAGCTGCAGACCGCTATGTAAATTCTGGGAACTGAAGCTTGACCCTCAGCAAGAGCAGCAAGTGCTCTTAACCACAGAGCCATCTTTCTAGCCCCAAAGGTAGAGATCTAGATTCTTGCCCTTCCATTTCATTTGATCATTCTAGGTGAATGAGAAAAGTACAAAGATTCAATTTACTAGTTGATAATAATTTCCTCAAATAAACTTTGACAACTTTTATTTCAATGACTTGTGTTTTACATAGATGGGAATTTCAATCAAGAAAGAGTTAATATAGTGTTATGCTTTTATGATGAAATGACTGTTCTTGACTTGGCCAATAAGATCATATTTGGTTTGGCATCTGTTTAATTTCTTAGGTCTCTCCAAATCCCTGTTCTATGGTGTCCAGTTATGTACCTCTTTCCTCTAACCTTAAAAAGGATTGTAGTTCTTCCTGCTACAAGACCATGACATACCTCTTTGCTATTTCTAGGAAATACCCAGTTGCTTCTTCCTCTTTGTCTACTACCCCACTCTCACCATTTTCTCCAAATTTCACGACTGGTAGACTACCCAATTATGTCTTCAAATTGTGTCTGTCAAACATGTTGTAACAGTTTATCATTTTGAGTGAATTTGTTATGAGTTGACTGATGGCCACTGTCTCTAGTAATAAGTACTCTGTTTTGGGCACTTATGACTCTGGGGCTAGAGAGGTTAACTTAAAGGAAAATAGTGACTTCTATAGGGAGGACACATCATCAATTCAAGTAGATGTCATTAAAATTCCATGCCAACAAGGACAAGAACAAGATGGAGGAAAATATTTGAAAGGGGCATTGATGGAAGATCAGTATTCAGTTTGTCAAAAGAGATCCCTAAAGGACCAACAAGTGAATTTCAAATGAATATGACTTTGAACTTCATTGTGAAGTCAAACATGAGACAGCATTATAAGGGTAGGGTCATTGATCACCAAACACAGAGGCGTTTGCTTTGTCCTAAGTGTGTGTAGACTGAGAGTGGCATCTCTCTTTCCAGAGGAGGGAAGAGTCTGCCAGCTGCAAAATCAATGCCAATGTCTGCAGCTGTGCCTGGCTGAGGATCAAGGCTCCTCTGGGGAGCTCTGGGTGATCAGAAAGGATGGCTGAGGACATGTGAAGGAGATAAAAAAGATAGACAGTGAACTACAATATCAATGCCGGAGAACAAAAGTGTAATAACACAAAAGCATCAGGGAATAAAGGAGGAAGGCTGGAAAATGGAGACAACAGAGCTCACAAATGGCAAGGGAAGCAAGGCAAGAGGGTGTGGTAGAGAAAGATCAGAACAGAGAAATCGCCTTGAGATTTATTTATCACAAGGACATAGCTGACCTTAACCAGAACAGTGTTAGAACTAGGGAGCAAGATACTAAGAAGGGGGTTCTGAGAAAGTGTAAAAGTCAGAGCAGCACACTGGGGTTGACAGAACTTTAAATCTTTCAATGGGTGAAGAACATTGCCAAAGGCAAAAACCCTTGTCTGCCATCAAACTATTGGACAAATTGTTCCTTTTGTTTTTTTCTTTTTTTTTTAAGACTGTTGTTCCCAGAAAGCCCAGGGCAATCAAATCTCAGCCAGAAGCATTGAGGGTCAGGACTGAGATAGCTATCTTGGGAGATGAGGGTGAAGATGTACGCTAACTCTCTTGGCAGTGTGAGTGGGCAGGATTCCATCCTTAGGGATAGTCCTTCTTGAACTGACCTGTTATTATTGTTCGCCTCTCTTTTTCCAGAGCATCAAATCGACCACAAAGTACTAAAACCACTGGTTGAAAAAGGATTTAATTGATGCTTTTCTTCTCTTTATCTGAATTCAATGGTGAAGAAATCCTGGTTTTAGGTTTTAATCTAGTGGGTTCTGTTGTTGGTACCAGGTCAATTATCTATGATCTATGAGGGATGAATTTACTAACTGGACATTGACGAGAGCCTATTGGAGAACATAGGCAAATTTACGAGTCATGTTTATGAGCAGAACAAGGGCCATTGACGCAGTTAACAGTGTGAGTTATTATAGCTGGGACAAGTAACAACCAAGGATTGCAACCTGGGAGACTGTATGAAAAAGTTACCTGAGAGTTTATCAGTAGGCAGCAGTACAGAGAATGTGTTGCTCAGACACGGGATAAAAGCTCATTAGCGCCTTTGTTCTGGATGTAACCCAGGTTTCCATGGATAAGTCTATCCTAGGTACAGAGGCTACCATCTCCCTCTGTGATGATGTCACCATCTTTGACTCAGGAGAACTGACTGTGCTTGTTTTCTGGGAGAGTTAATGTACCTTGGAGTTCTTAGTGGTCTGCCAGATAACTAAGGCTCATCTTGTAAGGGTACCAAGGTTACTGCTTATGGAAGTCTTCCTTCTTTGGGAGAAATGAAACATTTGGAAAAGTCATGATGGGTAAACAGAGATCTCCACTGTGGGTCTTCCTACCATCTGTTAGACATTTCAGAGTAGCAACTCCGAGAGTTCACTGAACATCATGGAGGAGGGGAGGTTCCAGCTCTCACCTTTGTGACTGGGTGCCTTCTATGCCATAGTCTAGCATCCATAATGCCACAGACGGGCACCATACTCTTCTGCTCTGTTGATATGATCCAGAGCTCATTCTTGAGGCTAACACTAAATTGGATCCAGAATAAGAATTAAATGTTGAGGCTACCCATGACTTATAATTTCAGATTACAGGAATCAAGGCATTGACCCGTATCTTCTTGGCAGAACAAATAGGCAACCATTCTCAAGTTATTTCTTTCTGCTCTGTAAATGCTGTTTTTCCATTGAAGAAATATTTGTAGGTTGGTCCAGTCTGCACGCAGACTACTGAGAAGGATGCCTGTTAGAAGCTGTGTGAACAGAAGTTAAGGTCCCCATGGGAGGAGCTGCTGCAAAGGAAGACGTGCCCTGCTTCTGAGCTGGGTAACTACAGGTGAATCTCTAGGGTACTGCCCGTGTTCTTTATGTACCTGTCAGATTGTGTTTAGAAAGTACAGGTCAACACTATTTCTCTTCTAAGTAAACAATGATTTCTTAAAATTGGCAGTAAACTGATGCTTTTAACATCATTGTAGATCTCTTAGATATTTAGTGTAAGCCAGAAGAAAGGCAGGATTTTGTGTAGTAAGAAAGGAAGACTGACTAGGGCTCATAATCATGTCCATGACTCTAATGTTTATCCAGTACTTACTGTGTCCTACTGCATTAAGAATGTCCTATCATTCTTTTAAGATCAATTAAGATAAAATTAGAGGCTTTACAAATGTCATAAAGGTAAGTTGTAGAGAACAAGAGTCAAATTTTGGAACTATGTTGTTTGTTGTTGTTTTTATCTTCCTCCTCCTCCTCCTCCTCCTCCTCCTCCTCCTCCTTCTTCCCAGTGTAGATCATATCAGGAACAGAGGATTGTTTGATGTATGAGATAGACTGCTCTTTTAGGTGGTGTTGACATGAAGTCCGGATGTTGGCAAAGTGAACTTTCACAGGGAGAACTTCAAAGGTGAGATGATACTTGTCTTCTCATTTTTGCAAGTGAGGAAACAGGTCCTGAGACAGTGGGTTGTATATGGTCCTGCAAGTGTTACACTGCCTCTAGAAATTAGGAAAAGATAACATTGTCCTTGTCAAAATCTCCTTTAGAAATTTCACATCCCTAGGTATCTCTGAAAAATTATAATTCCCACAAAGCATTTTAGGAGTTATCAAAGTCTTATGGGAACAGAAAGTCAAGACATACCTTCTTGAAAACCAGTTAAGAATATGGAAGTAGAGGTTAGCTAAATTCCTATCAATATCTAATGAGATATGTCTATATAGTTCTGCAGAGATGTGCACAAATAAACTAGAGTTGAGCTCAGAATTCTACAGGTGGAAGTTTTCTTTAAAGTAGAAAGTTTCTTGATTGTGATGGTTGGTATTGTCAAGTTGACAGAATCTAGAATGCCCTGGGAGCCTGGAAGAGCTGGAAGATGGGGCTTCTGGTCATGCCTATTGATGGTTGTTTTTATTGCATGAATTTAAGTGGAGAAACCTTCCCATTGTGAGTGGCATCATCCATTGGCTGGAGTGTGGACATTGTAGATGTAGAAGGCTAGCTGAGCAGCATATATATCTTCATTGGTCTCCTGACTAGGAACATCATGTGATGTCCAATTGGTTTATCTTCCTGCTGCCTTGAATGTCTTGCCATACTGAACTGTACCTTTAACTATGAGTTAAAATTAACTACCCTTTCCTTATGTTGCTTTTGCCAAGGTATCATAGCAACAGAAAAAGAAATCAAGACACAGACATAAAGATCTTCATCCGCTTTCCTCAACGTTGGATATGTCCAAGTCATGAGGAGATATTTCCCTAGGGATATGAAGCTTCTTCTTTTATGACTGCACTATAAATGCCTAATTAACATCCATATAAGATCTGTCAAAAATGAGCTACTTCAAATAAGCAAATTAAATCAAATTAAAATTCTGTTTTATTTGTCCCTGTCACATCTAAAGTGACTGACAGCTACACGTGGGTAGCAGTTTTCATTTTAAACAAAGTAAGTATAACATATTTTACTAGCCTAGAAAATTCTACTGGGAAGTGTACCATCTGTGCAGTGTGTGTAAATATGGCAAGAGATGTCACTACACTCACAGGAGGTAGTACTAGCATTATAGGGTGAAGAATTCCAACTCTGCCAGCTGCTTAGCATGGCTAACTGTCCCAGCTCTTCAAACCCAGAGAATAGTAATGGAAGGAATCAGAGAAAAATTTAATTGATATATTATCTTGGGAAGAACATATAAATTGATCCAATGACCTCAAATCTATCTTCAGGGTACTGACATAGACTTTAGCTTCGATGTAGAAGGAAATGGTATAGAATTTGGGAGAAGAGGTTTGCATAATTGAGCAGGCCTGAACAAGGTGGGATCTCGCTAATCAGTGCTGAAATGGTAGTTCTGTAAGTGATCTTGAGAGTGTCCTTATTGCTTGAAGTGACACGCTGGTTCTTTTGAAGGGACTAATGTGTCAAAGTGGTGTGTCACTTTTCCTGGGGTGAATTGAACAAATGTCTCTTCATCTCAGATAGGATTCCAAAGAAACGGGTCCATACAAGTCTAGTTTGGTGAGACAAAGATTTTCTTTGGCTTTATTTGCAGGAGTTTGGGGGGATCCCCCAATAGTTGCTTCGTTAAAATTTTCTATCCCCAGAATGGGTCATGGTCTTAAAACTAAATAGATGGAATCTTCCTTCAGGTAACCCTTCTACCCCTTATACATTGTAGCAAAATTGGTCAAGATTAAATACATCCAGTGGCAAGGGGTTGCCAGGAGGGAGTGGTTGGAAACTCAGGTGAGTGTCTAATTCTGTGAGGGTATGTCACCTGGCCCTATCTTGTTAAGGGTCCCCAGTTAGCTTTGCTCTGATTAAGATGCTAATATTGTGCTATGTGAAGAGATCCCTTCCCCAGTTCCTAGCCAATTCTTCTCCATGATATTCCTGAGACTTGGAGGAGGCAATATTGATTTCTTCTGAAATTGTGGCTGAATCTTGGGCCACAATGCCACAGTAACAATCTCCTATTTTCAACACTTTAACCAGTGATGACTCTCCACTATAACCACTGCCCACTGCAAAAAGAGGCTTCCCTGGCCACAGCCAACAATAGCAACTATCTATGGCACAAACATAAATACATTGAAAACAATATCATCTCTATTTAACAGCAGCTTACTCATCAGGATCTATTATTTCCTTAGCCACAGTTATTTATTTATTTATTTATTTATTTATTTATTTATTTATTTATTTATTATGTGGTGTAAAGCACCAAATATGGCTACTTTCATTCTGGAGTGGATGTTGAACCAAATAAAAACAAGAAGTTTATTGGACATATGCCATACCATTCTTACACCATCAGGCACATCTTGCCTGGGATGCTAATCATGCTAACACATTGGTGACAATTCTCCCCCAGTAAACAATTACATAGGACCTTCTACCAATATGAATGCTAGCTTTTGGCTTATTTCTGATTTGATTTTTTCATGCCCAGAAACTAAAAGGTGCAATATCTTCAGTAATAAAGCCTTACCATCTAGCTATGCAGTGCATCCAATAGCAGTACCAAGAGTCAGAGTTACCTGGGAAGCCACAGGGTCCTCCATGACCAACTACTTCTTAGACAATTACCCCGAGCACTAAGATTTTCATTTAATCCCCTATAATTTATGGGATTGTGTTTTCCATTCTAGAAAGGTCACATTGTTTACTCTTTATTTTAGTTATTCAGTTTTCAACTAAGCTATCCTTTCAACTAACTCAGCTCCTATAGGGTAGTCAGACATACCATTGGACCTGGGTATCCTCAGCCCAGTTCTGCACACATTTCACAGTGTTTTGGAAATGACTTTTCTGGTCACTGTCTATCCTTCAGAGTACTCATATATAACACTAAGTTGGATGATGCATCACTTGTTGCTTGCAGGAAAATGCTTGCCAAGGACCTATGGCAGTTCGCACGGGTGTGGGCCTAGTTGCATTCTTCACTTCCAGGCATAGATCCTGTGTAATCTACCTGTCAGTCTTGTAAGGAACAGGTAGATTTATGTATTTGCTCTGCCATAGCAAATCTCCTCTGAGGCTATAATTGGGAACAGCCCTTACACAATTGGACAGCCCACAAAATGTCAGACTACTTCACTGGAATGTCAGGAACCTTGATATTTTCCAATCTATGTTACCTCCCCTGTAGCCAGACAGTATTTGAGCCCAGTGAGAAGTTTCCAAAAGTACTTGTGAGCACATGGCCCATATTTTAGTAAGGAACTACTTTTTGGTATCTATGAGGACTCAGTGGTCTCTGGGTTGTCACATGGAAAACTCCTCGTGGCTCTGATTCCCACTGGACTTGGTTAGAGATTTTCTTCCACATCTGTTGTCTTCACAGTGGCCAGCTCAGCACTTACCAGACCTCTTTTCCCATTGGGCCACCCATAAAGTCAAGCCCTGAATACAGCCCAATGTTCAGTACAGATTGTCACAGTCCAAGTCTCATGACCTGCTGCTTCCCAAATTGCTGCTAGCTCACTGTCTACTCTTCTCTTTTCTCAATCCACATGGTATTGGTGTTCATTTTTCTTGATACAACTACCCATTCTTTTCTGGAATCCTTGCTTATGCCATCGGTGTCCCAAGCATCTACAAAAATGTTTAACACTTCTTCAAGTATCTTGTCTGGTTTGGTTGCTAACTAAATTCCTGGAGGAGGCCAACTGGCTTGAAAAGATATTGGTCCCAGCATAATCTGTATCAAATTGGTGACAGGGCTTGAAGGCCTGCCTGCTTTGCTGATGCAATGATGCATGTCACTTTTGCAAAGTTCATTTCAATGTCACCATAGGAAAAGTGTCGGTCAGAAGTCCTTTAGCACAGCACCTCATTGAGTAAGTAGTTTTCAACTGGAACTGATGGTGAATTCCACCTCTTTAAATATTTATGTGCAGCTAACAATTGGCTTTTTAGGGATGAGTGTGGAACCCATGGTTCTTTCTATTATTGGAATCAACATGCTAATTAACCCCTTTGCTCAGATTGTTTCTGCCCAGGTTGCCATATTTAGCCCTTTCAGCGTCTAGTAAATTCCAACATAGACAAGCACTGGGATATTGGAACACACAGCTATTTAGGCCATTCTTTAAGGATTTTTTCTTGCTCTAAAGCATCGAGAGCATTCATGTCCTAATTCTATATGAAGTACTTTTAATCAAGTGATACAAAGACAGGCAACTTGACCAAGGTGAGAAATGAAAATCCCGTCACCGTGGGAAGACACCTGTAACTGTTCTAAATATGCAGGCACAGGTTATTGTAGGAGTTGCTCAATAAATAGTCTTGCCAGATGTCATAAGCATCTTACCTGACATACTACGCCCAAGAATTTTATAGTTCTGCCCAGCCCTCATACCACAAGTGAGTCTGACTGTCCAAGCATGTTCTCCTAGGTGTGCTTGTACGTATTTCAGATGGCTTTGTAAATCTGTAAGACACTCAGGTCATCATTCAGTAAAGAAATCTTTTACAAAGAGCAGGCAAGGTCTCTGAAGGACTATAAGTGTTGGATTTAATGTAGTATGAAAAAATAGTTTTGCTTCTACAATTGTATCCTTAGTAAATCAAGGGGGGTGGAGAGATAGCCTGCTGGAGAAAGATGTTGGGAGATAGCTCACTGGAGAAAGATGCTGAAAGATAGTGGAGAAAGGTGCTGAAAGATAGTGGAGAAGGATGCTTGCTACCAAGCTTGATGACTTGCATTTGATTCCCAAAGACCAGCATGATGGAAGGAAGGAATTGGCTCATGAAAACTGGCCTCTGACTGCCACATGTGGCATTGTGCATCACCACACATACACATTCATGTGTTGAAAAACAAGGGAAAAAGAAGCAATATTGTACAGCAGCATACCTTAATTTAACACTCTAATTCACAGCCATTCTCCATGAGCTGTTCTATTTCCTCCTGGTTCCGTTGAGGGGGTGCTGTGTTTTCTTCCTTTCTGGAGTCACCCAGGCTAGTTTTCCTTGCTAAGAGCCCTAGGACTAAAGAGAGATGGACCTTATTCTCACCTGCTATAGAAGCTATTGCTTCCAGCTTCTGACAGCACTATCCATTGCCTTTCCATTGACTCTACTTGGCTGCTGAAAAGGCTTTTTGGTCTGGGGTGTTTGTAGGACAGTGATAATCTCAATAATTGGGAAGAAGTGTGCATAGTTTACTGTAAGGGACAGGGTCAGGGGAGATAATTGCTCATCCCTAGGATAAACTTAATCCTGGTCACCTTCACTGCTCTAACTCCATGTTCATCCACTGATATTCGTTGCCCTTGATGCTTCTTGAGACAACCAGGAGACAAGGGGAATCTGGATCTAGCATCCACCCAAGACCAAATAGCATGTGTATGTGTAGGGGAAGAGTAAGTCTACAATTCAGTATGGGGCCTCCCATGTTTTTGCCGAGTTCATATTTACAGACAACCTTGACCATTCTGTTAAAGAGGCAGCTGGCTCTGTGTTCCCACACCAGTATTCCTTCTTCCACATCAACAGTGTAATTGGGATCACCATCACATCTTTTTGAACTCTTATTTCATCTTTAAAGTCTTCCAGAAGTTCGTAACCATAGCACCATGTTGTCACCACTAGGCATAGACTGTTTTAGCACACATCCTCTCATATTTGCCATCAATGACCCAGATAGAACCCATAATCTGAGCTCTCCTTTCTTCTTTCCTAAAACCTCTTGATTGGTTTAGCACTTTATAAGGCAAATTGCATGAGAATATAAGTTACTGGCATGACCCAGAGTCTCTCCTACCTCACAAGGATCATAAATTGATGAACCTGTGGCTCATCTGTATTACCAACACTTCACGCCAGTCTTGGGGGTCCTTGTTTCTTACCTTCCTACCTAACACTCAGCTAACCAGTTCTAGCTGGGTCAGTGAACTAGGCACCATACACCACCTCTCTCATCCTATCTCCCCTCTTGTCATATCTATCTTATTTCTGTTCATTTCTTTTCACTGTTCATTTCTTTTCATAGGCTCTAAGGCTTTGGATCCTAAAAGAGCTACTCAGGGATGATCTAATTGCACCCTTTTCCTTGTATCCCTCCATCTTAAAACAAAACAAAACAAAACAAAACAAAACAAAACAAAACAAGTCAAAGCAAGCCAGCAAATCAATCTTGGTTCCTCCTTTATCCAATCTATCCACCAAATCAGAAACTAACACAGAACATGCCACCTATGTGTCTTCTACTCTTATATGGGTAAATTCTTTCTGGACAGACATCTGAGCCTCAGATGCATGTCTTTTCACCGATAGTATTGTAAAGCAACTGTGGATGCTTTCTTACAATTTCTACCCCCATCTTTTTGAGTGACTGCAGTATATTCTCTTGTGGGTCAGCCTTTCTCACTGTATCCTCATACTCTGTTGGCAGGCCATATTTATCAAAGAGCATGTTGTTTCATACCATATGGAAAAAGATAGCCACATAGCAATTGTCTCTGAGAACACACCATCCTCAGAATGTGTGGCTTCAGTTGAAAAACTTATCATCCATACCAGGTACAATAAAAACACTCTTTTCAAACTTATCTTTGTTTCTCTCATGTCCTTCAGAAGCCAAGTGTTCCACTACATTTACTGGAAAGAAGTGAAAAAATGTCTTTTCACCACAGACAGGGCACCAACCACAGGCTGAAGAGATTATTCAACTCAAGTCTAGTTTGGTAAAACAATGGGTTATTTGTCTTCAGTATAAGAACATGGCTGAGGAACTCCTTACAGGAGTGTAGGTGACCCCGTACAATTGCAGGGCTGAGAAGTCTTATCCCAGTATGTGAGATGAGCTCTCCAATGATGAAAAGATTGAGTCATCTCCTTCATGAATTCTCCACCCCCTATATACTTTAGCACTTGCTGAGACCACATACAACTTGAATAGGATTGCACATACCTTTGTGTATGTAGGAGTCTATATATAGAGAAGACTAGAGTCTTGTGTGAGCAACGTAGTGGCCCTCTCCAATCTGTTCTTAATAGGCTTGACTTTGTGAAGGAACTTTGTGGGCAATCACAACTTCTCTGATTAAGAAGACAATGGCTTGTAATTCTTATTGTAAAATATTAAACAGTATAGCATTGTTATTACAAAACTTGTCCTCATCAGATCTATGCTTGAAATCCAAGATGTCTTTGGCCATTGTGCCTCCATCTTTAGAGATGAATGAGGGAGATAGACACTCTATCTAGATAAAGATCTAAGCTGTGCCTTCATCCTTAGAGATGAATGAGGTGCATAGACACCAGCTAGATGATGGTCTAAGGTCAGCCTTCATCCTTAAAAACGAATGGATTAGATACCATGCCCTTTGATGAATATGGCCTGTCAGTGAATTGTGAGGATACATCAAGCATGACTGGCTCTCCAGAGTATATTGCAGTCACTCAAAGTAATTCATATGCCTATATACACAAGTAAGCATATGACCTTAACTGCAGGAGACAGAAACAAAACAAAGCATCAGTAAAGGCTTCATCCTACTGGTAGTTGCCTTATCTACCTGAGTGAGGGGGTCAATGGTTTTGTTTTTGTTCTTTTTATTTTTTTATATCAAAGGTGGCTCCTAAGAACCTGTTATAAGCCTATTAACTCAACCTTGAACAGTTGTAAAGAGCTTCCCAGAGAAAGCAGCAACAATTTAAAATTAGTCAAGTAAGTTACAGGGGGGAATTGGGAATTGGGGTGAGGACCTGTGATGGGCATTCTAGACTGACAGCATTGATGGCCTTTTAGAATTTAAATTCAATTTTTTAACTGTGAAGGGTAAAATGCATGAGGGGGTGTACAACAGATGGGCTAGTGAGGATAGGAAGAGCCTTGATTGTCATCAAGAGTAGGTTTTCATGGACATGGACAGGAACTACTGAAAGATTCTCTTGGAGATTCCTCTAGGGAGACTTGGCCAACTAGCAAGATTACTCTTGTAAGTGATGATACAGAAGATTAAAGGAAGTTCTTGGGAAGAAGATTGAGATGAAGTAGACTTCAAAGCATTGTGGTGTCTCCAAACAGAATAGGTCATGGAGTAAGAAAGGAGCAATGGTTCTAGAGAGGACAGAGATTTTAATAGCCACGTTATGATGCACTTGGTATTATAGGAGCCAAGGAGAAGGGAAAAACACCTGTGGTAACTCCTAAGGGTTTGGATTATATGACTATTAGAAGATGAATCAAAAGCCAAGATCCTTTAAATGATGAATTATGGGGCTGGAGAGATGGCTTAGTGGTTAAGAGCACACAAGCCTCTTCCAGAGGGTTGGAGTTTGGCTCCTAGAATTCATGCCTGTAACTCCAGTGCCATAGAATACAATAACCTGCTTGGCCTCTGTGGGGAAGGACCTGCATTCATGTACACACACAGAGAGAGACACACATACACATACACACACACACACACACAGAGAGAGAGAGAGAGAGAGAGAGAGAGAGAGAGAGAGAGAGAGAGAGAAAGAGACAGAGACAGACACAGAGACAGACACAGAGACACAGAGACACAGAAAGAGACAGAGAGAGAAAAAGGAAAGGTGAGTGCTGTATTATGTCTTGGACAAGGACATGTTGAATTTGGGTATGTTGGGACTCCTAGTTGGAGGTATCAGTAGATAGAAAAACATCTAGTGTTTGAAAGAGAGAATTGGACCAGTGATATATAATGGAATTACAAGCTTCAGTGTTGGTTGAAAGATGTTCTCCCTGAAAGTAGAATGTAGACTGAAAAAGGTGGTTGCAACCTTGAAGAACTGCAACATTTCACAGCAGATCAAAAAGATAAGGAGCAGCAGAGTGGTAGCTAAGTGCATATGAATGACTGACAGCACATTTTAACTGTCAATGTGATGCATCTGGAATCACCAGGAAGTCTCAGTGAGGGATTGCCAAGATTAGGTTCACCTGCTGGCTTGTTTGTGGGAGACTGTCTTGGTTCCATTCATTGACTTGAGAAGAGCCAGCCTAAAAGTGAGCACCACCAGTCTCTAGATTTGGATCCTGGATTGCATAAAAGAGGGTCATGTGGGATCAATATAGGCACACACACATTCATTTTATCTATGCTTTTGATTGTGGATATGAAGTGACTTCATGTTTCTGCCCTGACTTTTCTGCTATGACAGACTATCATGTGGAATTATAGGCTAAATAAACTCTTTTCCCCTTCAAGTTGCTTTCAACAGGGTATTTTATCACAGTGACAGCAATCAAGTGAGGACAATACACTTAATGTTTCTCAAGACCTGCAGTATCATGTTTTAGCTTATCAAAAAAATATTTAATCTAGAAGTGATTCATACTCTGGAAATCCAAGGTGTGATGAATTGGGCCTGCTTCTCTTTTAAAGTAAATCTAAGAAATGTCCACAAAGAGCCCAATAAAGACTTTCTTGACCTATTACCATGGGTAATTTATTTAAAATATACTCCAATAAGTATTTCCTCATTGACATCAGGCAGTGGTACAGGATTTGAAAAACATTGTTTTTCAATGGGAAGAGCTGACTATTGGTTAATTTAAAGTAGAATGAATGTGATAAAGGCATCACTAGGCAGAGGGTTAGAACCAGAGGACTGCCAAAGCACACTCAAGTGATATTCTCAAAAGTAGAAATAATGATGATTCTCTTGATCTTCAAGACTTCTCTTTTGTCTTTTCTTATAGTTAACCCTGCCCCCTACTTTTCCTCCTCCTCTTCTTTCCTTCCCAGATTCCTCCCTCCCTCTACCTCCCATTATTGTTTTGTTCCCCCTTGTAAGTAGGATAGAAACATCCACACTTTGGTCTTCCTTCTTCTTAAGCTTCGTTGAGTTGTATGGTCATTGAGCTGTATTATGGGTATTCTGAGCTTTTAAGCTAATATACACTTATCAGTGAGTACATACCATGTGTGTACTTTTGGGCCTAGTTTACCTCACTCAGGATGATATTTTCTAGTTCAGTTCATTTGCTTACAAAATTCACAAAGTCATTATTTTAAATAGACTTGTAAGGGGATGCTAGAGGCAGGAGTGGGTAGGTGAGTGAGGGAGCACCCTCTTTAGAGGCAAAGGGGAGGGGGACTCAATGGGGAGCTTATGAAGGGGAGACCTGGAAGCAGATAACATTTATAATGTAAACAAATAAAATAACCAGTTAATAAAAGATAATGATGATATTAGAATTTACTTAGTACCTGTTAGACCAGCTATTTGATTTTAGTCTTTGTAGTATATGTGTAATCAAGGGCACTGTCTACACTCTAAAGTGTTTTATAACATTATTTTTAAAGTACAACTAGCTCTATGATAAATGGAGGAAGATAGCTTACATGTACATGTTATATATAAGTATGTTAATTAGTTTTAAAATTTTTCGTGTGTGTGTGTGTGTGTGTGTGTGTGTGTGTGTGTATGTGAGTATGTGGTTAGTCTGTATGTATCTTTGTGCATCATTTGCATGCCTATTGCCATTAGAAGCCAGAAGACGGTATTTAATTTCCTAGAATTGGAGTTATAGATTGTCTTAGTCAGGGTGTCTATTTCTGCACAACCATCATGACCAAGAAGCAAGTTGGGGAGGAAAGAATTTATTTAGCTTACACTTTCACATTGCTGTTCATCATCAAAGGAAGTCAGGACTGGAACTCAAGCAGGTCAGGAAGCAGGAGCTGATGCAGAGAGCATGGAGGGATATTACTTACTGGCTTGCTTCCCCTGGCTTGCTCAGCCTGCTTTCTTATAGAACCCAAACTACTAGCCCAGAGATAGCACCACCCACAATAGGCCCTCCCATCCTTGATCACTAATTAAGAAAATGCCTTACAGCTGGATCTCATGGAGACATTTCTTTATAGGAGGCTCCTTTTTCTGTGATAACTCTAGCTTATATGAAGTTGACACACAAACCATGCAGTACATAGATGGTTGTGACTTGCTATGCGAGTGCGTGCTGGGAACCAAACCTGGGTCCTCTGGCTGAGCATCCAGCACTAACTGCCGAGACATCTTAATAGCCCCTCCCCCATATATTTTTAATTAAGGCAAATTTTAGGTTCTGAATCTCAGCTAATAAACTTGTGTGTGGCCTTTATATTGTAGATAATTTCGTGTCTTGTTTATGAGAATCCTGAGGTTTAGTATCATCAGCAACAATGTACAAATGGTGTATCAAAGCTCTGACAAGTTAGATAAATCATCCTGGATCACACAGACCATAGAGAGTTTCTAATCAGCTTCCAATTTAGATGGCTGACTCAAGAACCTTTCTTTATCTACTGTGTTTTCCTGGCTCCTAGTTTTCTATCATTATAAATTGTGAATGACTTTATTGATAGTGAAGAAAATTAGAGAAATCCAAGGCTGGCTAGCAGTCAGCAATGATCTCATTTCTCCTATTGTTACTTGACAAAACTAGAGCCCTATCTATGTGGGTTCAAGTTGAAGGTCATTTGATGAGTAGAACTGATATTATTCTGTTTTACACACTCATTGGAACATTTGAAAATAGGGAAATAATGGAAAACATGTCATCTTTTTTGTCCCAACATTGTCCTAAGAAGGGAACTATACCTCATAGTTGTAGCTTTTTCATATTGGATGTTTTTATGTCTTTATTTTTATACAATATGGTCTCTGAAATCATTTTGAGTGTCATGAGAAGACAAATCACAATGTTTTAAGATGATTTACAGTTTATCATCCAAGTAAGTGCCCTTGGCTAACATCTATGGTGATATCCACATGAATAACTCAGACAAGTTGAGTTTCTAATACAATTAAACAATTGCTGTATTGTCCTCCTGCCTCTTAAAAACTCAATGGCTACTGGTGCTGCTTCTCTCAAAAGTAGCAAGACCACCAGTTTTTGTACTTTTATCAATTCAGTAAGTGCAACTCACATCATTTTTAAATGAAAATTTGGTCTCAACAATGACAGGCTGGATCAAATTCCTCCTTCTAATTGTCCTTATCTTAATTCCCCAAGTCTAAGAAAATATTGTGTTATACCATTGATAAAGTTTTGCGGATTTGTTGCAAGTGAGAATTTTGAGATGGGAATGAATTTGGGTAGGCCAAAGAACTTAGAGGTCAGCAAGAAGGCAAGAATTATGGAGAGAGAAGAATTGAATTGAAGCCCAGTGCTGAGGAGGGGCCATAGGCCAAGGAATGGATGAGCATCCTCATGAAACTGAAGAGAGTCAGCAATGGGTCATTGAAGAACTTCCAGCAGAATCATACTCTAGTGGAGCAACCTTCGACTTCTGTCAATGAATTCACGTTATTTTAATTCAGCGTGCTTGTGGTAACTTGTCCGATAGGCTTTGTGCCTTTGTCTTCTAATCCTCTTCCCCCTCTCTTGTTCTCTAGTTCATTCTTCACAATACCAGGTTAATTTAATACAGAGTTTTAAAAACATCCTTCCAAATTAAGGGTGGTAACCATTCCTGAGCTATCTGCTGCTAGTGTTTTCTATAATTGTTTACCCTTTAATTTTGTTGTCAATGTTTTGGTATTTATTTATTTATTTTTTAAAAAATTGCTTATGATAAAACAATGAAGGTCATTGGCCATCATGTTAGAATATACTGGGCTTGAGTTTTAGTTAGTTATGAGTTTACACAGATTGTTTTATAGTTTCTCTTAACTTTAACTTTCTTAATAATACTGGAATACAATAATGTCAGTCCTATCAATTATCATGCTTCCATGGAATAATAATGCAAAGGATTCTCACCTTGTCTTGTGTATAGTCAGTTAGCAATGCACATTAGCTATTTGTTACACATTCTTTCTATCTGCTCTTATGGTTCCCTCCTTAGTTAATCAACTTGAAGGAAGTAAGAGATTTAATCCATGTAGTCTCTCAAAATTTTATTCAGTAAGAGCTTGACTTTCTTTTTATCTTCATCAAATTATTCTGCCTATCACTAGTTACCACTATTATGTCTCCCACATTAGGGTCCAGCACAGGTGGCTCAGATTGTTGGAGACTTGATGACTTCGTCTAAGGAGGAGGCATGGTTGCAGAGGGATACCCCTCTACTCTTAATGTTATGGATATGGAAGAACAAGGCAAAGAAGGGTTTTCTGATTGTTTTCTGAGTTGTGTCTGCAGAAAATCATTTCCACTTCTGAGTAATGGCAGGTGATGAAACAACCAATCAGTTGCAGGCTTACGTAACAGCTGGCTTCAATGTGGTATATATGTAAAATGGATCTTGATTCCAAGCTTTTCTGCAAAATAGAACTTTCTAGAAGCCCAACATCTGCTAAAAGAACACAGAATTCTAGGCGATATGTATCCAGAAGCCATTTGTAGAACCTGACAATATCTTTTGTTCTCATGCTTTTCCCCAGTGAGTTTGCCTTTAGAAGTGATGGGTGTGGGTAGAAATGTTTCTTCAAAATTCTCCAAGTACACTGGGTTTTCCTTTCTCTGATTTTGGGTACACATCAATTTGGCAGTATTTGAAATCAGAACTTCAGTCCAAATTGTTTTATCCACTCTATCAGCAGATGTCTAAGGACATCCTCACATGCAATGCCAATTGGTTCACGAGGTAGCTGGCCATTTTAATTAGAGACTGAATGACCCAATTATTTGCTCTGAGTTCAGAGATGTTCCTTCTCCCGTGTTTCTTCTCTCAAGTACGAAACAACAGCACAGGAACTAACCAACCCACATTCCTAAGAGTATGCGCCTTCACACCTGCTGCCGCCTGACCTAAAAACAATAGCAGTTACTGTATAAAGAATATGACTTTGGGCTGGCGGGATAGTTGTTAAAACTTGCTTTGCAAGTAGGAGTTGTCCTCCTGCTTGTTCTGCAGAAACTAGGTAAAAGGAGCTGTTTATGTTGGTCCATGTCTAATCTCAGCACTATTCATCTGCATATCTACTCAGTTGGTAGTGTATATCTGATGATCCATGCAAACTAAGCTAACATGCTGTTCCATCTCCAAGCTTTCTTCTGGTCCAGAACTCCAGCTGCCTAGCCCCTCCTTTCTTCTGCTTTCGTGAAAAGACAAGCTTTCCTCTCCCATGCCACCTCCCTCTCTTGTGGATTTGCTGCCTTCACAACTAGGCAAACTTTGCCATTGGACATTTAAAACCTCCCTTCTCTATGAAGTCTGGGTCCAGAATGGACTCCCCCAGGGCTCAAACCTATTCTGAGAATTTTCTTTGAGGATCAGTAGCTGTCTTTCTGTGAATGACATTATTTGGTTTCCCCCATCACTTGGATTGTGTCATGCTTATTGATCTAATTATAAAAACTGACATCAGTCTTATTTCAGTTTCCTGGTTCTTTTGGAGACAGGGCTTGTGATATGCTGTGCTTATCTACCCTTTGAGCTTCATGTTTTCTGGCATAGGTATGAGAAATGGATTTAACCATACAATACTGCCTTGGCGGGGGTCATTATTTTACTGAGACATATAATAGGAGACAGACTTCTCACTTCTTATTGTTAAATTAGAGCACTTTGCTATGGTCTTGTTAATCTTATAGGGATCATTATCTGAACTATATTAGTTAGTCCCAGAACCTAGCTGATAGATTGATCTGCACAATTTATTTATTCAAGGATAAGAAGTAAAACAAACCAGTTTTAAAGATGCAGGCTTTGTCTTATGTAGTCTTCCAAACATTCTTATTTGAGTAGCTGCAGGGGTTCTTACAAGTGTTTGGATTCTAAGATCCCCAAACTAGCAATCTACTTAGAGTTAAAGAAAGTGTTGATTCTGGGTTCTGAGCTTTAAAAAACCTCTCAGATCACAAATGTGCACAGATGTGCCTGTACACATGTACATACACACACACTTTCCCAACTCTCTCTCTCTTCCTCTCTCTCTCTCTCTCTCTCTCT
>NW_022196911.1:106978817-107012204 GCF_008632895.1 Mastomys coucha
CTCTCTCTCTCTAACACACACACACACACACACATGCATGTGTACAAACATTCATGTGTGTGTACAGGTACATAAGTACACATATGTACATATATGTACACACTCAAACATAAACACACACATAGTTTGTTAAAGAATGTATAAGATTTCTTGTCTCTTGTCATCCAACATTCAGAGCTGGCATAATGTGACCAAAGATCCTAATTATCCATTCTTAGGACCAATATTGTCTCAGTCCTTGAGAAAAACTCTGTATTTCTTGCTGTGTGCCCTCAAAGCAAAAGAGATTACATATAAATGTCATGTAGTTCTGTTGATTGCAGCATTATGACTGAGATGGATGCTGCTTCAGCATGCAAGGAAAATCAAGATTGTGGAAGGGTTTAATTTATAGGAGGAACAAATTAGCTTGTCAGATAATATGATGCATTACTGCATAGTATGTGTATAAAAGATTATTGAAAGCTTACATATCATTCTCTCATAATACTTATTTTCTTGTTTCTTTTTATGTTTTAAGTTATTTGATTTATTATTTACATTATTATTCCAAAAGAATTCATAAATCAGCTTGCAGAATTTGCAAGCTGAGAAATATTTTGTATTACACAGTCTAGCTTACTGGTAAATTTGTATATATGGAAAGAAGGTGTATAATATCTGACTGCGGTCTGTCCAAATAACTGGGTGCATCCAAACCACTGGAAGTGAACATAAGTGTATATTAATGTCTTGTTTGATTTTTTAAAAAGTGTCTTGCTTTGAAGGCCAGGAATGGCCTCTACCTTCCTTGTGGCAATTCTCCTGCCTCAGTTTCCTGACTACTAGAATTACACATCTTTATCCCCAGGTCCTATTCAACTATTTAATACTTTAACCTGTAATTCTGAATCATGAGGATAAAACTACATCTAAAAAATTTATTTGTTTGTATCTTTCACTTAATTTTCTTTTAATAGTGAGAGCAACCCCAAATTGCTTCATATGAATGCGGTTCTATTATATGCTTTAATTCTTCAGCCCTTGCTTTGTCCTATGTATTTGACCAATTTTGTCTTAGAATAACCATCATGTCACACAATTCTTGAAAAAGTTTTATTCTTTGAGAATGCAATACGATGTGCTTTGATTCCCTCTCCTGCTCCTCCCAGATCCACCCTCACTCACCCACCCAACATTGCATTCTCTCTCTTCTAAGTCATCAGGCCGGACTTGTGCTGTTTATGTATTCGTGGGTGAGCAGTCTTCCATTGGAATGTGGTTGATATATTAGGGGCTACTCTCTTACAGAAGACCAACTCACTTTTTCCCAGTGGCTATCAGAGCACTAGATCCTCTGCTAGGGGTAAGATATAGAGATCACACACCCTTTTGTTCTCTTGAGTTTGGCTTAAGTTTGCATAGATTCATGCTTACTGTTATAACTACTGGGAGTTCATACTCACAGTTCAGAAAACACTGTCTCCTTGTAGAGGTCTACCAGCTCTGAGGCTTACAGTCTTTCTTCTTCCTCTTCTGTAGTGATTCCTGAAGCAAGGGAGGAGAGAGGGTAGTGCAGAGATGTCTGAATAGTGGTCTGAGCACTTATTTTGTCATTTTGAAAGCCTGCTAGTTGAAGTTGGGAGGCAGAACATACAAACAAAGCTTCATTTGTATCATTATTCCAGGCCCAACAAATATCAGGAGCTATCTTCGTTGATAAATTACTCTTGAGATTTTTATTTTGTAACAAACTATTTCTTATGAATTAAAAGGAAATTGTTATTTCTTCTTCTGCTTAGCACACATATTAACAAACCCATGGTGAATAATGTCCAATATACTTTCTGAAGAAAATCTTACTGTGTTTTTTCTTGGAAATATGGGTTCTACCCTTACATGATCGTGCTTATTGTCTCCAGTTTTAATTTGTAACACACAAAGAGATTTCTCAGTTTGTTGATAGGAGATAATTCTAGATTCAAATTTTATTTGGTTTGTACACTGGTGACTGTGTAGAGTAAGCATTCATAGCTGGCTTAGATATCTTGGATTACTTTCCCAGCAGTCTCTGCCACACTGGCAGAAAGGTAAGTTGGCCATTTATAAAATACAAAGCTACTGATTCCAAATTACTACCTACCTCATAGACATGGTGTTATGGCTTAAGGAAAAAAAAAATAGTTAATGCTCCTTGGCAGTCAGGGGCTGGGGGAAACACTCTCTGTAAACAGAAAATTATTATCAAAATGTTTTTTTCATTAGGCCTTTGGATCCCCTTGTAAAAGTCCAGGCAGGCTACCTAATGGATGGGGATTTATAGATAGCCATTTATAAAAGCACATCCAAGCACACTCAAATATTAAACAAACACAGATGCACAAGTGAGATTATGAAACTGCTCAACAATGGTACAGCTTGTACCTGGAATTGGATGGGATTGATAGAGTTTTCATAACCCTAATTATTCTCACTCTCAACCATACATTGGAGACTTAAAACTGTCTGGTGGCCAACAGTGAAGTGGTTCTTTTTATAAAGGTCCCAATGGTGCTCCAAAGGAAGAGAAAAATTAGGAACAGATTTCATGAAATAGAGTCTGCATTTTTCTTTAGGCTCCTGAGAATTTTCATCCTTTGCTATACTGGAAATTAAACATAGAATGTCATGCAAGCTAGGTAAGTCCTCTACTTCAGGCACACCATAGATGTAAATGTTAGATTGCAGTAGATACCTAAAAGGCCTGGAGCTAGTGTCTCACGTGACAAAAACAAAATCTGTTATTATTTCCTAAAAACTTAAGAAATTTCTCTGGAAACAAGTTTCAAGAGCTACCTAGAGTTTTCCCTAGATATGAGCATACTCCTGCAAGGATCACCATGACAGTTTAGAGCAGAGGGCCTTGATTAAGGCTGTTGACTTCTTGGCTTTCACTACTCCCTTCTTCATCCATCCCACAGATGACACAAACAAGAGAAGGCTCTAATGATGACAAGGAAACATTTTGATTTGGATTATCAACACTGGTGGCCTCTTCCCCCAAACTCACTAAATTGCTTCCCAGCCTTCTGCTTGATTCTCACACTAACCATCTTCTGTTACCATTTGGCAAGTGCTTTCTACCCTAATGTTCCTGTCTTGCACAATGGAAATGGTACCCATAAGGTCTCAATCAAAGTGTCATGTGAATTATTTTACATTTCATGAGGAAGATAAAAATAAACCGGATGGGATTGGAAAAACCATTTCATGTCATCCACCTCGAACCGTCTCCATGTGTAGTCATTCCAGCATGGTTTGATCTACTCACTAACCTATCCTTACATCCTCTTCTTCACAATGACTCAGCCCCCTCCCCCCATTGCCCAATCCTTGTTACGACTTGGGAGGTTGTTGTGGTTGCTTTGTTTTTAATATCTTGCCCAATCTTTCCATTTTTAGTTCCAGACTATTGCTTTTAACCACTTTCAACTATCCCATTCTTCACAAAATGACATGGTACTATATACAATTGAACTCAACTATTTTTTTCCACTCTAATTTCAGATTGGCTGCATCATACTCACGCTCTCAACAAAAATTTCAAGTGGAATATTATACCAATTCCTTTTAATCTTTTTAAGGATTCATTGCTAAGGGCTCCATGACCTTTCTTGTATTGATTTTTTTTTTGTTTAAATAAAATGTCTTGAGATGTATGTGACATTGAAACTTTGGTAGATGAGGAAGACAAGACAATTTAGTCACCTCTTCAAGGTCCAAATAATAATTGATGTTCAACACTTGACTATGCTCTTTGTAGAAAAATTTTTTTATAAAGCTCACTACCTGAACTGTGTGTTAATGACTTGAATTTAATCTTAACCAATTCTAAGACCCACTTTTGTCTATTGTATATTGTTATTCTTATCTTATACATAATTTTAAAAATCAATGAGTCACTCATATTATTATTTTTTATTTCTATTATGTATTCTAAACACAATTCTTCTGTTTTAACCCATAGATTACTACCATTCCAACCCACTGTTCACTTACAGTTTGCTGAAGAGATACAAAAGTCTGGAATATTCCATTCTCTGTGTCTACCTTCATCTTGTTGAGGAAGTACACTCCTTGGGAAGTGCCCACACCTATGCACTGTGCCACGTTTCTCTAGGTGTCATGCAACCAAAATAGCACTCAAAGTGCAATATCCATGGAAACTTTAGGAATTTATTAAAATAAATGAATGTGGTTTATTCTGAATTCTTAAAACTTTTTGCCTTTTAAAACATTCCAACAATTGGATAGTATTAATAAATGTGGTTAAGAGTACAATTACCATTGGCTTTCATTGCTATTTCAAGACTTTAAAGAGTTTTACATAATTGTCATTTATTCTTAGCTTGGTAGTTCTTTATCAAATATACATTTTAAGTGTTGAGTGGTTACTTATCTAGCCAGCATGCTTTAGTTATACCTTCTTTTCTTTTTCCCACACTCCTCATCCTCATTCTCCTCTGCTTCTTCCTCCTTTCCTTCCTCTTCTTAAACTTCTATTCTCCCTCCTATTCCTCTTCCCTTCCATTTTCTCCTTCTTTTCCTTTTCTTCCTGTTTCTCCTCTCCTTCTCTTTTTTGTCCTCCTGAAGCTATGATTGTGAGTAACCTCCACCCAATATCTCCCTTTTGAAACAATAAAACCAGAATCCTCAGATATTTTGCTTCTTTGAATGGGTCATCTCAAAACCAAATGATTCAGTGTTTTTCCCAATGATGTTTCATATCAGTTCAATCCTGTAGAGTAGCTGAATGTAATGGAACAGTGACTATTTGTTGAAGAAGTATGTGGTTATGATTTTGAGTATTTTCTTTACCCAAACAAGTCTGAGTTTTATGCAGTGACTTTGTGCTCCACACATTTATCTTAGCTAATATTCATATCATGTCCAAGAAAATGAAAACCTAATGCTGAAAGTACAACCAGGATTTCAAAATAAAGGCTTCTGTCTTAACCTCTGGATTTAGTTTTTCTTTATTCATAACATTTGTTTCTCAAACACATATGTCCTGTTCAGTCAATGTAGTCACAAGTCACTCGAAAATGGCCTGGAATATAGAAATGCCCAAAATACCCTTTGTTGTCTTGATTTTACTTTTATGAAATTATGTTAACACAGGTGCAGGCAATGTATTGTAGTGGTATTCCTATGCCCAAATTCATATTCTGTCTAATCAGCATGGAAGTTTAAAACTAAATGAATGGATCTGCAAGTTATTAGCCTCTCAAAGTGGGGGAACTTCCACTACATGGACTTTTATATTATTCCTGATTTTACACTATTGTTTCATGTAAGAGGTCTAGATTTAAATTAAGACTTGAAGTAGAATATCCCAACTGAACTCACACAGAGATGGTTGTGGTGGGGGCAAGGTGTGGGGGAGGGGAAGAGAGAGAATAAGAGAATATGATGAATTCTAGATCTGACATGTCTCACAAGGATCCATGTGCTAAGAGCAAGGTCCCCAGTACTAGCAACATGCTTGAAACTTTAAGATGGGAACCTGGTAGGAGATGTGTGGGTCAGTAAGCATGTGTCCTCAAAGGGGACTATGAAATCTACTTCTCATTTTCTTTCTTGTTTGTGCTTCTCAGACACAAAGAGAGCAAGTGAGTTTGCTGGTTTGTTCCATCAAATATTCCTGTCATAATGTGTTGCTGTGGGGAGAGGAACTAATTGTGGACTAGAGTCTCTGAAACCATGGACCCAGATAGACCCTGTCATTTTAAGTTGATATCTAAGGGGTTGGCTTTAGTAGTAATAGCTGATAAAAGAGATATCATTAAAAGTTAAGTGATGTGTTTATCCAGTGCCAAGCATTCAGTGCTGAAAATATACACACAAGTAATATTATATGAACTCTACATTCAGGTAATATTTAGAAATATATATTTATATATTTATATGCATATATGTGTGGAAAAACAATTAGTGAAAAGGAGGTCATGGATTTAAGGGAGAATAGAGAGAGGTATATGGTAGATTTGGGAGGGAAGAAAGGGAAGGGAGAAATGTGATTATATTTTAAATGTGATTATATGTAGAGGAAGTTAAATGATGTAAAGTTCTATAGATTATATACTACAAACTTGTTACTTCCTAAGTATTTTTGTATATATTAGTATTGCTGAGCTTTTGAAGTTTTGATATCTACCATATCACTTTTGTAAAAATAATACATACCTGTGTACAACTCTACATTTCAATATTGGCTTTAGAGGGAATAAAGATACTAGGGAATACATTGTGTACCAGGTCTCAGCCAGCCAGTTATACAAACAGAAGATGGAGCGAAAACAGAACAGAATTGTCCTGGCATTACTGTGATTTTATTGGGGAGTTGGGACATATGGGATTAGAGATGTTCCTCCTCTGTTTAGAGAACCCCAGAAATAGGAAACTGAAGGGGGCAGTTCTGATGCTAAGGTCCTGTTCCCTAATTGGTTCTTGATTTGTCAGTAAAGATAGCCGAGGGCCAATTGCTGGGTGGAAGGTACAGGCAGGACTTCAGGGTCTCAGGAGGAAGAGGCAGATGCAAGGAAGGAATAAAGAGGTTTTTCTGCTGTACTTGGAAGGAAGAAGAAGCAAGCAGCCATGTGAAGTCTCTGGAGAAGCTGGGACCTGTGGCTACTGCTACAAGCAAGTGGCTAAGGATGTCTGGTAGGGGTAGGTGGGACTAGTCACTGAAGTTTAGGGCAGGTGGGAGGAACTGAGATAAAAATATTAAGGGCATACTTTTCCAGGCGGGAGATGGCAGTGCTCAACAATTGTGGCAAAAAGGCAAGTTGGTTTTGTTTTTTTTTTTTTTT
Organism: Mastomys coucha; assembly: GCF_008632895.1. Taxonomy (NCBI): domain Eukaryota; kingdom Metazoa; phylum Chordata; class Mammalia; order Rodentia; family Muridae; genus Mastomys; species Mastomys coucha. Next base: position 106,985,648 of record NW_022196911.1, read on the forward strand.
TGTTTGCTTGTTTGTTTTTTCAAGACAGGGTTTCTCTGTGTAGCCTTGGCTGTCCTGGAACTCACTCTGTAGACCAGGCTGGCCTCGAACTCAGAAATCTGCCTGCCTCTGCCTCCCAAGTGCTGGGATTAAAGGCGTGGACCACCACCGTTCTGCCGAAAAGGCAAAACTGTGTGTGTCTTTTCTCCATGGATTCAAGAGAAGCTCCGAGGGGGCTGGTAGTGAGTGCGGTCACCTTCTGGAGCCAAAGACGGTAGCATAAAACTACATGCAACAGGAAACACTTGATCTATTTGCAAATGTGAAAACAAAATCCTCTACTAAGCCCTCCCTACAGTGATCTAGATTGTCTTAAAATGATAGTGCCTCTAAATGGCAGTCACAGCTTGAAGCCCAAGCTAGCTCTCTTTCGACTACACTACACACATGTATTTTTTTTTTCCTTTATTCATGTCATGGGGAAATGACCTGGAGCAATCTTTGCCCTCACTCTGTGCCTTGCCCATGACAAGTACTGACTAGAAGTTTCATAAATGATACAGGAAGAATTCCATTGGGGCTGATATGAAACTAGGATGCCTACTGCGTCAAACCCTGGCACCACTGGTAAATGGCATTTCTGAAATCATGCAGCCCTCCTGATCTGCAGGGATGCCCTCATATTTCATACTTGGGAAAGTTGTATTGATAAGTAGGCAAACGTGTGTAAGGCAGCATTTCTGAACTATTTCCTAGAAATTCCAGGATATACATGGACATACATGTTCCTGGGGATACAATGTTGGGCATGGACACTCTGTTGTTAACAGGAGACGTACATAAGCTCTTTTTATTTCTTCTTCAAAAGAAATTAAACCAGCTCCATTTATGTGTATCATGTTTCTAAAAATTCTGTTAAAATAATAAAAGATTTTACTAACTATGGTGTGGTGACAAACCTGTAATCCCAAAAGTCAGGAGGTAGATGCAGGAGAATCTTCAAGGTTTCTCTTGGCTGTCTTGGCTACCTGTCAAGTTTCAGGCAAACTTGGGCAATAGCAATGGTAAATGAGAAAATCATCAATAATATATAACATAATATAATATAATATTATATGTGATAAAAATGAAGTTTTAATGAATTAATGAGAATGCTATCCTCTTTGGCATTGGTAGTCTGGGTATAAAAAAAAAAAACATCATGGCCTTGGGTAAGCTGTGAAGACTGAAAAGAAGTATTTCATAGTACAAGGGAGATTTTTTTCCAATGGTGCTAACTGTAGCTGTCCCAGAAGCCTCAAGCCTTTCAGCCCATCTCCACACAGAACCTTTAAAAACAAGCTCCAAGACCTAAGAGGTGGGACACGAAGCTGCACGGACAGCCGGGTGCTGGGCCGATGGAGACAGTGGAGGATGGAGGACCTGGCAGTGGCAGGGGATGTGAAATGGGCATGCAGGAGGTCAGAACCAGGTGGACATGAGTGCAGAGACCACATGCTAACTACCTGTGCCCTGCTGTCCTGGAGCACAGAGGACCAGGAGCCCAGACCACGAGACCTGCCTGCACCACAAACAGAGTGTAGCCAGGAGAGGCTAAGCTCCATGGTTCTTCAGAGTGGTGGAAGGAGTTCAGCTCAGACTGGCCTGAGATGTATCGCGGGGGAATCTGGCCATTTTAACCGTACCAGCAGTCACTAGAAGACACAAACGGGACGAAGGAAGATTCCAGTCGAATTGGAATCCTCATACGATGGCCACTGCACATCCATTGCAGCTTGTCGGGGTGTCCACCTGTTCAAATGACAGCCAGGGCTCCCTGCAGAGCTTGTCTGCCACTCAGCTAATCCCACGGTCCTCTGCAGAAGGCCAGGGACATCCTGAGTGGGATGGCTCATCGCAGCTTCTTTTCTAATGTCTTTTGATGGACAGGAAATTATCTAGAAGTCAGAAAGTTCAGTATCAAAGTTCCTGGAGCCTCATAGCTCATGTCATCATTAGGCTCAGCTGGGGATCTCCTTGCCTATGGACTTTGAGTTGTTTCTGGACATTGCTAGGTTGCTCATATGCTCTTCTTAGTTAAAAGACTTATTTTTATATTTTAAATGCTCTATAATGTTGGCATGAATTTTACGAAATGCTGATGTCCAGTCAAGCTATGTAATTCTCCAATTGAAGTTATCAGGGACAGAACCCCATTTATATTAAAATGGAAACTATGGACAAAAAGAAAAAAAATAAGCTCCAGAACAATGGTCCTTCTAGGTTTTACACAACAGTGCCTGATGCTGTGCTTGCTTCCAGGCTGAACTCATGGAAACTTTTGGTCCCAAATAGAGAAAGTCATAGCAACAACAGCCATTCATCTTCTGGCTTTCATCAGCTCCTCATGGCCATCGTCATCATCTGAGGTGAACACAGTCCAACCGCGTGAAAGGTAAACAGGAGTCCTTCCATTTTTCAAATGAACACGTGGAAGTGTGCGGACGTGAAGCCCCTAAATAAAAGTAGCCATTTCTCATGTCCTCATCTTTCTGTGCTCTGTGGGTCTTAGTTTTAGAGCTGGTCTCAATCTTTTCTTTTACATAGGAAGTTTCACCCTGTATTGATACAGAGGCAAAGGACAGTTACATCAATCTAAACTCACCGTGGCACAATCTGTGAAGCATCTTTAAATTTTCTGTTAGTGCAACCCCTGCCATACTCCTCTACCCTGCAGTATCTCTATGGCATTAATGAGTCTCTGTGCTTATACCCCTGGGTATAAGTGTTGAAAAATCCTCCTGCTTCATCTTGTAGCTCTTGGGTAGATCACTTAGCTGAAATTATGATAATTTGGGAGTTACTATTTTTCTTGCCACATTCCTTTTATGCTAGCTTCCTCTTCCCCTGCTTATCACTTCGCTTCCCTTCTTCCCCAGCTGCATCCTAACAGCTTCAGGATGACCTTCCCATTCTCTCCCACAACACCAGATATCCATGTCTCACACCAATGTGTCAAATGTGTCTGCTGTGTGTTCTTTCTGGCAGTAGGATGGAAAAAGAGTGTACACTATGAGCTCTTGCCATCCCCTCCCAGGGAAAGATAATTATCATAAAGCTGACAATGATGGGACCAATGTGGTTTACCTACTAATTCAGACATTATGGTAAGCCTCCATGTGTTAGATAGTTACTTTGAGTAATGGTGAATGGTGTGAGAAATGCAGCAATCAATGGCAAAAGCATTCCTCTAAGAATGAGTCTAGGTAAAGTTCAGTAAAGCTATTTATAGTCATGGAGAATACTTTGCTATCAAAGTCAAAAGGATGTGGCATTTCATTAAAAAATACTGTTTTAGGCAAAAGAAAGAGGAGACTTGGGGAAGGTTAGCTGAGGTGGTATCATGCAAGGGGCTAATAGAGGCTACGGTAGGAGCAGAGAGTGACAGAGGGTTGTGAAGAATTTGGAAAGGCTGGAAACTTGGACATCACAAGATGGGGAGGGTTCATTGGTGTGGCGTGGTGTGGTTAGAACTAAAGCTTGGAACCAACGCTGGCACAGAATCTACGCATTGGCATGCTGGAAACAATGGATGAAAGTATCCGTGAGATGAAAGGAAGCAAAATTGAGTCATAGTCGCCCATTCCAAATTTTCACCACTGAGGGGAATTGGGCAGAGAGTGAAGCTCATGACTGGATATGCTCACTGAAAGTGAACCCCTTTCTTCTAGTTCCTGTTTAAAAATATAAACAACATGCAAATTCAAAGAAAAAAATATCCTCCTTTGTCATGTTGAGAAACCGTGTTTTCTCTGTTGTCTTGTGACTCACCATGGGACTATTCGTACAAGAATGCAATTTGTAGGGATGGGCAGACCTGTTGGGGGGGAAATAAGAACCTCTCTGGAATGTTCCCCCACTCTTGGAACCTTAGTTGTTTTCTTTCTCATTCTTTCTTCCCTTACAAAGTTCTCTGTTCATTTTAAAGTACTCAGTCAAGGTTGGAAGAAGAAAAAAGTCTCAGATATCATAGCATCCCGGGTTGTCATGCCCAAAGTATCTTGGAATAGCCCTGCAGGAAGCAATCGTAGTAGCTTCACCATCTTCTTAATTCAAACCTTGTTCATGTGGGTGCAGAGAGATAGGTAAGCTCAACGAAAATGTAGAGTGATGGGGAGTCACATATGGTAAGTGCTAGCCCAGGAATTAAGATAGCCTGGGCAGATGACATTTTGTAGAAGCTAGACAATTAAAAAGAAGTCAACGGAGAGAAGCTGGGGATAACTGGATCTCAAATCAAGCCAAAAAATTAAAGGGGCGATCTTTAAGTAGGGTTTTTTTCCTGTGCAAAGTTTACTCATAAGGAGTGAAATGCACCAGCTGGGGGGGGGTCCCACCTCGAAACATAAACTTTTCTTAATAACCTCAAGATGTACTTTCAAGAATTTGGATTAGATAAATTAAAAAAAAGCAAATTTTCTCTAGGATTACATATATTTTTCATAGGATTGAAAGTCTTATTTTTTTTTTAATTACCTTTTCCCTTTGTTTTGGCAGGGAGGGGTTTAGTAAGGAGATGTTGATATCAGAGCAATTAACCTTGACATGCTTAATGAGAAGTTGCATTAAAACTTTTTAAAAATTTTTTTTTAAGTAAGCATTCAGGGATGTCTATTGACAGACATTCTTGTTCATTTTCCATGCCAAGAGAGAATTTGAGGACGTGGTAGTGATTTGAAAATAAAAAACTGATGGGAGGGGCATAGTGTGTGTGTGTGTGTGTGTGTGTGAGAGAGAGAGAGAGAGAGAGAGAGAGAGAGAGAGAGAGAGAGAGAGAGAGAGAGAGGGAGAGGGAGAGAGAGAGAGAGGAAGAGAGAGAGAGAAGATTAAGAGAGATAATGGCTAATCTTAGTTGTTGAGAAGAGGGTACTCAGTTGAAGATTGCCTCTATCAGCTCCCTTGTTGATGTCAGAAAGCCCTATCCACCGTAGGCAGAAGTAGTCCTAGGCAGGTGGGCCTGGACAATGTAATACAGGCAGCTGAAGGCGAGCCTGGAAGAAAGCCAGGAAGCATTTTTCTCCATAGCTTTTACTTCAGTTTCCACTACAAGGTTCCTGCGTTGAGTTACTACCCTGACTTCCCACAGTGATGGATGTAGAAATGTAAGTTGAAATCAAGCATTGCTATCCTTATGTTTCTCTTGGTTGGAATGTTTCATCACAACATTAGAAAACAAGCTAGAAGAGCTCAGAAGCTGGCCCAGTGGGTCAAGTCCTTATTGCCCAAGTCTGAACACCTGTGTTTAGATCCCCAGAAGCCATGTAAAGCCAGGCACAGTAGTGTCTGTAATGAGAGGCAGAGTTTGAAGAATTCCTGGAAACTCATGGGGCAGATAGCCTGGTCTATGGAGAGGGTAGCAAAAAGCCTGCTTCAAACAAGGTGGATGGTAAGGACTGACTCTCGACATTGTCATCTGACCTCTACATATGTGGCACAGTATGTATGCATCAGACTCCTGCCCCCCCCCCCCCGCACACATGCACACAATTACAAAAGAGAAAATATATTGTTAGTATGAAGGGGGATCAGGCATTGATAGGCAGTATGCTAGTAGAGGGGGAATTCCACAGTCAAGAGGTTCGGGATGAGGTAGTCAGCATTTAAAAGACATCGAAGTATCATTAACTTCTCTGCTCTATTTTAATCTCTGAGCATTTTATTTTTTTTTTTTTATGAAAGCAGTCACTCTTAAAGAATGTAAACAAGGTAATGCTTTATCTTTCCTAGTTCCTTCTAAGAGCACATGTCAAATGTGATTTGTCTTATGTAGTTTAATAAGTAAAACTGCATTTGTCAATGCTTTGTGGTTGTGATGTATCTAACCATTTTGCACAGTGTGTCTACAATGACCTAATTCAAGTATATTTACATGGCATACAAAGAGTTAGCTCTAGACACTACCTGGGAAACACCTTGAAGAGATACCTAGCCATCCCTTGGGAGAGACAGCAACAAGATTGACAGCAGCTTTTGTGGCTGAGCAGAGAAGACATGGAATTCGTACTGAGGACCATGGACAGAGAACATGGTGGGCTCTGATAGGAGCCCCAAACTAGGAGTCTCAAAATGAAATCTGTATGGCTGGGATTTTTATGAAGGCTGTTATCACATAAGCAGTCTTTGGTTCACAGTAACAATAGAGAGACACTTATTTACAAAGTGCTAGTAGACCTTCTTAGCCCATCAGGTGAAGCCTGACAGTATCCAGACAGAACATTGGGGAAATCCTGGTGGTACTTAGCATATGGGAAGACAATCACATGTTTCTTCTTTTAGCTAGATAAGTCTTGTTCCTAGAGACAGATCTTTGTTCTATTTTCAGTGTATTTGTGTTCACAGTATTATTTTCCCCCAACTGATGTGTAGGTTGAATGAGTGTGGCCAGTAGCTTATAAGTCTTTCATATCTGCATTTTTTATAGCATGTGAGACTAGGCTAGGAATGTAACAGCTACAAAGTCTGTGTCTTAGATTAAATTTAATTAATTAATTAGAATCTAAATAGTAATGTTGAATAACTGAATCAAAGATCTAGTCAATTCACCATGCTTGGTTAGACTTAGCAGTGTTGCAAAGTACTTTGAAATTGTTTTGATCATATGATGAAAGTGAATTGTATTTTTCTTTTTCTTTTTTTTTTTTTTTTAGCAGATTTTGTTTCACAATCTGAATTCCTTTTGGACTTTGCTTTGCAAAAGGTTGAAATGAAAGGCATGGCAATGATTCAGGACGTTAAGAAGGTTAACAATTAGTCATAACTTTAATAGATGAGACAAATACACCATCTCTACCTTTTAAAAATAACAGCCCTTTTAATTAGATTTTAATCATAAAGGTCAAACGTAGTATAAGTTTGAAAGAGCGGAACAGTCTATGTTGGCAAAACAGTTTCACCTCAGACGTGCTAAGTTGGCCTGATTAACTTGCACAGATGGTGACAGGCTTCAGTGACCATGTGCTGATTCTGTGGTTTTTCACTCATTTTAATATATCCAAGCTGGATCTCAGCAGTCTGGCCTATCATACTTTCATTTCTATACCACTTAAATGTCTTATGATATGTCCATCCCTTGTTTGCATCCCTCAAATAATGCAAAATGAAGTAATCCTACAACCCTGCTACTTCTTCACTATTCTGCTTCTCATTTCAGACTTTGCATCATAATCAACCCATTAATTTTTCAAGTGCTAATTTGGGGTAGAAAAATGTTGACTTTAGAGGACAGATGTTGCTCTGGAGCCCTAATACTGTGTAACAAGCTACTGTAATACCTTGTGACATACAGGGATTTTTTTTTGTGTGTGTGTGTGTCATTTTGTGAGGGGGGAATTGGAATAGGGTCCATTTGGGATTGATGTTCAGTGTGCCATGATGTTCAGAGATTTGCTAGGAACAGTTTTTCTGGCTTCTGTGATGGCTTACCTGGAAATTTTCTGTGTAGTGTTGGTTGCTTCCTTAGTTTCAATGCAACACACTTGATAGGATTAATATGCAAGATTCCTTCTTTATCCACACATTTGGAGCCTGGGGTGGCTGGAGGGTAAGGTTGGATAGATGTTCCTTGTCTTCTCTTTCCCTCTCCCTTTTCCGATCTCCTCTCTTCCTCCCTTTCTCCTCCTCTTCTTGTCCCTTCTCTTCCATGCCTCTGCACCCATTCTTCTCTTTCCTCCTTTCCCTGCCCTCTCATGGCCTCCTTGTGTCTCCCTTTACCCTGAATATGGCTTTCACACACTCATATCTTGAGCTTCTGCACAGTGTAACCAATAGGCCTTCTGGTGGCTAGAACTTCCTCTGGTGGCTTGTTGCAGTCTGCAATACAATTTGCAATATGAATGCATTTCTATAACGGAACACATGGTGTCCTCACCCTCAGGACGTCATCATTGGCCTTCAACATTTTATACCCTAGCTTCCTGTACATGAGACATGGACTGTCTTTCTAAGCACCATATATTGTGGGCTTTGTAACTGATGTTAATTGCAGTTATTTGCCTTTGTATTTTCGTGGATTCTAAGAGTGAGCTTTTTCAATCATAGTTGTAGAATGGATACTGTCAGCAATTGATTATGTTCGTGCTAGAATGTTCCAAAGTCCGGTCACTCCTAGCTGTATGGTACTTTAATTTTTCAACGTCAGTGGGTTTTTTTCTGTTGAAGTAGGGAACGGACCCAATTATTGGATTCATTTGTGTTATAAACTCATTAACAGACATGTGAAAAATCTACATAGCCCCCCTTTTCCATTAAGAGTGAAATATACATTTTTCATATTATTTCCCTTGGTGGTTTGATTTGATCTATCACACTGCATTGGAACTAGGAAAACATTTGTGCCAGAAAAATTTTGTCTTTGATTTGTTTATACTTTGCATCAAAGATGTTTCCCATTCCTAAGATATTCTGCTTTTTCAGTTTCTGGGGCCCTTAAGAACAGCAGCTCTTGATCTAGTTCCGAGCCTTCTGGGAAGGACTATATTCATATGCCCACAGAGCTACATGGACACTGGAGACCAACGTGATGAGTGATTTACACCAGTAACACCCTGGGAATTCTGGGAATGTGGTTTCTCTCCTTGGTAAGTGATTACACACACCGCTCTCATTAGCCTAAGCCAAAAGTGACATTTGTGCGGGCTGTGATCCTTTATTGTCCCAAGGATGTCAGTCAGCAGGGCTATTTCTCATCCCTGGTTTGTCCATGACATATGTCTCCACGGTCTAGCCTTTATAGTAACTACTCAACAAGATATTGTTGACAGGAATTGTGATGCCTTTTCCTCTGTAGATCAAGATTTGAGTAGATTTGAGATTCCAGTATGATGATCATTCTTACATAGAACAGGTATCTGGGATTAGAGGACACTGAGTGCCCCACACATTGTATGATGTCCACTTTGGAGCTGAGGGCTGGCGTTAGCAACACCAGGAATGTGAAGACCAAAAGAGTAAATGCCTGAAGGAAAATGTGCTTCTGACAGAAACTGTACCATTGTACAAACGGCTCGTGCATGATCTCCTTAGGCATCCCCTCTCCTTCCATTTCATTCACTCTTTTCTCTCCCACCAATGATGTGTTCTCTGTATTTTCTTCCTGCCTCCATTTTGGTGAGTTGTCACAAAGAAATAAAGGTATGTGGTGGTGGGTAGCTTTCCCCCAAATGTTCATCTCTTGCGTTTCCAATCAGGCCCATTGGGGTATTTTGTGTGCTTCAAGCTAAAATGGGCTTGTTTCTAAAAATAGACCCCTTTTCCTGCCATGCCATCTGTGCTGTCCCTTTGTACAAACCAAAGACAAAAGCTCCCACATATGCTCATTTATGCAAATAGACTCCCAAGATTATTCCCATTATTAGAAACAAATTTCCATTTATAGTCCTTGGCTTGGAAACTAGGATTAGAAGAAGCAAATATGATAAACAAGAGAATGGCAAAAAAGAAAAGGAAAAAAGAAATGATGTATAGATAAGAATGGAAGAAACTATCTACAGGGACCTGCAGGGGGTGTCCACTCATGTCATGGGAGTGATACATGAGATACCCATGGATTAACTCCCTACATTCTCTGTTACAGAGTGAAGAAAGTTAATAATTTGGGGGTGTAAATATAGTGTAAATATGCTTTTAGAGAGATGGACTAGTTGGACAAATAAATTATATCAGCTCATTTATTTTGTTTTTAAATTTAGATTTATTTTTAGTTATGAGTAGGCATATGTGTTTGGGCATACACAAAAGTATTTGAGTGTCCATGGAGGCCAGAAAACTCCTCTAGAGCTCGACTTCCTGATTGTCATACTTGGCCTGATCTGAAGGCTCAGGACTAAACTCAGGGTCTTTGGAAGAACAGCCAACATTGTCAGCCACCCAGTTCTTTCTCTGGTCCTCAGAATTTTGGTATGTGTTAGGGAAAAGACAAACAAATGAGGATTGACACCTTATATTATTATTATTATTTTTTAATCTTATGCTCATGTTTTAGAGAGTCTAACACAAATTCCTTTTGGTCAGGGGTATAATGTCACTCTAGTGGAGATTTATTCTTGAGGAGATGTGACAAAATTTTCAGGAAGAGAATTTGGAAGAGGGGAGATTTAACTTTCGGTTAGGGCATTAGAAGACTCAAACCCATGGTTGCTTGGGTCCATGTGCTTGGGCAGATCATTATGGAGTTGGGAGTGAATGGCTGAGGGAGTTTTTCATTTCATGACTGATTGGAAGGGAAGCAAAATAGACCGGGGAGTCAGGATAAGATAAAAGTCCCCCAAACACAACCCTGGTGACTCATTCTTTTAGCTACATTCCCCTAGAGCAGCCTCAAAAGGCTTTCCACCTTCTTTAGTTTAATATATTCTCCCTCTCTATTCCATATTCTCTTCCAGATACACACACAGAACTTCTAGGAATATCATCTCTTGACCTTTGAGCCTGCTTTCTCTTCTATTCAGAACACAAGTTTTCTGACTTGGCATGTGTATTTCAGATCAGGCCTGATTCTAACCTTATTGTGGACACTTCTCTAAACAAAATACCAAAGCCCCATTTGGGCTTCATAATGTACAGTTTATTTATTTTTTTCAGAACACACAAATACCTGATTTATTATTATCATTGATGCCTGATGCTTGTGACTCCATTACTAAAATGCAAGCTCCACAGGGCCGAAACTATTTTTAAATGTATAATTCCAGAGCATGGAACAATTCCTTTTTATTGAGAATTTTATTCATACATACACTGTTTTTGATGAATTCCAACAGTTCATTCTCTCCCCTCCAATCTTTCCCTTTTCTCACAACCAATATTTGCGTCTTATTTCATGTATTATCTCCTTAAAATACAGAGTCCATTTAGTGCTACCTATATGTGGCTGGGTAAAGGGACATTTTCTGGAGCATGGGTAACCTCTTTGGGACTATAACCCTAAAAAAAAACTTGACTTTATCTCTCAAAGCAGCCAGTAGCCCTCAGAAAAGGGGTGGGACTTTATCCATGCTGGGATTTTTCTTTTTAAAATTTGGCTTAATCTTGTGCATGTAATGTGCATAAAGTCACAGCTGCTGTCAGTTGATTTGTACAATGACCCTGTTGTATACAGAAGATCACTGCATTGGCTCTTATAATCTCCATCTCTTGTAAAAGCTAGGATGATTATTTACATATGGCTTGTCAATATGTATCACACAACTGTTTGGTGAGCAAGAAGATAACCAAACAAACAAACTAGAAGTGTAGAGTGTGGTTTATTCCATGTAAGTGAATTAAAAATCATCACATACAGGAAAGACGTAAGAGGTAAAAAAGCCAGAGAATATTTCCAGTTGAACTGTTTTGTGATTGGACTGACAAAAGATATGGAAGGAAGAATGAACATGGTAAGTTAATTCTCCAAGGAAGTTTTCATTTTGGAAACATTCCAACTGATATTTGGAGCTTGGAAAAATCAAGGTTTAGAGTTCCTTCCTCTAAACATTCTTCTTCAATTTGTCTTTTTGAAAAGACATAATAAAATATCTACTTTATCTCTCCCACCTAGCTACATCTATCCAATTAACTTGAGACATAGACATACTTGTTAGTGTTGTTATAACAGCATGAGTTATATGGCTTTCTGAACACTGTCTTTCTAAATTTATGGAGGTAAGACCTCAGAGATCAAGGTGTCACTAGGTTGATTAGAATTGTAATTATATTTATTTTTTTATGTGTGTTTGCATGTATATCTGTGTCACAACATATATATGGAGGTCAGAAAAATTTGGCAGGAGTTGATTTCCTCATAGTCCCGTGTGGGCCCTGGGATTGACCTCAGGTCACTGACCCTGATTCTTTTCTTCTTAGGGACCCCCTTTGCACTGTACATGGCTATTTTCTCTCTCTGCTCTCATATACTCTTGGTTCTACATGTGCCCATGTTCTAATCTCTTCTTATCAGTAAGTAAGTCATATCTCATTAGAAGTTATCTGCTTGTCTCATTGAACCCCAATTTTCTCTTTAAAGGGCACGTCTCCAGATACAGTCACAGACTGAAGTATGTGTTCAGCCCTCAATATATAAACCTGGGAGACACTGCCAAATCTTGGCATGGACCCAGCTTTGTTCCTGTCTGTTGTCCTTCTTGGTCTCTGCTTCCAGCACACCCCCGTTTCTTTGTATCAGTCCCTGTACCAGGAAACACTTTCTACCTGGGATTCCCAGTGGCTACACTAGACTGGGACTCAGGTAATTCAGTCTTTTCTGTTCTCCTTTGTGGTCTCTCCATTCTCACTCTCAGCCCTATAACAACTTGTCTAAAGGTTTTAACTGCTGTAGTTTTCTGCAAAGTTTGGTTATTGAACCGGTTAAAAATAAAAGACACATGGGAGGGAGAGACAGGCAAGTGGTTAAGAGCATTGGCTGCCTTTGCAGAGGCCATCCAGTCTCCAGTGCCCCGTGGAGGCTAACAATCACCTGTTTGTCCACTTCTAGGAAACCCAATCCCTTCTGTTGACCATTGTATGTTTCAGACATGAATATGGTGCACGGAGTTGTGTTCAGACAAGCACTACTACAAATAAATAAAATTTTAAAAAGAATAAAACAGAATAAAACCCTCCAATATTTCATAAGAAACACCTTGCTTTATATAAAACATTACTTTCAAATATATTTTCTTTAGTCTATTAATGTTAATAGACTATGAGTACTACTAAGATTTTTTTCTGTGTTAACTATCTCATATTTTCTGTTCAAACATTTAGGGAGAAAAAAATGAAACCTTCCAGATATTTTATTCACCAAATTAGTCATTCTGTGGAAAAGCTCTCAGATATGAATAATGCATCATGGTACAGCAGATGATCTCACATATGGTGCACATGACCATGAACATAGAAAAAAAATAGAAACAATGAGGAAACTGCAGTACAGACGAGTGGGTAAGTTAGTACAGACGTTCCCTTCATTCCCTTTGATTTAATCCAGTTTTTTTGGAAAGTCTGCTCCATTTTCTGAGACCCATGAAGGGAATATTACCGAATAGGACTTGGTCATTGACTGGAAAGTCACAACTGGAAAATTGTGACAAAGATTTGTGGGAATATGAGGTAGGCATTATTCTTGTATGCAGCTTATGATGAGGCGGGAGCCAGAGAGACAATGCCTAGTGATGTAACTGTCTCTAATAGAAGAGAGAGTCTAGAGCTCAATGGCCAATGATGTGTCTGATTTGGGAGGCAGTCCACCTGAATAGAACAGGTGATAGCAAAAAACAGGAAGCAACACCGGAGAATGGACCCAAAAGCTAGCCTGTAAGTAGATTCAAAAGACCTTGAATGCCAAATGAGAAAAATGGTCTCTATCTTCTCTTTCTTTATGACCCAGAATGTGTACCCAGTACAGTTGCCTAAGAAGATAAGTTTTGCATGTACTACAACACAGAAGGAGGAGTTTACATTTTAGTATTTGTTTTGTAAACAATTAAAAGAGGAGAGTTCAAAGATCTAATATAAAGATTAGAATGTATTTGAGGAGAAAGGCTACTTATCTCGATTTGATCATTGTATGTTGTACACATCAAATTATCACACTGTACATGCACATCGACTATGATATAATAATCTGTATTAGTAAACTATCTTAAGTTCAGAATTCCTCATAATAGTGAATGCTAGGTAGACAAAGAGTTTACAAAGACTCTAGTTAGTCTTATGAAGGAAGAATGGGAGGAGAGGCCCTTGGTTCTATGAAGGTTCTATGCCCCAGTGTAGGGGAATACCACGGCCAGGGAGCAAGAGAGGGTGGGTTGGTGAGCAGGGGGAGTGGGGAGAGGAAACTGGGAAAGGGGATATCATTTGAAATGTAAATAAATAAAATATATCATAAAAAATAAATAATAAAAAAAAAAGAAATTTGCTAAAGCTATAACTCAGCCAGTCATGGTGATACGTGGTTATCATCCCAGATCCCCCAAAACTGAGGCAGCTGGAGGATCTTGTGAGCTGAGGACATTCAGACCAGTCTTACAACCTAATGATATTTCATTTGATAACAATAATTTCCAATTTAACTTATGAAAAATTTTTGTTTGTGCATGTAACTGTGTGTATGAGAAGGTTTGGATGCAGCTTAAGTTTAATTTCCAAGGGCTCCCTTGTAGAAGCTGGGTCCTCACTGTTAGTGTTAGGGCTTAAGTTTAATTTCCAAGGGCTCCCTTGCAGAAGCTGGGTCCTCACAGTTAGTGTTAGGAGACAATATAGAACTGTTTAGAGATATGGCCTCTTGGGAGTTTTATGGGTCACCAGAGCTGCTCCCAAAGAGATATAAAGCTAGTTCATTTGAACTTAGAAACATCTCTTACCCAAGTGAAGAGTTACCCAAACACCCCCCCTCCCTCTCTGGCTTCAGTCCTACTATGAGATTTTTTCAGTCCCACTATGAGATTTTTCAGTCCTACTATGAGATTGCTTTCACATACTCTTTCTTTGGTGCCCTTGCTGCGTGGCTTTGGCAAGCACCTCACTGGTATCCATACCTCATTGAACCCCAAGACCTGTGAACAAAATGAAGTTTTTCCTCATAGAAAACCCCATCTCTGGTCCTTCATTATAATAATAGAAAACAAACACCTGCAATCTAAAGTATGTTTCAATTATTGCAAAAAATAATGTGAACCTATATACCCAGACAAAGAGAAGAAGAATTTTTAAGGATTATTTTTCTACTTTGATGTTTTATCTTTCTTCATTCTTTTGAGACAGATCCTCACTGTGTACCCCAGGCTGAACTTAAGAACATGTGATCCTCCAGCCTCAGTGCTGAGGCTACATGATCGTGTCACTCTGAGCATTGTATTGTGTTTCTTTCCTCTGTTTAACTATCAATTCTTCACTGAGTCAATTGTTTAAGCAACCAGGTTTTAGGAGGCCACTGCTCTGGTTTGGCTAGTGAAGCTAGCAAGCTTTTTAAAAAAATTTTTTTTAATAGTCAGGTAGTAAATATTTTAGACTTAATGTATCATACGGTCCATGCTGCAACTATCCGACTCTGGCTTTGTAGTGTGAAAGTAGCCACAGACAGCCCAATAAAACTTGATTTACAAAGTCAAATAGTGTCTGGATTGGCTTGTGGGCTGTAGCCTGCCAACCTGTCTTCCAGATGAAAGATAACGGGCATTCGATTATGAAAATGACACTTAAATTGGAGACATAGAATTGATTCCAGACATGCTGATGAGGTGGAATTTACAGGGGCTGGAGACAGTCTGTAAAGCTGAAGGGAACAGAGAGGTGAACATGGCATTTCCGTGTTTTGCTTCAGACATCAGTGTTCATGGATACTGGGTGACAGATACCAACAGAGAACTCTAATGAAAGATACATTTGTGGGAATGTGGTCGAGTGATGTGTGCCGCACTGAGATCTTAGGAGGGCAGCTTACCCCTACGGACTTCAAGTTTAAAAATGCACTGAAGGACAGAACTGAAGGCTTAGATGTATCAGTGCTCTGCAGTAGAAACTGATGAGATGTTGAGTTAAGAAAATGGAGAAGTAAAGCACAGAGCCCTTAGGAATCCCACACTCCATCTCTGATATGCCAGAGTGGGTTGGACATGTTTAATTAATCGCTGTCCTCTACTTTCTCCTTCTCTTCACCCTGGCAATTTGAAAGATAGCTTTGGGAACAGACACACTAACCCTCAAAATTCATACACATATGCTTGCTGAGTTCCATTCATAGAGAATGCAAAAAGACTCCCTTGGGAATTGGGATGCTGGCTTGTTAGCCTATAAAAACAAATGGCGACATGGAAAGCTGACAAGAAGGCTTGACTATTTTAGGATTTTTGTCCTAGGAAGCTAAAATCTATAATTTGAATATGAAGATAACTTTCTGTTCTCCAGATTCATGTGTTGAAACACCAATCTGTACGGCAACAATATTAAGTATTTAGGGGATAGGTCATAAGATCAGCATGTGAATAGTTAATGACCTTATGAGACAGGCTGCAGAGAACCCCATTGTCCCTTCCTGGGATGACACAAGAAGACACTTCAATGAGCCAGAAAGTCCCTCAAAAGAAAATGAGTTTGTCTTGGATTTGCACTCCCAAGCCTCAGGAATGAGGGGAAATTTGTGTCTGCTGTTTATAAACCACCCCATTTAAGGAATTTTGTCATAGCAACTGAGACGGATTCAGGTGTCAATCTGTTTCTCAGGGACAGGGAAAGAACCTATATCCTTTGGAACATCTTCTTTATACTTTTTGTTAAAGAGCTAATTAACGGCATTGAATTTTTTTTTCTTCCAGAAAAATTGTATGGAGCTGAGATACTTCATTGATCCTCACTCATAAAGTGGAATGGCAATGATTGTCATATCTGGTAACATAGTGGCTTGAACTCAAGAGGAAAAGGAGCTGCGTGGAATTTAGGCATCTCTTCAACTTGGAGTTTCTCCTCAACATTAACTCTGTTAGTATCATAATTATTGTTCAGAGATGTAGTTGCATAAGTAAATATTTGAATGCTGAGTTTAAATATTTCCATAGAAAAGCTATCCTGGACTCTTTGGCCTCTTTATGAAAAAAAATAGGAAATGGGAAAAAGATCTAGGGCAAATTTTTAAATAATATGGGTTTTTCCTCCTTCCACACGGTGTGAAAGCTACAGTGCCCGCCAGCAGCTCTAAAACAGTCAGCCCACTTTCAGAAATTCACTCACCTCTTAAACACTTAGAAGCTGAATTGAGTGAAAACCCATTTTCAGAAGAGTTTCCAAGGAAGTAGAAAGTTTCCACACCCTACAACTTCTACTAAAAGAAATGGAAACTGTGCTTTGCCTGCCAAAGGCTGAATTGTTGTGTCACAGGCTGTTGAACATTATAATCAGCAATAAAAATGTGAATATACTTGATGCTATATTAAAGGACTCTTTGCAAAGCTTAACCTAATCATATTTCTATAATAATAATAATAATAATAATAATAATAATAATAATAATAATTTTAAATTATTATTTGAAGTATTGTGTCTTCACATTTCAAATAATAAGAAGCTATAATAGGGGGAAATGAAGGGAATATAAGTATAATAGTAAAATAAACATACTAATCTTTTTCTTAAAAAATTACTTAATTTTAGGATCATCTATATGAGGAGTCAAAGACTAACAGTAAAAAGTTTTCCTTTTTATTTTTCTGATTATTAATATAGTAGATCCTCATACAGAACCTGAAATGATTCAGAAATCATAGGAGGAAGAAAGCAGAAATAATTCCCAAGTCCTTTAGGGTTTATTGTTAAAACTTCAGATGGAATCTATACCTCAGACTACATATGCATGTATACAAAGGCATGATTTATATGAAACATTATGAAGTTACATAATGTTGCATAAATGGGCACACATTTTGAGTTTCATTTGGTTATATAACTCTCCTTCAATATAGTCTAGCTGATATTTTTCCAAATCAGCAAATAATGAATCAACTATTAGATTTCTGTTTTTTTCTCTTTTTATCTACTGTTCTGTTACATGAATCTGATACAGCAGACTTAATCAGTTCCACAGTCATTTGACCTTGACCTGTTCCTAACTGCTTGAATAGTAGGAGAGCTAGCTTGGCTTGCATAGTTTGATGATTTCATGGAGTAAGATTTTAAAGTATCCTATTTATTTATAATTTTAATGTGTTCATGTCTCTGTGTATGAGTGAATAGACATAATCTGTATTCAAGTGTCCATAGAAGGCAGAGAAGGAGTTGGATATGCTGGAGATGGAGTTACAGGGAAGTTGTGAGTTTGTATTCAGGAAACCAACATTGGATACTCTGGCATAGTATTAAGGATGCTTGATTATGAAGCCATCTGTCTAGCCCTTCATAGACTACATTTTAGAAGCAGAATCCAGTCATCCAGCTGTTTATTTATCTATCAATTAGCAAGTATTTATACCTTAGGCAGAGGAGGGAGCAAAAAGATTTTAAGGGCCAGAGAACCAGAATGTCTGCTGTGAGGTAGTGTCTTCTAGAAATAATAGTGATGCTGTACCTTTAGAATCTCAACAACATGGTTGCATAAACTAGATGTCAGGAGAACAACTCTGGTCCGCATGTCTATGTAATGGGGATCTTCATGTCTACATGGTAGGGGAAATTTCACAGGGTTCCACTCCTAGATGAAGAAGTATAAGAAATCAATGGCTGCTGTTTTTTTTTCACAAGGAAGAGCCCTCTGATAGGGTATCTAATGCCAAGTGGTGGTCAGCCATAAACCCATGCACATATGAGCAACAGTAAAGGGTATCAATAAGTTTTATACATACAAAAACACAGACATACACAGACACAAACATACTGCCCAACACACAAAACATAGCTATAAAAATTACTCAGTGGTGGTCAAGAATGGGACAGAGAGGTGTTGGGAGAGTGGGCATGGGAGATTGTGGGAAGAAAATGATGTAAATACAGTGTATTCATTTCTGCTAGTCTCACAAAAATTAAAAGATTCAACAAGAGCAACAGGGTCTATAAGAAAGCCTGTTTCTGTCTTGCCTGAGCCTTCTCCTCATTAATTATAATGAGACAAACCATGAAAATAAATTTTCTTCACAAATTCTCAAGGCTAGGTTTTTTTGTTTTTGTTTTTGCTTCCTAAGTTAGATTCAGGTCTACTTGCTCTATCACAGAACTGATGATCTAGTATCTGTCTGGGCTGATGTTCCTGTAAAGTTAGAAAAGAAAGAGACTGTACATTGCCACAATGGTTAGGCTTAATATTGAAATCACTGGCTTTGGAAGCCACCTAGGAGACATAGCTCTGGGCTTGTGTTTGATGACATTTCCAGTGAGAACAAACAGAGCAAAGATCTGCCCTCAAAGTAAGCAGCAATTTTAACTGGTAGTCGGAGCAGAAAGCACCTGGTATCTCCTTTCATTTTCACCTTCCTTCCTTCCTTCCTTCCTTCCTTCCTTCCTTCCTTCCTTCCTCTCTCCCTCCCTCCTTCTCTCTCTCTCTCTCTCTTTCTCTCTCTCTCTCTCCTCTCTCTCTTTCTTTTTTTCTTTCTTTGTCCTTTCTTAAGACTGAGGTTGGTGACAGTAGAGATAGATTTCGTGTTCTTCAGCCTTCTTAGTACAGTTTGCTATACTAAATTTAATTATGATCTAATTATGAGAACATAAGATCATTCAAAATGATGTTATAGCAGATCATAATTTTTTGAAGATAATTGCAACAAGACTTATCATTCAACATGTAATTTAAGGTGTGACCTTACCATCTTTCTATATAAGGTTAAATTTTTATTCTTTGAATCTATGCTTTCTTTATGTTTCACCTTCACCCTGACATTATAAAGTATTGTGGACACACCCACAATTAGTCTTTTTCAATTTCTTTTTCTGAAGGATATACTAAATAATAAAATAATTGTTTTGTTGAACTACTAAGCTGGGCTCTGGTTTTGCTGTAGTAGCAACCATAATGGAGATCATTGGTAGGAAAGCTGTGTGACTTTTGTAAGGAATGGGGTTGAAAAGACAGAAAAGCAGAGAAAGCTGTTCTGGTAGGTATCTCCAGATGATTGATAGCACTGGTGATGTTGTTAAGAGTGTTTGTCACCAAGGTAGAATGGTAATGGAGCATGTTCCAAGACTGAATGAAGCATATGGCTTTAAAAAAACATGGCAGTCTTGTTTGAAGGTTCCATTCTAAAGGATCAAGGATGTAAAGAATGTGAAGAATTTAAAGAGCAAAGACACAAAGGTTAGGCATAGTATGTAACACTGGGAAATAAAATGTCAGAAGTGAATAAATGATTATGGTTACAAGTAGCATGTCCATGGATAGAAGAAATGACTTCATTAAGAGAGAGGTGAGAAGAGCATCTTTTTAAGTACACATTTCAGTTAGAACACTGCTTCTCTCTCTCTCTGTGGTAGCAAGCACTTATGTCCTTGCTGACAAGCAGTCCTAGGGATCTGACAGCACAAGACACACAGAGGCAACATTTCAAGGCTAGACTTGTTCATACTATGCTGTATTCACATACCTATTGGTCATAAAAATCCACATGGCCTCCTTCCCACCCACGGAGTAGGAGATGGCAATTTTGCTTATAGAAATATATTAACAAACAATACAGCCTACCATGATTGTTAATACAAGTAGCGTTTGTATGTATCAAGGGTTTTTACTATGGAGAGGAAGATTATGAGGGGAGAAAAGGAAATTTTAAAGGATGGAGAAGGAAGGGGAATAAAACCTAGGTGACATTATGATGGAAAGGGGGATATTGTGGTAGAAAATTACAAGAGGGAAGCATGGGAGAGAGAAGAGTGAGAGGAATGGTCTGTAAGAAAATGTATAAGAGAACTGGTTATTTTGTATGGCAATCAAAAATATTAAAAGCACAGCATAAAATGGGAGATAGTATCAACAAGAAAAATAAACCCCACAATTACCATTGTAATATATAGAAACATATAGTTAATATCATTGGTCCAGAATATAACACTAGTATTAAAACTGAGCTGGACAGTGATCACATTTTAAAATTTGGTCTCATTTTCAAAGGTTATATTGTCAATTAAAAATCCAACTAAATCATTCTGCCAAACAAAGTAAATTTATCAGAGTAGACACAGATATATCTGTGAAAGATCTCTTTGCTGTTCTCTCCCCTGCTATGTAACTTCTTTTACAACAGGCACCACAATCTCATCACCTTTTCCTGTTGATAAATGTGGAAGAGTGAAATGCTGGTGCACTGAGCAGCCTGGAGACTGACTGTTCATATCTGAAATCAAAAGCTTGGCTAACCTCTTGCATTTCTTTTTGTATTTAATTAGATACTAAAGATATAGAGACATTATTTTCTTGGAAACTCCAGCTAGTTGCATGACTAAACCTTAATTAAAACAAGGACTTGGTTTTAAGGAAGGATAGCATGGAAGACAGAGCTCTTCTTTTGGTATGTTATGGAATCATCCAGAGGAGTCTCTTGATAAAACTGCCTTCAGAAACTTTCCCAGTCCTACACGTAGCTCCTCCTACGAAGCACTGATACTTTCTGAACTTAAAAATGCAAGTGTACTGTTAGCTCAATTTTTCTTGCTGTGACAGAACACAGACAGAAGCAACTGAAGGGGAAAACATTTATTTTGGTTCCTAGTTCAGTGTGATCCACTCCACCATAGTGGAGAAGATGTGGAGGTAAGAGGGGACTTTAGCTATAAGGTAGCTGACCACATTGCACTCAGGATCAGAAGCGAAAGATGAAGAATGGTCCTATGTTTGCATTCTGTCCATTATCTGCTCTAGGACCACAGCCTATAGAATGATGCTCCTCCCCTTTGTGTGTTTCCCCTCCTTGTTTACATCTCTCTGTAGATGCTTTCTAGATATATCCAGAGGTATGTCTCCTAGGTGATTCTCAGTCCTGTCAACTTGACGATCACAGTTGCTCATCACACAACGATATTCCATATGCTCAGTAATGATGAAAACAGCTAATATTTATGAACTAAACATTATGTACTTTTGGGGTGTATAGACTCCTTAATTGTTTCAAAATAGTTAAGTGCTCAAACCAGCTATGAAGTAAGTGTTATAAAATTTAGTTTATTAATTGAGCAAAGGACAGATGAAAATGAACCTCACATTGCAAAAGTTGTCTAAGTTACCTGTGTCCTGCTGAGGGAGTCAGAATTCAAATGTGTCTCACTTCTTGAGTTAACCAAGACAACGCACCCATAGTTCCTTCCAAAGTTATGTGAGAGACATCCTTGGGTATTGCGGTAAAATGCTGAGTTATATTGAGATATTGTAATTTCCTAAAATAGCAGCAACATCTGTTAGACACTGAGTAGATTATAATGCATCAAGATTTTAGATTTTGTTTGTTTTCATTTTTTTCTTAGGGATGTTTTAGAAAACCAAAATCAAGCAATCAACCTACCAACCTGAAACCCTGAGATCTAAGTAACACAACAGAATTCTGCACTTCCATATCAACAGACCCTTGCTTCTGATTAACCCACAGTTTACTATTTTTCTGCTATAACTTTTAGTATTTTTCTTTATTATTATAATTAAGTTAAATATTTTGAGTAGCTGTTCTATTTAGAAATGTTTGTTTTAAAAATGCACAATGAAGGTTATCTTCTTTGTTCATGCCGGTTTCCAGATGATTGACTTGATGTAGCTATTTCATTATGTGTAAGACATTCTGGAGCAGGCTGGGGAGATGGCTCAGCAGTTAAGTAAGAGCACTGACTGCTCTTCCAGAGGTCCTGAGTTCAATTTCCAGTAACCATATGGTTGCTCACAACCATCTGTAATGGGATCCAATCCTCTCTTCTGGTGTGTCTGAAGACAGCTATAGTGTACTCACACATAAAGTAAATACATCTTTTAAAAAAGAAAGTTGTATGAAGATGGAAAGGAATGTCTTGAGATGTCTTGCCACAGTCTGGGGTGGAAACTAGAAAGCTATTTATAGTTTTGTGCTCAAGCATATATTGAGAAATTATTTCTAACTTACCTTCAAAATTACTCTGCTATCACAATTTCTGATAGGGGTTTTCTGTTTCTAGTGGTAGTTCTTGTTAAGAATTGAAGCGTTCCCCACTAGCTGGTAGTGTTTCCGAGGAAATAATTGGATGACAAGTGAATAATGGATTAATCTATTGATTAATTTATAGCTGAATGGGTAATTAGAAATTTGTGTCCAAGTTTCTTAGAGGATATGCCATGTCCAGACTGGATATCTCAATAATCTCTGTCTATATGTCTCTGTCTCTCTCGTTTCTCCTAAAGACACAATAAATATATCCTACTTACCCTCTCAGTCTCTCTCTGTGTAAATACATATTCATACAAGAAGAGTTATATTGAATGCGAATACATGCACATCTACATAAAATGCATGCTTTGTTTGAACATTCATTTGTTGATATGTTTTAACAAGAATGTCTATAGAAGCAGAGGCTATGCATTTTGTGGGGCAGAGTAGTAAGTGAAAGGATGAATATGGGAGGGTAGTAAGGAGGAAAGAGGGGGAAATCCTGTGATTCGTTTTTGTTAAATTCAAATGAATATATGTAGTGTGTTATATATACATATTTATGTCTTACTGGTTTATATCTCATCAGCACCAATTTATCTATCAATCATATGTTTATCTATCTCCTGGCAATATCTTATAAACTGGACATGTCAGGGATCTCAACCATCCCACTCAGCTATGAGTCAGAGGCAGTGATCCTTCCTCCATGATTACTCTTCAGCACACGAGTCTCTACAATTCAGTGTCTTGACAGGAGGGGCCTCATCTTCATCTAGAATCTCATCCAAGTTTGATTCTGTATCTTTCGTCTGTTTTTGTTTTTGTTTTTTCAATTGTCTTAAGACATCTTTTGGTTTAAATGTCTTTACAATTTTATTTAGTTGCAAGAAAATTGGATACAAGCTATTGATTACACAATGTACCCTTTCCATCAAAATAAAATGTTACATTCATTTTATGTTCTGATCACAGAAACACTTAACATGAGTGTTTTGTAACTTTTTAAAATTTTATTTAATCTTTTTTTAATACTCCAGATTTTACTCCACTCCCAGTTCTACCCTCTGATTGTTCCACATCCCATACCTTCTCTTCCCTAGCCCCCCATCTCCATGAGGATATCCCCATCCCCAACCCCTGCCACCAGACCTCTCCACTCCCTGGGGCTTCCAGTCTTTTGAGGGTGAATTGTATCTTCTCTGACTGAACCCAGACCCAGCAGTTCTCTGCTGTATATGTGTTGGGGGCTTCATATCAGCTGATGTATGCTGCCTGGTTGGTGGTCTAGTGTCAGAGATCTTGGGTATCCAGGTTAATTAAGACTGTTGGTCCTCCTACAGAGTCCTCCTTAGCTTCTTTCAGCTTTTCCCTAATTCAACCACCCAGGGCTTCAGTCCTTCCCCCTACCCAATACCAGATCATGTTCTTCTCTTCCCCCCTTCCCAGCCCCCTTTCCCTCCCAGGTTTCTCCCTTCTTCCCCTTGTGATTGCTTTCTTCTCCTTCCCAATTGGGACTGAGGCATCCTCACATGGGCCCTTCAGCTTGTTGACATTTTTAAGTTCTGTGGACTGTATCTTGGGTATTCTGTATTTTTTTTTTTTTGGGCTAATATCCACTTAACAGTTTTTTGTTGTTGTTGTTTTGTTTTCCTTTTTGTTTTTTTGTCTTTCAAGATAGGTTTCTCTGTGTAGCCCTGACTGTCCTGGAACTCACTCTGTAGAACAGGTTGGCCTTGAACTCAGAAATCTGCCTGCTTCTGCCTCCCAAGTGCTGGGTTTAAAGGCATGTGCCACCACTGCCCAACTATATCCACTTATTAGTGAATACATACCATGCATGCCTCTTTGGGTCTGAGTTACCTCACTCAGGATGATAATTTCTAGTTTCATCCATTTGCCTGCAAAGCTCAGGATGTCTTCCTTTTTAATAGCTGGGTAGTATTCCATTGTGTAATTTCCAAAGTCCATAATGCTATATTGTTGACTGTACTTACAGTGATGGATAGCAGGGTCTCAAAGCTTAGTCATCTGTTTGACTGACACTATGATTGTTAATTATGTCTCATATTCACTTTCTCCAGTCCTGAGAAACACTATTTACTCTTTGACACTATGAGTTTGAATATTTTTACTAACTTTATTATTTTTTTTTACTACACTGTGGGGTGTGTGTGTGTGTGTGTGTGTGTGTGTGTGTGTGTGTGGGTGGTTGCGCATGTGCTCGAAGAGGTCAGAAGACAACTTGCAGGAGTCAGCTCTCTACTACCACTCTGTAGGTCCCCAGGTTCCATTTTAGGTTTTGTGTTCAGCATTTTTACCCGTTGCACTCTCTACTGGTTCTGAGTTTGTTTTAGCATGTTGTCTAAATGTAATCATTTGATTTATGTTTTTCTGTGTTTGGTATTATTGGTTTCTGTGATTAGCTATTTTAAAGTTCAGCCTTGCTATGCAATATTATACATTTGCCTTTTCTTTTTGTAAGGTATTCTATGCTTACACTGCCGACTGGCTTTCTTTTATCTGCTCACCATCAATAGACTTCAAAGTCATTTTTTATTCTGACTGTTTTGAATATGCTGAGCTGAGTGGAAGAATTCTAATTCTTCTCCTAGAAAACAGTTTCCATTAATCATGATCAATACCCAGAATGATTTCTGGAATACATGGTAAGGTTATTTCTTAATGTTTGGAAAGTTTTCTACATGATGATTTTTATCCCGGCTCCAACAGTTGGGATTCCCATTAATAGAGAGTAGATGCTTCTACTTTCTGTGCATCATTGTTTGCTTTCTTGTGGTTCTGAAAGATATCAAATAATTTTAATCTGTACCTTTATATACTTCTTGATGATCTCTATGCATTTCTTTTTGAGAAGGAACTGCCTTCTCAAGTCCTTTTAGCATTGAAATGAATAGTTATTTGAGTTTCTATTGTTTTGCCATCCTGTCACTCCTTGAACATACACACATACTCATGTATACATACAAACAAGTATGCATGCACACACACATACACAATATGCACACACACATACATATATACATACACACATGTATATACACACACACATGCACATATACACAAAGGCAAAGATAGACTTAGAAAGTTAGTAAAAATATTCAAATTCATAGAGTCAAAGAGTAAATAGTGTTTCTCAGGACTGGAGAAAGTGGAAATGAGAATTAATTAACAATCATAGTGTCAATCAAACAAGATGACTAAGCTGTTGAGACCCTGGTATTCAACATTGTAATCAGAGTCAACAGTACAGCATTGTGCACTTTCTAAATTACAAAGTACTCATGTTAAATGTTTCTGTGATCAAAACATAAAATGCATGTAACTTTTTTTTCTTTTTGTAATTTTATTTCTCTGGTGTTTGTTATAGTGACAGAGAGCTGACTCTCATGACTGTGGTGACTCTATGGTAGGTTATCATAATGACAAAGCATCACTGGTCAGGTTGGAATTTCTCCGTGTGTGCCATGATTGTGGTGACGTTTCTGTAAGGTGAGATACCTAAATAGTATCACTCACAGGTTCTATCTGATTACTTTTAAGTGGATGTTGGAGTTGGGCTGCAGCTCAGCGATAGAGGCCTTTCCTAGCATGCATAAAGCTCTGGGCTCCATCCTCACCACCACATGTATATACATAATAACAGTAAATATAATGAAGTCCTACTTGCAAAGGTTTCTGGGTAACGTCCATAACACCACATACTTCAATAACATTTGTATGCTTTGAAATATTCTTTTTTTGTTAACATTTAAAAACATATTTTAATTAAATAGAATTGATTCACATTCTTGTTTTCCCTTTTGTACCACCGCTCCTCCCAGAAACCCCCTTTCAATACCTACAATATCTTTTTTGTCGTATTCCTTAAAATGTATAAAATATTAAAACAACAAAAATAAGTAATATAAAAGTTGTTTGGTATAAAACAACAATCAATTTAACAGTCTTATGTAGATGCTCGTCTACAGCAA
>NW_022196911.1:107014273-107023322 GCF_008632895.1 Mastomys coucha
ACACTAACCCAGACAGACTGGAAGGAACCGGAGTCACTGGGCTGGCGGAGTTCCTGTGTGTCTGGTCCTGCTGGTCCCAGTTACTCCTAGTGTTGGGACAGATGTTCATTCCTGCTTACCTCTGATCCTGGGTGTGTCAGAGTGCCTGGGAGTGGAGCTTCCTCTGGGTGTTGTGGGACTGGCTGCAGAGCTTGTGCCCAAGGACTGCTCTGGACCCCAGCCCAGACAGACTGGAAGGAACCCAAGTCACTGGGTTGGCAGAGTTCCTGTGTGCCTGGTCCCGCTGGTCCCAGTTACTCCCAGTGTTGGGACAGATGTTGGTTCCTGCTCACCTCTGATCCTGGGTGTGTCTGCATGTAACATTTTATTTTGATGGAAAGAGTACATTGTGTGTAATCAGTAGCTTATGTTTGAATTGTATGCAACTAGATAAAATTATAAATATATATATGAAAATTATTTATGTATACACAGATATATAATTTTAGAGCTTATCCATTTATCAAATGTATATTTAAAAATATTCCCACATTCTTTGTATTACATTTTCAGTATGCTAGTGGTTTTTATTTTGTTTAAATTTGACTGAAAGAAGGTGCTGTGGTTATTATACTTGGGACAACATAAGATCTTTGAAAGAAAAACATACTTTTTGCACAGACAGGATGTGTGAGAAAATGGATTTGCAAATGAAGCACAGTGAGGGCTCAGGTCTTCCTTGGACTTCCCTCTAAAACATTTGATCACTACATTTCTTACATACTACTGATTCTTTTCTGTCTTTTATGCATTTCTTTGGTCGCTATGTGAAGTCAACAAAAGTCAATTTCTCCTATTATTTTTGTAAACGACCTTCATATCCAAGGAATTGTTATATTCCCTATTGATTGTAAATGGAATAATTTATTCAACACTGAAAAACTGATGTGCATTTTCACTCTTGACCTGACAGAGGTAAGAAGGATTTTACAGAAGAGTTAATGCTGAAGACTTGGCTTTGAACTCCTTCTCTCTTCCTGTCTGTCTGTCTGTCTGTCTATTATCTTTTTTGTGACCTTTCCTCCATTGATGGTTTTTGTAGCTGATTTGAGACATTCTAAGATTTTGGGATTGCCAATATATTACTTATATATCATAATGAGTTTCACAATGGAATTTTCATCTATGTATATAATTTATTACACCATCTTTTCTCCCACCACACCCATCGATGCATGTGCTAACTAGCTCTAAACAGAGTTTTTCATGACTTGTGTGTTCATGTGTGACTCAATAAATTTAATTAGGATTACTTACAAGAACATGGGTGAGGGTTATTTACTGAAGAGCAGGCTACCTCACTGAAGAAAGTGTTGAGATTTTGAAGAGTCGGCATTCTTTGAATTCATCTTTTTGATGATATTCCTGTCCATCTTTTAAGACAACACATGTTCAGAGAGTGCATGGATCCCTGAACGTGTCCACAGCCTCCATCTTTAATTTCCCACTGTTTGTCTTCTTTCCTGATTTGTTTATGCTTTTGTAATTACTATCATTTGATTGCCCAACTGCTTCTCACTGATAAGCATTGCTGGTGCCATGATCATGTAAAGAAAAGAGCATGAACACAGTGTGCCCAGGGCTGTCTGCTCTGAGCTGTAATCTTGTGGCTGCCTTTTCAGGCAACAGCAGAAGAATAAGATATACTTTCTTCTGAGTCTGGTGGAGGGCTGGGATTTGGATGGGAAAATATGTTTTGTTTTCACTAAGATCCATACTTCCCATGCTTTTGCCAAAAAGGGTGAGTTTCAGAATGAGTAGCTGGTGGGTGTAGAAATAATAATAATTTTACATTAAATCATGAGTCAACTTTGTTAATTAGACCCAATTCCTATCGCAATTAAAACTATTAATTCTATTTAAGAACTGGAAAATTGGAGAAGTAATTGGGTGTTTATTGAATATCCAAGCAAAAATTTTCATAATCTCTGAGTTAGGTGACTAAAATATGAGGTATAGAAGCAAAAGGTTAGTTTTAATTTTAAAGCAAGGCTGATTGTAGCTAGAGACCAGTCTTCAGCTAAGGATGTAGCATTTCTAGAAGCCAATTGTCCTGTATGTTGCCTTCATTTGCCATTTTGCTTTCCGAAACTCAGTTAATGGAACAATGTTCATAATACTGGGAAAACTGATCATGGACATTCTCCAACTGATACAGATATCTAATTTTATTGACCTTTGTAGTGTTAAGAAAACAGGCCCATTGCTTATGATAAGATGTGTCTGCTCATAGACACATTAGAAAGTTGAATCTTGATTCAATTAAAGCTGATTGACATCAGGCTTCTGAGGAGAAAACATTGTTGTCCTGGCTGTGCTGTTTTCTTCACCTCTTATGAAGTCATTATTTCCAAGAATTTCCACTTCTTGTGAGGCACAGTTGGCCTTCTGATGCAGTTCCCACAGATAAATGTTATGTAACGTACATGCACTGTGAGTGGTCCATTTATCCCCAACCCATACACTTGTTCTAAAGTATGAGGGCTCTATTCAGAGATACCCAGGTTAAAAGTCAAATCATAATATGCTTCTTATCATTTCTAAATGCATCCATTCAGAGCCAGACTAGGAGGTATAGAGGGAATATGCATGGACATTTCTTAAGTCTTTGTAAGTGATGCCTAAAGAAGTTTCCTCAAGTATGGGCTGTTCTTCAGAGCTCTGTGGTCTTACTCAGCCCTTCCTTCATGCATTATGAAATGCAAGAGAAAATGGTAGTGTAACCCCAGTGTGCTCTAGCTGTCCACAGCTTGCCAAGAGAGTGAACTCAACTGACCCTGGAGATTTTTTTTTTCTTTTTTCTTTTTTGAGGCTCTGCAAACCTCTTTTGAAATTATATTAAAATAATTTCTTGAAAAGCTAGCTTAATGTACTCAGGATTTTCATTTTCTACCACACACAAATAAAAGACATCTGATTTCTTCTTTTAAAAAAAAATCTATGTATAGTAATTTAAGTCCAACATATTTCTGGGAGTTGCTGTCCATAAGCAACCCTGTTTCAGGTTCTGCCAGGTGAATGTATCTCAGCTCACTTTCCTTAATCATGTGTTTAGAAATGATGAATGATTAGAAAGTTAGGAAGAACATTTGAATGTCTTCTCATGTACATATGTTGGTGTTCTGTGAGTTGCTAAAAATGCAGCTTAATATGCATGAATTTTGGGTGGAGCGGTGATCTTAAAATGGTGATCCTCTACTTTTTATTGAAAATTAAAGTCTTGCTTCAAGTCTTTTGATTTCATAGTTAATCAAAATTTCTGGACACTTTAATCCAAAGTATCTAATACTACTAAAAGCATCATGAGTTGTCTTATTTTTTCTATCTATCTATCTATCTATCTATCTATCTATCTATCTATCTATCTATCTATCTATTATATCTTTTTGATTCAGAGCGTCTTCACATAGTCTTTACAGAGCCCTACCAGTCCTGGAACTTGCTATGTATATCAGGGTGTCCTTGAACACACAGATCCATCTGCCCCTGAGATGCAAGGATTAAGGGTGTGTGCTACCATGTGCAGCTTTTATATTTTACTGAGAAAATATTCAAGCACTTCTAAGACATTATCAGCAAGTTTGGACAAGTGGGTAAAGACACTTTCTGTTATTTATTTTAAAGTGGTTCAGGAACTGGGCTTGGTTTATGGGCCTGAAGCTCATCTTCCAGCTCAAACACCAATATAGTTATACAGTTTCTTTTTATCTGCTGCAACTTAAACCCTGGGACTGAATAACTTGCGGGGATATGAATTTTCCCCGGGAGTTGACAAGCATCTGATTTCCGTATATGGAGAGAGTAAAATGGATAATTAGATTCAGTTCTTATTTCATCTTTTCCCCTCATTTTCCACATTGTCTAGGCTTCGGCAATCAAAACTCCACACTCCTGCATTTATTTATACGTTGTTTCCATCTTCTTCAATGGCTACGCCATGCATTTTCCCTTTGAGAAACTCTCACAACATTTTTTTCCATGCCCAGGATTGCTGAATTTTTATAGTGGCAGCCTGCCCGCCCTGTGCCATGGCTGCTGCTCGATCCAGCAAGACTGAGTGGCCTGGCTCATCATCAGAGAACTGTCAGTCTATTCCCCCCATTTTTCTACCAACTTGTGAGCATCTGTGGAAGGAAGAATGAGTAACATGACTTTCTCTGCTTCATTGACTACTTAACTTCTTGTTCTGCATGCCCTGTGGGGAACCAAAATCCTATGGAAATGGTACTGTTGAACTTATGGCTTGCTTCATATGAAATGCCTTTTTGTTTTTTTACCCCGCTCACTCTATTCCCAATCCCAATCCCCCCACCGCCCCTGTAAGTCTCGGTATGAATTGGCTTTTTATAAGAAGTAAAACATGCATTTAGATGTAAACAACATGATTAAGTATTAAATGTTTGAGAAGACTTTGCTGACTATAAATGTTGAATATCTCTGCCATCTCTATTAATTTTTCCATTTCTTGGATTGAAGTTTCTTCTTGGAGAGTCTGACCATTCAATTTGTTCATTCTTGCCTTTTTGTTTCCTATCACTGAACCCAATGGCCATTCACTTATTTTTTTTTATGCATGTTGTAATTTTTCTTTCTTTTCTTTTCTTTTTTTTTTCCAAGACAGGGTTTCTCTGTGTAGCCTGGCTGTCCTAGAACTCACTCTGTAGACCAGGCTGGCCTCGAACTCAGAAATCCACCTACTTCTGCCTCCCAAGTGCTGGGATTAAAGGTGTGCGCCACCACTGCCCGGCATAATTTTTCTTAATGAATAAAGAAGATTCTTTCTTATACTGTTCTATCACCCTTTGCTGCCCAGTGGTGCTGTCAATACTATTACATGCTAGTCAGCTTTTGTGGAGTAAGCTCAAATATTTAAGTGATTAATTTTTTAAAAATTATTTTTATATTATATTATTTTCTTTTGTATATGGGGTTTTGCCTGCATGTATGTCTGTGTACCATGTGCTTGCCTGGTACTCATGGAGACCAGAAGAAAGCATCAGATTCTCTGAAAGCTGGAGTTTCAGATGGTTGTGAGCTGCCACTTGGGTGCTGCAAGTTGAACCTGGGTCCTCTGGAAGAACAACCAAGTCTCCAGTCCTCTAAGTGGCCACTTTTAATACTCACATAAACCCTAAGGGGACAAGGTTATCATCTTCAATACTCTGATGAGAAAGAGGAAGCCTCAAAGGCATAGGGGGCTTTTCTGAGACACATAGCTAGCAAGTTGGCCAATTGAAAAGTTGAATTTAAAGGAGTTTATAATGTGTTTTCCATGAGTCTTTCTATTATCCTAGACAGAATCCTAGGCGTATGCTATACCATGACCCTTAATGTCTCTTCTCTTCACGTTGCTTGTTCATCTGAAATCTAATCCAAGATCTTTCTAGGCATACTTCTGTTATACCGATTCCACACCTACAATTTTAAATTCTCTCCTTCTACCCCCTCTCCTTCCTGTAATTGTAAGACATCTATTCTTGTAATTAATTCTTCACTCTATATCCAGCTAGAGTGAATTTTCCAATATGTAGCACTAATAACATTTTTATTTTTGCTTTAATTTCTTTAGTAGTTCCTTATTGCCTTTGATAAAGATGCTTATGGAACCTTCAAGTTCCCACATGGCCTTGATTTTACCCATCTCCTTATTTTGATTCTTTCCCAGCTTATCTCTGTTTGTCAGTGGTCTTAGATTACCTTCCCACCTCAAGATTTTCATGCAAACTTTCCTTCCAATTCCCCAATTGTGTGGTTTAAATACTCACAGCCAAGCATCACCCCCTGATCTGCAAAGGATCCTTGTTAAACCCTCAGAGAGAATCTGTACATGCTCCAAGTGCAGTTGCTAGTGTATACAGGGTGGACTCTACCTTCAGGACTGTGTGCTCCTCCCTGGCTACTGAAGTTGTTTCCCCATGGATGACTTTCAGTGGAGACTACCCATGGGAGCTCTCTTCCATGTGAAGAGACAGCGTTTTGCAGTTCTTCTGTGTGATGATATGCTCTGGATAAAAAGATAAGGCTCCTTGCTGTATGAGGGTCACTCTAGACAAGACAGTGCGTTCTGTACTTAGAACTTAATTGGTTGTGGCGTCCCAGTATGCTATATCACAAACTCTTCCATCTAGTTCTGCTTTTCTGAGTCAGTGAACTTGCTGTGTGCATGATCCAGGAGCCTGGATGGTTTTCACCAGGTAATCTCTGAAGGTTGATATGAGAAGTTACCCAGGGATATGTGCCAGGAAGCAGATTGTCATACCCAATCACATCACTCAGGGCACATTCATGTGGAAAGCAACAAAGACCATGCAGGGCCATGGCTAAAGAAGAACTGCAGTCATCAATACAAGAACTCACAGTGGGTCATACCCTACCCAGTAAAATTCCTTAGACTTGGAATCTTCTCTAGACCACTGGATGGCAAGGATGTGGAGAAAGAGAAACACTCCTCCATTGTTGGTGGGATTGCAAGCTGGTACAACCACTCTGGAAATCAGTTTGGTGGTTCCTCCGGAAATTGGATATAGTACTACCAGAAGACCCAGCTATACCACTCTTGGGCATATACCCAGAATTTTCTCTAACATGTAATAAGGACACATGCTCCACTATGTTCATAGAAGCCTTATTTATAATAACCAGAAACTGGAAACAATCCAGATGTCCCTCAACAGAGGAATGGATACAGAAAATGTGGTACATCTACACAATGGAGTACTACTCAGCTATTAAAAACAATGAATTTATGAAATTCTTAGGGAAATGGATGGACCTAGAGAATATCATCTTGAGTGAGGTAACCAAATCACAAAAGAACGCACATGGTATGCATTCTCTGATATGTGGTTATTAGCCCAGAAGATCAGAATACACAAAGTACAAACCACAAACCATAAGAAACTCAAGAAGAAGGAAGACCAAAGTGTGGATACTTCATTCCTTCATAAAAGGGAGAACAAAATACCCATGGATGGAGTTTTAGAGACTAACTATGGAGCAGACACTAAAGGAAGGACAATTCAGAGACTGCTCCACCTGGGAATCCTTCTCATATCCAGTCATCAGATCCAGACACTATTGTGGATGCCAGCAAGTGCTGGATGAGAGAAGCCTGAGATATCTGTCTCCTGAGAGGCTCTGACAGTACCCAACTAATACAGAAGTAGAGGCTTACAGCCATCCATTGGACTGATTACAGGATCCCCAATGAAGGAGCTAGAGAAAGAACCCAAGGAGCTGAAAGGGTTTGCAGCCCCTTAGGACAAACAACAATATGAACTAACTAGTATCCTCAGAGCTCCCAGGGACTAAAACACCAATCAAAGAGTATACATGGTGGAACTAATGGCTCTAGCAGCATATGTATAGCAGAGGATGGCCATGTTGATCATCAACGGGAGGAGAGGCCCTTGGCCCTGTGAAGGTTCTATACCCCAGTGTAGGGGAATGCCAGGGCTAGTAAGAAGGAGGGGGTGGGGTGGTGAGCAGGGGGAGGGAATAAAGGTTTGTTTTAGTTTTGGTTTTATTTTATTTTATTATTTTTTTCTTTTTTCTTTTTTTCTGTTTTTGGAGGGGAACCTGGGAAAGGAGATATTGTAAATAAAGAAAACATCTAATAAAAAAAAAAAGAAAATCTTGGAGGGTACAACTCTCCTATGTGTAGATGTCTCACTCAGTGAAACAGCAACATAAACTCATGTGCACTGATTTAAGTACTCATGTGCACTGATTTAAGTACTCATGTGCACTGATTTAAGTACTCATGTGCACTGATTTAAGTACTCATGTGCACTGATTTAAGTACTCATGTGCACTGATTTAAGTACTCATGTGCACTGATTTAAGTACTCATGTGCACTGATTTAAGTACTCATGTGCACTGATTTAAGTATTCATGTGCACTGATTTAAGTACTCATGTGCACTGATTTAAGTACTCATGTGCACTGATTTAAGTACTCATGTGCATTGATTTAAGGATTCAAGTTTTGTGAGTTCATTCGTTCACACAGCAACACACAATGAATGCCTCACCTTAGACAAAGTTTGAAAGTTGTACGTTCACATAAAAATGAGTGCATGTATGTTTACATCAGCCTTACTCACAATTTCCAGAAGCTGGAACACAACTCAAATGTCTTTCAGTAGATCACTCAGATAAACTGTGTGATAATTTACACAATAAATGAGAAGAACTGTCATATAAAGCAACTTGGAATACTTCTAAATGGATATGTTGAATGAAAGAATCTAATTCTAAAGCAAAACAAAACCCTTAGTTGCAAGCTATTGTGTTTATGTGATAATGTGGAG
Organism: Mastomys coucha; assembly: GCF_008632895.1. NCBI lineage: Eukaryota > Metazoa > Chordata > Mammalia > Rodentia > Muridae > Mastomys > Mastomys coucha. The sequence continues at coordinate 107,022,625 of NW_022196911.1, forward strand.
ATTTTAAGAGAAGGTGCATTTCTGTGGTTATCAGGGGTTAGACATTGTGTATGCATGTGTGAGTGCTTGTGTGTGTGTGTGTGTGTGTGTGTGTCTTTGCCTGTGGGCTTGTGTGCATGTGTATCTGCTTGATATGAGACATCAAGTCAAAAGAGGACTAAGTGCATTCTTTCCCACTGAGCCTCAGCCATGCAGTCCAGCTAGGGGAAGGGGATTCAATGGCAAGCAAGAGAGTCAGAGAAAATCCCCCACTCCAAATGTTAGGGGACCCAAATGATGACCAAGCTGCACATCTGCTACAAATGTGTATGAGGCCTTGATCCAGCTCCAGCATGATCTTTGGTCAGTGTTTCAGTCTCTGTGCGCTCCCATGGGCCCTGGTTAATTTACTCTGTAGGTCTTCTTGTGGTGTCCTTCACTCCTCTGGCTTGCTCAGTCCTATCCCTTTAACTCTTTCACAAGACTCCCTGAGCTCCACCTGATGTTTGGTTGTGAGTCTCTGAATCTATTCCCATCCACTGCTGGATGAAATGTCTCAGGAGACAGTTATACTATGTTCCTCTCTGCAAGCATAGCAGATTATCATTAATACTGTCAGGGGTACTGTCAGAGCCTCTCAGGACTGAGTATAGGGTCCCCAGTGAAGGAGTTAGGGAAAGGACCAATGGAGCTGAGGGGTTTGCAGCCCCTTAGGATGA
>NW_022196911.1:107023554-107034654 GCF_008632895.1 Mastomys coucha
TTTTTGGAGGGGAAACTGGGAATGGAGAAATTTACATGTAAATAAAGAAAATATCTAAAGAAAAAAAATACTGTCAGGGGTTGGCTCTCTCCCACAGGGTGGGTCTCAAGCTAGAGCAGTCATTTGTTGGCCATTCCCTCAATCTCTGCTCCATCTTTATCTCTTCGAATCTTGTAGTTGAACAAATTTTGGGTTGAAGGTTTTGTGGGTAGATTAATGTCCTCCTCCCTCCACTGGAAGTCCCACCTCGTTATAGAAGTTGACCACTTCAGTCTTCATTTCTCCTGTTGGTAGAAATCTTAGCTAGGGTCACCCCCGAAGACTTCCTATAGCCTCCTCAGTCTTAGAGATACCCCCCACCAATTTCTAGTTTGTCTTCCAAACCTCTCTCACCTCCCTCTCCACACTGAAGGTCTCTTGTTATCTTAGAGCTTACTGGTTTGGCTTGACTGGCTGTTCAGTGAGCTTTCAGGATGTCCTGTCTACCTCCCCAGAGCTAGAATTATGGACATGTGTTACTTGGCTTTTTTACATGAAGGCTTCGATCCCTGTTTACCTCATGTTTACAAGACAAGAACTTTACACACTGAGCCATCTTTTCATCTCTGGAATTTTAATTTATTTTTGGAATCCTATTATTTTAATATGAAAAATTTGGAGTGTGTGTGTGTGTGTGTGTTGAGAAGTTTTCCTAGGTAATTTCTAGGGCAATTCCAGAATGTGTTTGCTTTCAAACCTTACATTTTATGTTATTGCAGCTGTGTTTATAAGTTAGTCTTAAGATCTAACTTATAACCACTCCCTCAAAATACACCCCAGTCTTGGCCATGGTTTCAGGTAATCACCAGAAATCCTGCAGTCTCCAGGTGTCCTGAGATTTAGAAATGTTGCCTTAGATAACATTATCCCAGACCTTTAATCATATTGACCTAAGCCAGCAACACAAATAGAGTGATCTAAGAAAGACCTTAGTAAGCCTCTTCAGATACTGGGGCCATGCTAGCTGTCGATGGAGATGCTTATTCCTCCACTGGAGATGCTTCCGATAGCAAATGGGTGTTCATATGTTGAGCTGCTGAGCCATCTGGTATGATTAACATTTAAATATGTATGCTTACGTTGCATCAATTGATGTTTCTGTGAGACAAATAAATAGCATGAATGCCGTCATAAGTGTAGTTACATGGAAGTATTATGATTAAAAACATTTTTGATATGTCTGCATTGCATTTTATAGTAATTCTATGAAGTGTTAAGACTCCCCACCTTTGATAGGCAAGAAAACAAGATTTAGGATTTTATTTAGTCTATAGTCCAACATCAATGTTCCCTGATTCCATAGCTATCCACTTTTCTCTATATTGAAGGGTCCAAATAAAAACATGTTCCACTTAATAATTATTCCAATAATAATTCCTCTTCAAGTACTTGTTTACTTGTATTTTTTTCTCAATCAGATTTTATGTTCAGTCAGGTTACAGTTCATCGAAACTTAAGGGGAGTCCTGTGTACCTTTTTGGAGTTTTTATGAATTTTTATGCATATCTCTCTTTTCTCAGGTGCTCAGTTACATATATTTTAGCTGCCTCCATTTTTTTTTACCTGGTCCCTGATCTAGCCCCTCTCCTTACCCCCTTCTGCTGTCTTTTTCCCTTCCTCTATCCCTTCTCCCTTCTTCCTTCCTCCTTTCTTCTGTAGTCCATTGGGAATACCTGAATATCTTTGCTTAAACTGCTTTTGGAAAGGTCTTCTAAACAGAAAGCCAGCATGATCCATGCAACCATGATTGTTTATGGGACCCACAATCTTTCTCTCTCACATGCTCAGTATATGGAAAACACCTAAAATAGGATAGTAAAGATGATGCAAATAAATTTAATTTCAGAAAAGTACTAATAACTTATGTTCATGGTGTCTTTACTGTCTTCTCTCTATATATATTTTCTCCAGAACTGTGTAATATAGACTCTATTATAATTTGTTCCACAGGAAACAAAATGTGTAGAAGGTTTTCAAATGATCTAGTTTATAGAACTGGGAAGGACAAAGTCTACAATTTCATTTGTTTAATCTGAATCCACAGGTTGGAATTTTAAAACTACAATCCTTTTCATTTACTGTTCAGTGTAGGTCATCCAAAGCAAAGATGCATAACATTTTATTTGGTTCCAATCATCCAGGAGCTAAGCAATTGTTGACAAACAAAATATATGACCACATTACCATAAATGAAAGTGCTATAATAATCACAAATAGGAGAGGAAGATAGTATAACAGAGAAGGAATGGAATGGAACATGGAGCAGGGTGGTACTAGGAGAAGGTAGAGTGAAGTTCAGATACTGCTGCTGAGCATTCTTACCCTAGGGAATCATTTTTATATGTGACATCATTAGAGATGAGTGGAACAGGGTCTCAGCTATGGAAAAGAATTCTCTATTCTAAGGGAAACAAAAATAATCATGGTAAGGTATTGTCATGAGACAAGCAACTTGGTGTAGAAGACACCTAGAGATAGGTGTTCATCCAGTCAGGGGAAGACCCTAAAGATTCATGGAGGGGTAGATGCCTCACCCTTGGCCAGAAAAGCCAGCAGCTAGTCCACAACTTCCCTTTGGGTTCCATGAACTACATCGTGTGATCTATGGGAAGCAAAACCTCTGTATTTATCATATTTGATTTGATGTGGGGAGCTAGGGTTTTGATTGTTTTGAAATTCCTGAAGCGGGATGTATTCTGTTTCCTAAACTCTTTTCCAAGTAGCTGGTGTTATGTAAGTTATTTTTTTTTTTTAATCATTTAAAAGAACTTGAAAAGTCTTCTGCATATTTGTAAAAAAAAAAAAAGTCTATTCCTAGACATCATGTTTATTTCTCAAGTGGTGGCACTATTTTTAAAAATTAAAACTTCAAAACCATCAGCCACATTTTTTAGACATTACCCAATACATGTTTCCCAAGTTTATGCAAAACAATGACGCAGACAAATCACTGAGCCTACGGGGGGCTGGGGAAACAGCAGCTCAATTTTAAAGTATGTTAACAAATATTATGATTTGTTATTCAACAGTTGGCTTCATTTGGCATTTGGAAAGTTTTTCTCAAATGTAAGAGAGTGGCATATTAAGATTTATTTGTGTAGTAAGCAAACATCTTTGGTTGAAATATGGTGGCATATATTTAACTAAACCAAAAACCAGGAGACAACATATTGTAAAGATTGATATTTTTCAAAGATATTTATAAACATATGAAACACTTTGCTGATTTTTCAGAATATTTTGAGACTATTTCCATCTGTATTTTTTAATGAGGCATATTCAGAGTGATTACTGAGATGTCTGTTTCTTTTTTCTCTTCTTTATATAATGAATCAGTATACATCTTATGTGTACTATTTCAGCACAATGTGTAATACTACTGAGGAAAAGCCTTATGGGAACAATGTTATTGTTTGTCTCCTTTCACACTATAATAACTACTTAATTTATCAGTGAACCTGTTTTTCTCTTATATATAATTTTCTTTTAGAGGGATGATGTATAAATCTAGTTTATGGTGACATTAGTGAATGGTGACCTTCTTAGATGAATTCTGAAGTTTCTGCTTGCAGGATAAAGTTTTAAGAACCCCGAAAATTTAAGGTTAGTAGAAATTTTGATAATAATAAAGGGTCTTTGGCATATTGGGGTATGTCATTGTATTTACATTGCTTTGAAGCACCTAGATGTGTTTACTGTCGAATACCCTGTTGGAGATGTGTTTACTTTTGGTTTCTGAAGTGATTGTGTGCAAAGATATTTGGAGACAGATGCGCTTATATAATGTAGAAAATGTTTAATAGGATAGGTAGATTTCATTTGGGATTTTTTTGTTTGTTTGTTTTGTTTTTTTGGAAGTCGGGGAGAATGAAGATTACAAATTCACAGCCTCTGACTGGAGGTCAGGTGCACTGAAGAAAAATGCTTGTCATAGCTTCTTTCTCCCTTAAAAAATTAAAAAAAAAACCTTTTAATATTAATGAATGCAAGAACTAAAAAGAGGGTTTGGGATAGACTAGGGAAATATACTATTTTCAGGGAAGTAAAACTCTCCTGACCAGTTGCATTATTTATGGTTGTTCATGTACACTATGTCTGTACACTCTCCCCTAGATCTTTCTCATCAGGCAGCTTGATTTTTTATTTGATTTCCAGATTTTATAACTATGTGAGGAAGGGAATGTGTTGAAGAGCCAACATGAATATTCATCTGCTTGGCAATCAAAGCTTCATAAATTACTCTTGTAGGTCTCTGACAGGAATCAGTCTCATGCGGGTCTGGGTTGCATAAACGAGACATTTTTGTTGTCTGAGCATCATTTCTGATGAAGACCACCCTAAAATAATACTCTGGCACATATACATTAGTAAGACAAATTTCTGTGTAAAGGATGACTGGTGTCTCTATCCAGATTCACCTCTTCCTGTTTAGCAAAGTAACATATGTTTCCTGTACAAATAATTATAGAAACTCATTGATGAGATCATTGTAGAATTATTGCATAAATCGTTGAGGAACATGGGAGATAGATTCAGATATCTTTCATCACAATTTCCATAAGCAAAAGTAATATGACTCAACATGATTTTTGACTTGTTGACTATTTCTTGGACACTAAGCTTATGTACATTAGTTCACTTTAATCCACAAATCACAATCATTGTAGGGTAGCATTGCTATTATGTAGGTAAGGGTACCCAGGCACAGAGAACTTCAAATAATTTGTCTAACATAAGTAGTAGAGCTGTGACTCAAGGTAAAGAGTTTAACTTTAATACCCATTTATTTTCGGCACATCATTTTCAAGTAGCTGTATTAAGTAAGTGGTATTACATTTTGAAATCTGCAAACCATTTTTGCCAATGTACATAAATTAATTCACTATGTAATTAGTAAAAGTTTGATAGTTTTGTTGACTACCAACCAAGTAACTATTACTATATAACTCTCAACTTGATTTGGTCCTCAGAAGATTCGGAGTGAGAATTGTTCAGATAAATAATGAAATGCTTTCCTAGAATTGGTGGTAAATGTTGTGTTGTTTAAGAAATAAGTGTGACACACAGGATCAGAGGTGAGGAGGACACAACATCTGTCCCAACACTGGGAGTAAGTGGGACCAGTGGGACCAGGCACACAGGAACTCCACCAGCCCAGTGGCTCAGATTCCTTCTGGATTCTCTGACTTGGTGCCCTGAGCAGACCTTGGGCACAAAATCTGTTGCCAGTCCTACAACACCCAGAGAAAGCCACACTCCCAGGTGCTCTAACAAGCCCAGGATCACAGGATCCCAGAATCACAGGATCACAGAGACAGCTTGACTCTGAGGAGTTCTGACACAACCAGGATCACAGGAAGGACAGGCTCTAGTCAAATTTAGCAAGGGTAGATAGCATTAGAGATAACCAGATGGTGCAGGGCAAGTATAAGAATATAAACAACACAAACCAAGGTTACTTGGCATGATCAGAACCCAATACTCCCATTATAGCAAGTCCTGGACATACCATCACACAAGCGATTCAGATGTAAAATCACTTCTCATGATGATGATACAGGACTTTAAGAAAGACATAAATAGCACCCTCAAAGAAATACAGGAGAACACAGGTAAATATCTAGAAGCCCTTCAAGAGGAAACACAAAAATCCCTTAAAGAACTACAGGAAAACACAATCAAACGGGTGAAGGAAATGAGCAAAACCATCCAGAATCTAACAATGGAAATAGAAACAATAAAGAAATCAGAAAGAGAGACAACCTTGGAGATAGAAAACCTAGGAAAGAAATCAGGAGTCAAAGATGCAAGCATCACCAACAGAATACAAGAGATAGAAGAGAGAATCTCAGGGGCAGAAGACACCATAGAAAACATTGACACAACAGTCAAAGAAAATGCAAAAAGCAAAAAGCTCCTAACCCAGAACATCCAGGAAATCCAGGATGCAATGAGAAAACCAAACCTAAGGATAATAGGTATAGAAGAGAGTGAAGACTCCCAAGGTAATGGGCCAGTAAATATCTTCAACAAAATTATAGAAGAAAATTTCCCTAACCTAAAGAAAGAGATGCCCATGAACATACAAGAAGCCTACAGAACTCCAAATAGATTGGACCAGAAAAGAAATTCCTCCCGTCATATAATAATGAAAACACCAAATACACTAAACAGAGAAAGAATTTTAAAAGCAATAAGGGAAAAAGGTCAAGTAACTTATAAAGGCAGGCCTATCAGAAATACACCAGACTTCTCACCAGAGACTATGAAAGCTAGAAGATCCTGGGCAGATGTCATACAGGCCCTAAGAGAACACAAATGCCAGCCAGGAAAACTCTCAATTACCATAGATGGAGAAAACAAGATATTCCATGACAAAACCAGATTTACACAATATCTTTCCACAAATCCAGCCCTACAAAGGATAGATGGAAAACATCAACATAAGGAGTGAAACTACATCCTAGAAGAAGTAAGAAAGTAATCTTTCCACAAATCTACACAAATCTAATTCCACCTCTTACAACAAAAACAACAGGAAGTAACAATTACTTTTTCTTAATATCTTAATATGAAAATTAATATTACCAACATATTCTAATTGATTGAAGTCCAAAAAATATGAGGAATTAGAAATTTGTTGATTGTTATCCAATGGTCTCTCTAATTTGGTAATTGGAGAAAAAGATCCAATATTGTACAATTCATATACACTTTCAGCTTGTTTGTTTGTGACAGTGTTTTGCTTTGTACAACATAATGGTCTTGAAATCTTGCTTCTCCTATCTCAGCCTCTCTATTAGTAGTATTGTTTATTTCATGATTTTACACTATACTATGGTTTTCAGAACAGCTTACATATTTCAAAAGTATTTATATACCTCAAAGAAAGGTAGACAATTAAATTAGGAGGGGGCTTGTAAGAGAACTAAGAGTGAGACTGAATGCTTTGCTTGACATTTGTAACTCTTGTATCAAGTTTGAAGAAGAGGACTTTATAAGTTATTCTTTCTCTGAGATGAATGCTTTTCCAAATTATCACAGCCAATGAACCAGATTCTTACCCTCACCTAATGTCTGTGCCACCCTCCAAGCAGAACCATTCATTGTTCATTGAAACAGTTGGTGAATGACTTTATGGATAGACCATCTTAATACACACATCATTTCTTAAATGAATGTAACCTGTTCTCTATGGGCTGAGAATAAAGTCACTCAAGTCAAATAGCTTTGACCATAGCAAGAAGTCTGTATCCAAAAATCGTGCCTACAATTCATTCCTTGGTGCAGCAGAACTGTCAACTCTCAGCTTAGCTATGATGTAAGTAAAATCTTTTGGTGATGTGATGGTCATTGAGATACAGCCTTATTACAATGAAATCCAATGTCTAAAAATTGTTCTTGTTTTCGGCTTGTACCACAGTAAGAGCCAAGGTTTTAAGCTCTACTAAATACAAAACAAACAAACAGACAAAAAGACTTTATATATTTATGTTCATTTAAGAAAATACTAGTAGTGATGTATTATTTTGAAATATACAGTTAATATGTTTGGAGTTATTTAAAATGTATATTGAGGAGGAAGGTGCTGAGCATAAACTGAAGCAAGTTCTGAGGATGTTGGTGGCGCCAAAATAGGGGTTTCTGGGTCCCCATGTCAGGAGGTGCATACATGAAGGTCGATCCAGAAATGGGACGTCGGTCTTCAGACACTGAAGAGGAAAGCAGAAGCAAGAGAAAAAAAGAAACATCGGAGGCGGTCCTCTTCAAGAAGTTTGATTCTTTGGTTTTTGGAGGGGAAACTGGGAATGGAGAAATTTACATGTAAATAAAGAAAATATCTAAAAGAAAAAAAAAGAAGCTCTTCAGACAACAGGACTTACAGCCGCAAGAAGGGTGGGAGGAGGCCAGGGTCCGAGTCAAGATCCTGGTCTAGAGACCACCAGCCTTGCTCACATTCTTACAAGAGAAGACACAGGCACACATCAAGCAGCAGCTCTTCCTATGGCTCCAGAAGAAAAAGAAGTCGTAGTCATTCCAGGGGCCGAGGAGGGAAATCCTATAGAGTTCAAAGTTCTCGGTCAAAAAGCAGAACAAGAAGGTCCAGGTCAAGACCTCGTTCATGCTCAGTAGAAGCAGTGGAAAGATCCAGTCACAGAAGAACTCATAGTAGGTCAAGGGACAGAGACAGACTTAAAGTCCGGGACAAAGAGAAAAGAGAAAAGGAGAAGGATAAAGGCAAAGACAAAGACAAAGAAGTGCACAGCATCAAATGCAGGGATTCTGGAAACATTATAGCTGATGAGAGCATCTGCCTCCAGCTGAGCAGGCCAAAGCCAGACTACAATTGGTCCTTGAAGCTGCTGCTAAAGCCGATGAAGCATTAAAAGCCAAAGAAAGGAATGAGGAAGAAGCCAAGAGAAGAAAAGAAGACCAAGCCACCCTGGTAGAACAAGTAAAAAGAGTAAAATAAATTGAAGCAATTGAAAGTGATTCTTTTGTTCAGCAGACATTCAGATCAAGTAAAGACGTCAAAAAGGCAGTAGAACCGAGTGAAGCATGTGACTCCAGCATCTGGACCAGCATCAGTAGCTGCTGACCCACCCAGCACTGGAAAGGAAATAGACCCAGACAGCATCCCCATGGCTATCAAGTACTAAGATGACAATTCTCTAGCTCATCCAAATTTATTTATTGAAAAAGCTGAAGCTGAAGAAAAGTGGTTCAAGAGGTTAATCGCTCTCCGACAAGAAAGGCTGATGGGCAGTCTCGTGGCCTAAGCAATAGACTTACGGTTGGATTGACAGTAACCTTGAATATGTAGGTTTTAAAATACCAATATTAACTTTTACTATTAAAAATAATTTAGCCAATTACATAAAAAAGAAATCTCATTTCTTCTCTCATGTTCAACTAAATATGTGGTAACTTAAATCTAACATTATGAATAGTGAATCTGTTATAAAAGTTCTGAGTGGATGAACATATTTCACTGTTAATAAAGTGAATAATAAAAAATATAAAAAAAATTATATGGAGAAAAAGGTATGTATTTTCAGTATTGCTGTAGACAAGCATCTACATGACTGTTATATTGTTTGTTCTTTTATATCAAACAACTTTTATAATACTCATTTTTATTGTTGTAGTATTTTATAAATTTTAAAGAATATGACAAAAAAAGGTATTGTAGGTATTGAAGGAGTGGCCTCTGGGAGGAGTTGGGGTACAAAAGGGAAACAAGAATGTGATTTAATTCTATTTACTTAAAATATGTTTTTGAATGTTAACAAATTCAGGTAAATTAAAATCATGTAACTTTTCTCATCATAATGCAATAAAAGTTAAAAAAAGAAAAAAAGAAATAATTGTGTAAATATATATGGCATGTGAACTAAATTCTTTGTTCTACATTCTCTTGATGCTTTTTTAAATTAGAGTTTGTATTCTGTCAAGTCAATGAAAATTTATTTGTGAAGTAAAATTACAAATCTCAACCTACATTATTGGGTAACTGAGAAATTTCCCCATATTTTCCCAAGACAAAGGTTGCTGAGGGAAGTGGATCTCATGAAAGGATCTTAACCCCATAGCTTTTGTTCAAAAAATGCTATTCAGAACAAAACCCAGTAGGGTGTGTATAAAGTGCAAATATTCTTCCATCTGATGGATTTCTACATGATGTGGTTTTTATACATTTCCTCAGTTCAACTTCACAGTCAAAATGGTCAACTGAATATCAAAGGGGTAATTTGTTATCCTGTTCAGATGCTGAGCCTAGGAGTTAAAAACCAATCTATAGTTTTCATTTTTTTTCATCAAAAGTGTGGAGAGCTGTTCCGAGAGTGAGCCGTCTGATAAACAAGCCCTCATTTGGCTAAGCTTGCTGCTATTGGTTGTTTCCGCATTTGGTGACCTATCTGGTTTTGCTACGTAGCCCATTGGGATTGGCTAAGCTTGGGAGTGCTCAATGGCCGAGGGTGGGCCGGAAGGTGGGGCTTAGATGGCAGGAAGGCGGGGCTTAAATAAGGGCTCCCCAGAGCCAGAAGGCAGGAGAAGAAGGCAGGAGAGCAGGAGGGAGAAGAAGGAGGGAGAAGCAGGAGGGAGAAGACTGTTACAACTTCCTGAATAAACTGCTAAAAGGAAGAGCTCGGGTTGCATCTTTCTTGCTGGTCTAGGAGGACGCGACAATAAAGTATATGCTTGTTGCAGTTCCAAAACTAAAGATAAATTTTAAAAATTGAAAACAAAATGATTGAGAGTATGAGTCTGGAAGTATACATTAAAATGCCTAGATTTGGTTCATTTGATTTATTTTATTTTGTTTACTAAGGATTTAAAAAATTAACTATGTATTCATAGAAACTGTTCATGATAGTCCAAGATGAAAATTTTTACCTTGGCTTGTTTTATTCTCCCCTCTCTCCCATCCTTCCCTCTTTATACTATCATAATAGATTGAACAAAAATTTTGATATAGTGTTTTTCTCATATAAATATTTTTGTAAAGACAATGTAGGCAGTATAAAATAATACACAGAAGTAGTTCTATAATAGAGAAAAATGGTTGTATAACAGAGAAAATCAGACCATGAACTTTATTCTCCTCCTCCAACAGAACAAAACCAAAGAGATTCAGAGAAAATTTAAATTGTTAAAAGAATAACTTTAAACTTTCATTTTTCATGAAGAAATAGAATATCTCAAAAGGCCACTATTGAGTTAGGATTGAGAGAGAATACAAAGTTTCACATCAAAGGAAAACTCAGTGACTTTACTGGTGATATCGGCTAAATGTTTTAATAAGTAACACCACTACATTTCAAATGCTTCCAAAAATGAAGCAGGATAGCCGCGAAATTCATTTTACAATTCCAATTTTATTAACTGGTTTCCTAAGTCAGACCAAGGTACCAAGATTATAGAAAAAGAAAATTATTGACCAACATCTCTGATGAGGATACATTAAAGAAGTAATTCTTTTTTTTTTATTATTATTTTTTTTAGATATTTTCTTTATTTACATGTAAATTTCTCCATTCCCAGTTTCTCCTCCAAAAA
>NW_022196911.1:107038135-107094756 GCF_008632895.1 Mastomys coucha
CAATCTGAAAGTCTATGTCTTTTTATTGGAGAATTGAGTCCATTGATATTAATAGATATTAAGGAAATAGTTGTTGCTTCCTGTTATTTTTGTAGTTAGAGCTGGCGTACCATTTATGTGTCTATCTTTAAAGAAGTAATTCTTAAAATAATATTTTCTTTTATCTTTAATTACATTTGCCCATGTATTGGTCTGTGCACATGGGTACTTACAGACTCCAGAAAATGGAACCATTTCTTCTATTGCTGGAGTTACTGGTGTTAGTGATCTTCCCTGTATGAGTGCTGGGAACTGAACTGGTGTCACCCACAAGAGAAGCACATGGCCTAAATCACAGAATCTCATATATATGCCCCAGAATTTAAAGAAAAAAATTGAACTGGCCATCTTCTGTAACCAGGCTAGATTCTTCATGGAGGGATTGGGACACAAACTCAGGTACAAATCCTTCAACTTACAACTTGTCTTACCTTCAAAATATGCTGGGGCTATGGTGGTTCAGAGCTTGAGGGTGTGTAAAACCAGTGACTGGTCTAACTGGAGGTCCAAGCCAGGAGAGAGAGCCTGTGACTGGATGGGCAGGAATCAGAAACTGGATGGCTCACGACCTAGGGTAGAACCGAACCCAACTACCCCCCACCCCTATCCCAAAAAAGCAAATGAAATGATTAATGATATTCTGCTAAACACCGAGATCAGTGCCTAACCCAAATGCTTCAATAGCTGCAAATGCAGAGATGTGTAGCCAAACACATTCTGGGAACCCTGCAGAAGATGGGGAGGAAAAATTGTAGGAGCCAGAGACATCAAGAGACTTTGGGGGGGTTAAGAACATCATGAGAACATGGTAAACGGAATCAACTAAGCAAAATTCATAGGGAATCACAGAGACTGGAGCAGCCATAATGAAGCCTGCAAGGGTATGTGCTAGATCCTCTGAATACATGCTGTGGTTTTGTAGCTTGGGAGTTTTGTGGGATTTTTCACAGTGGGAATTAGGCTGTCTCTGACTCATTTGCTTGCTCATGGGACCCTTTTTACTTCTACTAGGTTGCCTGTTCCAGCCTTGATGAGGGTTTGCGTCTAATCTTATTGTATCTTATCAATGTTGTATTCAGATGATACCGCTGGAAGGTCTGCTCGTTTCTGAAGGAAAACGGAGAAGCAGTGGAGAGAAGAGATGGAAAGGGCACTGGGTGAGGAAGGGGAGGAAGGAGAGGTTGTGATCTGAATGTATTGCTTGAGAGAATAATGAAGAAAAAGAAAAAAATCTTATCAAAATGCTAATAAATGGAAATCAAAGACATATTAGAAGGATTATCCATGAGGGACTAGGATTTACCCCTGGCAAGTATGGATGGGACAACATATTTACATGAGTAAATGTACTGTAGCGCCTTAACAAAATAGAAGACAAAGGCAATGTAATTGAGTCAAAAGATTCAGCCAAAATTCCTCAACATTTCCTAACTGAAATCTCTAAATACAGGTCTGGGAGATGACTCCATCAGTAAATGGCTATCGTGTATGCATAAGCTTAAGGATTTAAGTTATTTCTCCAGCACCCCTATAAATGGCGGACGGGGGGAGGGTAGCTTACATCTGTATTTCCAGTCCAGGAAGTGTGGATATAGGAAGTGTGGAGATAGGTGGATCTTTGGTGTCTGCCCATTAATCTAGCCAGTTGGTGAGCTCAGTGAGAGACTCTAGCTCCAAACAAGGTAAATAGAGGAGTTACCTGTGGTCCCAGTAAGTGGTAATTTGTTCAAAGGTAACTCTGGTTGTCTTTCTTCTCTATCCCTGAAATCTCTCCAGACCACCAGAACTCAAATATAGAAATGCTTAAGATTAATAAGTGATTTTAGTAACATTGAAGTGTACATCAACCTTGGAAGATCAGTTAAACTCTATTCAATAACTACAAACTTTCTGAAAAGAAGCCAAGAAAATAATTCTGTTTATATAAAGCTAACAGATTAAAAGACTTAGAAATAAATTTGGCTCAGAACATGAAAGTTGTCCACAGTGAAAAGTTTAAAATTTTGATAAACTAAATTGAAAGATCACAAGTGAATGGAAATATATCTTGTGGTCATGGGTTTGAAAGATTAATATTACTGAAATATTCACTTTAAGCAATTCATAGATTAATTGCAATACAATCAAAGAGTCAATGCAAGCCAATAGTATTTTTTGCACAAAGATAGACAAAACTGTAAAATTTACAGAATCATACAATACTCTTGGTACTGAAAAAATATTTCTGAGTAAAATGAAAAAGTCAGAGGCATCGTCTTATTTGACTTCAAAATCAACTGCAAATTTCTTATAATCAAAAGTGTGTGGCACTGGTATTAATAGAATGGCACTGACAAAGAGAACACAATGGGGAACCCAGAAATAAACCCACACATTTGCACTTACTTGAGTTCTAACACTACTGCCAGGAACACACAATGGGCAAAGTGTAGCCTTTTCATTAAACAATGCTGGGAAAACTGGTTATTCCTGCATAGAAGAAAGGCACTGAAATCATTCCCCATACCATATATGAACATCCATCTCAAAGGAGACTCAAGGTATAAAGGTAGCTGTAAGTACTCACTGAGGAACTGAAGAAGCAAGGTTGTAAAGAGCACAGGGCATGCCTCAACATGTGAGCTGTTGACACACTCAGGAAGAATGGAGCCTTCAGGTGTTTGCCAGTTTCCTTTTCTTTCCCCCACTTTTAATTTTATCTCTTTTCTACTGCTTGTTGGATGCTGCTTCTCTCATCGAGGAGAGATATTTTCTTTTCCCCCTTGAGTTATTGGCAACTCAGTCATCGTAGGGACACCCTCAGAGGCCCACCTACAAGTGTCCTTTCCTCCTATTCTGGGCATCTCTAAATCTATTAACAATCAACATCAATTGATATCTAATGTAAAATTGCTGAACTCATAGAAGCAGGCAATAGAATGTAGCTAGAGCGTGGCAGAAGTTGAAAGACACCAGTCAAAAGGATATAAAATCACAGTTAGTAGGGGGATACATTTAAGAAACCTACTTTTCTGTGTGTAGTCAGATGGTTCATCATTGAGTCAAAATGTCTGGCCAACGTGACTTAAAGGAGGTCATTCTTAATTTTGACTTATTAAGTCAGAGATGTCAGTCAAAGCAAGGAGGGTGGAGGGCAGCAGAAAGGTCCATACCATGGCTGATAAAAATCAGCAAGGCATAATGCATGTACCTGTTCCAGAATCTTTCTGCTTTTTATATATTATTTTATCTGAATCCCAAACCTATGGAATGGTGACCCTCATATTTACATTGGTTCTTTCTTTCCATATGAAATCTTTTCAGAAAAATGTCATTCTCATACCCCCAAAGGTCTGCTTTATTACTACCCTAATTATTTATTTAACCAAATTGATAATCAAGATTAACCAAGTCTACCTCTCACTAACTTAACTCCAAAACACATCTCTGTAGACTCTAACATTCTATCCACCGGCCTCTCAAAAGCTCATCTCACATCTGTGTCATAACGAAAAGTGCATTCATCAGCCCCTGAAGTCTGAACACTGGTCGCTTTCCTCAGAAAATGCCAAGTTTAGAGTCTTGTCTGAGACTCAAGGTAACTCCAGTTGTGTCAAGTGTATGTCCAATGTACAGTGGTACAGGCATCTTTAATCTGAAGGAGAGGAATAGGCAATTATTCTTAGAGGGCTAGAACAAAGGAGGGTGGAAATCTAGCAGGAAAAACATCAAATCTTGTAGCTTTACATTTCATCATCTGGCATGTGGTGGCAGAATGTGAAGCCAAGGCTTTGGACAGCACCACCTCTGTGGCCTCTACTCTAGACGAGTTATAATGCCTGAGTTCTGCTTTCCTCTGCAGAGGTCACTTGCTCTCATCCTCTCAGGCTTTGGGAGACCTCCACTGTGTATTCAACTTCACTTATAAAGCTCTGCATACCATTTCTCTAAGGCTGCCTGTAGGAATCTGACCCTGTTGCCCATCATCTAGCCTATCCATCCTTCTTGTCTGGAAGATTCCATGACCCTGTGTTGCCTTTACCCCACACACTCAGGGCATATCTCCCAATGTGCCCTTACACAAAGTATTCAGCTCTTTTCAATAGGCCTAAACAGCTGCACTTTCCTTGGCTACAACTCTACACATGCTTATTTTCCTGACAAATAGTCTTGCTTCAGCCTTTTAGCATCTTTGATGGCTATAATCATTGTAAATGTGGCTGAAAGGAGTTAATGGAACTTTTGGTGTAGCTTTGATGAAGTGCTGCCTTGAAATTTTCGGCACCAAATTAACATCTGTCACCTTTAAACTCTTTATCTCACTAAGTTTCCAGGCATAAACAAAATGTATATATTTTCCCAGATTGCAACATGTATGGACTCTAGTCCAGTTCCTGGTCAACTTCTGGCTCTCCTTTGAAATCTTATAAGCACACTCTTCCCTGCGTTCTTACTAACAGTCTGGTCTTCTGAGCTCTGCTACAACTCCTGAAGCAAGTCTCATGGCATCATGCCGCTCCTTTAGTCCATATATCCAAATGTGTAGTGGGTGTATGTTCTATGTGTGTTGCGTATGTACACCCCCCCCATAGATTCTAAAGAGTCTTGTGTATGATGAATATCTATAACTTTTGTCAATTAAAACTTTAATAAACAAGGGGATAGCAAGATTGTTCAGTGGGTAAAGGTACTTGCTACACAACCTTTTGTCAAGCCCGACAACCTTACTGTGATATCTGGAACTCATACAAAGTTGCAGGGAGAAAACCCACTGCAGAAACCTGTTCTTTGAGCTCTATCCTCAAACTGTGGCACACCTGCCCATCACTCCCCATTGTAAACACATTAAACACATTATACACAGAAATTAAACACAAATTTGCAAAGAGACGTGATAGATGTTCACTTTAAATATTCGATTTCAGCTTTTATTTTCTGATGGATTAGACTTAAATGATTAGCTTATTTTGTTATGATTTTGAATAACTCAAATGCAACACTGAGTAGTCTCATTTCTATTTTCATCTAAATGAGATCTCTATAATACAGGGTGCCATTGGCACATGACACATTGCCTATGGGTGCCTTCTTATTAACCGGCATTAGTGGTTGCATCATAGAAATTTCCATTAAAATGTCATTTGACCATGTCTACATATGTATAACCACTTCAAAACTTAGAATGTTGAGGTGAATTAAACTTTATTAGAGTTTAGAAAGTAATTTCAAAACCCATGACCAAGTAAAGTGTGCATACCTATATGCACTTTGAACATATCATTTAATGGTTTAACTATTATTGTATTATTTTAGTAAATTGCATTCATATATTATGTTATTTCATTCAGAAACATTCTATGGGGCTAGTTAGGTTTTATCAAATCATCTATGGACAATTCTATATAAATTAGAGGAGAAGACACATCCACGTGTGTGTCTTTCTGAAAAATTAAAAGACTTGTTTTGTAAAATTGCACACTAAACATAGTAATGCTTATGGTGGAAAGATGGTTGGGATAGACTACACAAAACCTATACTATTTTATAACCAGAACAGTAACAAAAATAATTACTGGTGCTTAATGAGATAACTTGGTTATTGGCAGGCAGCAGCTCAGTAGGTTTGGAGCTGTTTCAAAGGACATGAAAAATATTCAGGGTAAGAAGAATGGAAATGCTGATGTGTGGCTGCCAAGATGGTACAAATGGGAGAGGAGCGATGATCATCAGGGCTGTGTGAAGGCTGGGAACAGGAGGGAATAAAACGGCCCAAAGCAAATACTATCACAAAACCGATGCATGCACTGCTTTGGGAAGGTGGCCCTGGATGCAGAGTTTAGTCTTACGTTTCTAAAAATAGAACTGAGGAAAGTTCTACTTCTGTCAATGAGCTAAGGGATTTTGCCCTTTCTGCTGAAGAACATGATCCTCTAGCAAAGAATGAGTATAAGAAGCCCAGCCTGTGTGTTTGAGCCTGCCTATCTTATAGAATCATGTTTTGCGCTACAGAATGCTTTCCTAAAGAGGTTTATATTTTCTTTATATATATGTGTATTCATGTGCACCATGTATGTGAGTCTTCACAGAGACCAGAAGAGTGAATTACATTCCTGGGAACTGAAGCCACCGTGTGGATACTAGGAACTGAACCCAGGTCTTCTGCATGAGCAGTTAGCACTTTTATCCAAAGCCAACTAACTCTCCAGTTTTAGTTCTACAGAATTCTCAAAACTTCTATAGATGTAGCAGTTGCTTGAAGAGATTTTTAAAATAAAATTTCTAGCTTGTATTTCTCTTCCTTTTTCTCTTTCCCCCCTTATCTCCCTCCCCTCCCTCCCTCATTCATTCTCTCCCTCAATTCCTCCCTCCTTTCCTTCTTCCCTTCCTCCTCTTCCTTCCTCTTCTATGACAGTGTTCTTTGTATCCCAGTCATACTTTCAACTCTCTGTGTAGCTGAGGATGATCTTGCACTTCTGATCCTGCCATCTTGGCTTCCAAAGTATTGGGATTAGAGGCATGGATCACCACATCCTCTTTAGGTAGAATTTAGGACTGACCCAGCACCTCAGTAATGCTTTGCGAGCTCTCTATCAACATAGCTGCATCCCTACCCTTCTCACTTCAATTTCTGACTAACCTCCAGCAAAGCTGATGTCAGGATTTGCACAGACCCTCTTTAATGTGGCAAGACTGATGCAGAGCAGATGTATAACATGCTTGTTTCTTTCATATGTGAGCTTCAAAAGCCACAGGAATTGTGTTGAATACTAAATCCATACTTGAAGAAAATGAGACCAAACAGGAATAGCTCAGTGAAGCATTTTGAATGAAGTTTCTGCAGACTTCCAAATGACTCATTCCTCCTGTTCAGAGAATTAGAGAGCTCAGGATACTGGCAGACCCTGATTTGGAGTGATGTACAATTACAAAGAGCAAGTGCTTCAATGGAATCAGCCCTTGTCAGTTTAATTACTGATGAGGTTGTATGTGTAAACAACTTTCCAAAGTATGTGTGAGCACTGGGAGTATCTACCACCAATGAATCATGTCTATTATTTATCTCCACACTTATTTTAATTTACTTTTTGATAATTTCATAATCTATACAATGAAATATAATGATATCACTTCCATTTTCCTTCTCTGGCTTCCCATCCTGACCCCAGCACAGTCCAAACCTAATTTCATATCTTCTTTACTTTTTGTTTGTTTGTTTGTTTGTTTTTTTGAGACAGGGTTTCTCTGTTTATCCTTGACTGTCATGGAACTCACTCTGTAGACCAGGCTGGCCTCGAATCAGAAATCCACCTGCCTCTGCCTCCCAGACGGTGCTGCCCATATGTCTATGGGTATGCACCTTCCCCCAATCATGGGCAACCTACTTAAAGCCAAACACCCAAAGAAGAATGATTCTCCCTACTTCAGCAGCTACCACTGCCAATAGCTCCTTAGTTAAAGACAGGCTCACAGGAGTTCATTCTCCATCCATACTGTGTCTATGTCTATGTAAAACTCAGTTTTCAGAGAAATTTATTGTTGTTGAAAGCATTATTGAATGCATAGGCTGTATATGATTCCTCATCTTTTCCTCATCCTGTGAAAAAAGTATTCATGTTAGGGACAAAACAAATCATCTTTATTATTGGAGATTAACTTTGGATAAGGTAGAAGTCCACAGTTTCTACTGAATACATACTTCCATACAGAGTGTGCTGCATGGGCTTGACCCCTTCATGCCTCTGTCTTTGGGGATCTAGATTGGAAATGAAGGGCTTGGCTTCATGACTGCTCAAACCTATTTCAGTTGCAGTACTAGTGGGTCTGAAAGTTCTAAGACCCTGGAGGGAAGTATTTAAATATAGACCAGACAAAGGGCTTATTTTTTTTTTTTTTTGGAGTGGCTTTCTAGACAAATTGAATGAAGTACTTTTCTCATCTTTTTAAAAAAAATTCATTCTTGTCTTTCTATGCATCATCAGTTAAGTTTTCCATTGTTTAATACTAAGTTTTTGCAAAGCTTACCGGGTCCCCCTTAAAAATAATAAATAAAAATCAAGACACACAGAAGTGAGGCACAAAGGTGATAATCTACTCATCAAGCTGTCCTTTAACTGTCCCATGTGTACTGTTACGTATGGGCTCTAACACTCTCATCATACACACACTCACAAGGCACATGCAGAATAAGGAAATTAATTAATTAAAACAAAAGATATAGGAGGTTTGGGATTGGGTGGTGACTCAGTGTGTAAAATGCTTTCTATGAAAGTGTGAGGACAGGGTCTAGCTTTCCTGTGACCCACATAAAGAGCTGTGCATGGGGGGGGGTAGAATCTACCATTCCTGGAATATTAGCACTGGGGGTTTATGTAAGGAGCATCAGAGACAAGCAGACCCAGGAGTCTCCACAGGCCAGCCAATCTATATCAAAGGATGAGTTCAAATTCAGTGAGAGACCCTGTCTCAAAAATAAGGTGAAGAATAATAGCAGAACATGCTGTAATTGACACACCTATACACATATACACACTGCATACACACACCACCACCACTCCATCACCACCACCAAGATATGGAAAGTTTAACATCAGTATACATTAATAGATGGCAAGTCTTCCAATTCAATAGCAGAGGCAGATGTAGGACTATACAGCTTATGGGTGAATGACCTCCAGAGCACTAAAGAATAATGGTCCTCTAATCAGGAGCACTATTCATTTGATCAATGGTCCTTTGTTGAGTAACTGTTTTGTAGGTAGCATTTTGCTGGCCTCTAGAGTGAGTTTATGAGCCCCAAAGGAAAACAAGGATATGTCCTTATAGAGTGCATGATCTATGTAGGCAAGAGGTATAAGTAAATATGAATACAGCATTTGCGCATCTGTATGTACAAGCATAACCAGCTAGCTAGCATTTTTAGGACCTATTATGGATTCAAGATAAAAGCTGGGGCTTCTTTAAGGGATGTTAAATCTGCTTTTAAACTCCCCTTTCCCTTCAGAAGAAGCCTTCTAGAGAGACTTAGAGGGTGACCTTCAACTGACCTCTCTACCAGGCCAACTGAACTTTCCAAACATTCCTGCCCTTCCCTTTTAGGCAACCTAAAACTGAACTTTGCTCATTATAGCACTAAAATTCCCACCCAGAGACATTCCTGACCACCACCTTCTAAACACACAAGCTATGAAAAATAACAACTTCAAACTGACCTGCCTAAGAGTGCATGCCCTTCTAAAGGTGGAAAATCTGTCCTTTTTGAAAAAGTAGAAAGGGATTTCCCACTGGCAGTCCTTTGTTTTGTTTGCATGCAGAACTGATACTTTGGAATTAAGCCTAGCATTGTCCTTACTTATTTGAGCAACCCTCTTCTCTGAGCTTTTTATCTATTTATCAGCTGGGCAATCACCGAAAGTACGACAACACTGCTTTGGTTACAGAAACATAGCTATGATGGATTCTAGGGCAGAGCAGTAGATATATGCTTGGAGATTAATGTGAGGGGATTTGAAATAGCTTTGGACTTCGGGAACAGCTAGCCTGAGATGCTGAGATATGGAGGGAGCTGGGCTTTAATGGATTAAAATAAAGGAGAAGTAGAATTTTCTGTTGGTGGTGAAAAGTTTCCCAGATGAAGATTAGACAGAAAAGCACCTCAACAGCCTCAGAGTGGAAGAATGAAATCAATGAAAGATCAGTATGCTTTGATTTTCACAGTATCTAAAAGCATGATGATAAAGTGGAAAATATATTAATACACATAGTATATATATGTATATATGCACATAATAATACATAGTATATATATGTATATATACACATAATAAATACACATTTTAAATGTAAATGCAAAATTTACATATAAATTTAAAATATTAGCACTTCAGGTAACATGGGCGATACTACAGAATATTTTTAGGTTCCATGTTTCATCATATTGACATTCTCATGATGTTTTTATTTTAAATTCATATTGGAAGAGATAAATAAATAGATTAGGTATGGACATGTTGGAAGCCGATACCTAATGGACACATCTAATGGATATCCAAGTCGTCATGTGCATTAGGCAGCTTTGTTGATGCATTTATCTCAGCAGATTCAAAATTGTCTGAATGTGAGATGTCAGAGAAACTGTAAACTTTCATGGCAGGGGCCATCTATAGAAAGAGGCATCCAGTAGCAATGGCAGAAATGAACCAGGAAAATAGATAGGTGAGGGCTGAGCGATATCATGGAGAGAATAAAACTTAGGATGGTGTCATAACAGTCAAGGGAAGAGAGCTATTCAAAAAGCAAGAAAAGGTTAGAGTTGGAATGCTGGGAGAAGGCCAGTGGAAAAACCCATTGAGATCTGTTATATGGAGGTTATCAGACAACGTATCAAATGTTATTTAATTAATAATAATAATAATATGTTAATTAAAAATAACTGACATGGAGTCAGGATGGAATTTGCTTTAGAAGGGAAACTTAGGGGGAAACAGTAGAGACTGCGTATGATGTATGCTGGGTGTGTGTGTGTGTCTGTGTGTCTCTGTGTGTGTGTGTGCATGTGTACTGTATGTATATGTGTGCATTTATGTGTTATTTAAACTATAATAACAATATGACCTAATTGTACTCTAGACTCCAATTCCACTAGACTCTTCTTACTGAAAATATGGCATTCTTTTGAATATGCCTCTTTTGAGTAAGTTATTCATAAAGGATACAGGAGGAAAAAGCATACTTTAAGGGAAAGATGTAACTTGTTTATTACAAGTTACAATAATTTACTAAGTATAAAAACAATCTAGTTGACATACAGATTTTAATGATATAGGGAAGAAGGATTATAGATGCACCAAATTGTAATATGTTTAATGCTGCATTGCTTGTGGAATAGCTGAAGATCTTTATGTAAATTTTCTGTCCTAACTCAGTAGGTCTCAGGTGGACTTAATATTTTTCATTCCAACAAAGTCCTAGGTACTACTAGGTAATACTCCTAGGTGTTTAATTTGAAGGCCATATTTTCAGTAAGAAAAATCTAGCAGAATTAAAGTCTAGGTAATAATTAGGACATATAGTTATTATAGTTTAAAGTAAATATAGATTGTGCTTGCTCCATTTCATTCATATACACACACACACACACACAGACACACAAACATATATGTATATATGGGATACACACACAAACACATAATTTATTAAAGATGGATCATGTTTGTAGATATTAGAATGGATATGCTCATTTATTTTTACTTAAAGTATTTAATCCTGGTTCAATATTTCACACTTCAGGACATAGAACATCTTCAATGCATTCTCGCATTATTTGACATTTTGATTTTCTTATTACCAATGGTACTTCACATGAACATGTAGTACCATATGGCAGGATTATATGGAGGGCAGCTTTAGATATTATTGGAATTTCTGTCTTAATTCAGAGCAAAAAATCATTATAGGGCTTTTATAAAACTCAAGTCAGCGATTCAAAGAGAATATTAAAAATCAAACATTCAATCATAATGCAGTCCAAAGTTATATGGTCTTTGCATACTGAGAAGTGATGGTAGGAAAGTATTCAAAGGCTTTCTTTTATGTAATCTAGTCGTTACATTTCCACAAGAGCAGAAGACCTTGCACATACATAAAGATATTGCAGCTCTTGACATATAGTAGTCTTGACTTTCATGTATTGTTCACTGCCATTGTTTTGTGTGGCATCCATTGTGTTAGTTTTGTGAGTACCATGGCTGCTTGGAGATGTGGAAGAAGTAAAGAGAATTAGGAATTAATGTTCATAGCAGAGGAAGGAAAAGAACGAAACGATTACACTTTGGAAAAAGCACAGGGGTCCAGAGTACTCACGGTCCCCAAGCTGAAATGCGATGAAGTAATAAAGTTTGAAAAAACAAGCCAAATGCCGTTCCACTTCAGATTTTCTTTTAGGATTTAGTTAATTCATGTAGGGTGCAGGCTCAGTTGTAGACAGTATGGATGCCTACTGAACAGTCGTGTGCATACATTCTGGTGGATTCATGGTTCTGTGTATCTGGCTTCCATATGGATAGTGTTTGATGTTGACCCCTGCAGTCTGACCCATCCAGCTGAGTGGGGAACCTGGGATGAGACTATTAACTCATCTCTGTTCAGGTCCTTTAAATGAAAACTTGGTCACCATGAATGCCTTGATGTGAAACTGTCCACTGAGTTTTAGTCAACACTAGAACAAGTTAATTAGCTTATGGGAAAACTAGCAAGAAGTTTCAACAGGATACTTTTGAAACAGATTCTTTCATCGTGTACTCAAAGCAGTAAGAACCTTTTATCTGATGAAGATGTGAGATGAGAAACTTTTCTGTAGTATCAATCATAAAAGTAGTAAAGGACAGTGACTGAAGATCAGAGACTACCAGGTGTCTGAGAACATAGTGCAAAAAGCAGTACTGTTATTGAGTAAGCAATGTGAGGAAAATCAGCAATTTTATTTTTATTGATCAGGCCTGCTAATTGTTAAGCTTTTCTATCCTTGGGTAGCCCTCAGAAATTATGTAGTGATATAAGTGAATTGATAATAATTATATCGATTTAGGTTTCTGTGGCGTTCTAGTACATTGGAAAATTAAGTACACGGTGCTCCTGGGAGCTGAGGTGACTCCCTCGCTATATTCTGTGGCTTTCTGTGGTGTTTCCTTTGTAGTGATTTCTAGTCTAGCTTTGAGAATACCTAATGTCTGCCCTGGTAGCCTGTCAGGAAAACTTTACCTTTGTGAGCTGAGCCACACATCAGTGACATACAACATAGGAAAGTTTTCTCTTATTCTTTTGATAAGTCTGAATCAGATTTTGGAATAAAATCTGGACCTAGAGGTGTCAGGGAGCCAGCCATTTCTTTCCACTTTTGATGACTAGAAAGCTGTATTCTTTACCTTTGAAATCTGACGAAAGAGCCAGACTACACTCCAAAGTATGCGTATTTCTCCAAAATTTCTTGGAAACCTTTGGTCAAAGCCTCCTCCTTTGAACTTTCTTGGATCATTTCTGAAACTTTGATCTTTTTCTACTTGGTCTCCCCTTATCAGCAAAAAACATCGACACCAGAATGAATGGTGAAAGATTCATCAGCTGTGTGCAGTGAAGGTGGACCTGAGATATCAGGGGGAATTTTGATATAGAGAATCCAGTTTTGAAGAACAGACTTTCCAAGATGCTAGGTCACTCCAGCCTTATGAGATAATACATTTCAAAATGTTCTACAGCTGCCTTTTGAATTAGTGCAAGCTCTTGAAAAACTACAGCTTTCTGTTCCTGAAGAAAAGAACCAGAAGTGTCTTTGGCTATCAAAAGACCTCAGATCCCCAATGAGGTATCTCACTAATATGTCTAGAACCACACTAACTAAACTTAACTTGGTGTCAATTTTCACTGTCCAAATAGAATAGATTAATTTATATGAATTCCTATGAACTATGGCCAGATTTTTAACTTTTTATTGAATCTAATTTTTAAAACTTCTTTCCTTAATTTATTTACTTATTACATTCTGGTCAGAGCCCTCCTGTCAGTCCCACTGTCTCCCCACCCCCACCCCGCCTCCATTCTCTCTTTCCCTTCACTTCTGAGAAGGGAAGGCTCCGCCCATGGGTACCAACCCATCCTGGCACATCAAATCACAGCACTTGACTTCCCACTGAGGTCAGACAAGGCAGCCCAGCTAGGGGACAGGATCTAAAGGGGGGCAGTAGAGTCATAGTCAGTTCCTGGTCCATGTATTAGGGGAACCAGATGGAGATGATGCTATACATCTCCTACATAGGTGTAAGGGACCTAGGTCTAGCCCATGCCTAGTCTTTGGTTGCTGCAATCTAATTTTTGTCAGTGTAGATATATCAGTAAATGCATGTCAGTGGATGCATACCCTGTACACACACACACACACACACACACACACACACACACACACACACACACTAATAAAATATATAAACAATTCTTGAGTAAAGTTACCTAAGGGTTTGCAGTCTACTCAGTTTCCATGCTCACTCTCATGCTACACTAAGTTAATGCCCCAATTCTTCTCCCTTTCATCTTCTGTGAGGCTGAGCTTGAGTTTCTTCCTTTATGGGAACAAGAAAAGAATCTTTTTGACAATTCTTTAGTATCAAAAAGTTTTTAAGCTGGCCATCTGTTATGGTTGAAATATGAGATGTCCCTCAGAACACAACAGTACTCAGTCAGCAATGGGCCTTTGGAAAGATGATTGGATAATAAGGACTTTTACTTGTATTAATGGATTAATTACTTGATATGTTCATAATTTGATGATCTATTGGGTGGTGATGGAGACTTAGGAAGTAAGAGCTAGTTGACTGGAGTGAGTACTTGTATACATGAGACCTTGGGCTATCACTTGTACTCCAGTTCCCTCCCCCATCCCTTGTCCCTTGGCTTCCTGGCCACCATGAAGTGCAATTCCCATTATGATTCTCTGCCTCTCCTTTGGCCTGCATATTAATTTTCAAAGGAATGTTGTTACAGTGAGAGGAAGCTGCTTCCTTCATCACCCATCTCCTGTGTCTTTGGATAGCTGCTTTTTTTGATATTTTATTTATTTACATTTCAAATGTTATCCCCTTTCCCAGTTTCCCCTCTGGAAACACCCTATTCCATCCTCCCTTCCCCTGCTTTGATGAGGGTGCTTCCCCACTCACCGACCCTACCTCTCCACCCTGCATTCCCCTACACTGGGGCATAGAGCCTTCCCAGGACCAAGAGCTTCTCCTCCCATTGATAGCTAACAATGCCATCCTCTGCTACATATGCAGCTGGAGCCATGGGTCCTTCCATGTGTACTCTTTTGTTGGTGGTTTAGTCCTTGGGAGCTCTGGGGGGATCTGGTTGGTTGATATTGTTGTTCATCCTATGGATCACAAACTCCTTCAGTTCTTTCAGTCCTTTCTCTAATTCCTCCATTGGGGACTCCTTTCTCAGTCCAATGGTTTTCTGTGAGCATCCACCTCTGTATTTGTCAGACTCTGGCAGTGCCTCTCAAGAGACAACTATATCAGGCTCCTTTCAGCAAGCACTTCTTGGCATCTACAATAGTGTCTATCTATGGGATGGATCCCCAGGTGGGACAATCTCTGCATGGCCTTTTCTTCAGTCTCTGGTCCACACTTTTTCTCCACATCCCATGAGTATTTTTCCCTCTTCTAAGAAGGACCGAAGTATGCACACTTTGGTCTTCCTTTTTCTTGAGCTTCTTGTGGTCTGTGAATTGTATCTTGGATATTCTGAGATTTTGGGCTAATATCCACTTTTCAATGAATGCATATCATGTGTGTTCTTTTGTGACTTGGTTACCTTACCCAGGATGGCATTTTCTAATTCCATCTATTTGCCTAAGAATTTCATGAAGTCATTGTTTTTAATAGCTGAGTGGTACTCTATTGTGTAAATGTACCACATTTTCTGTATACACTCCTCTGTTGAAGGACATCTAGGTTCCTTCCAGGTTCTAGATATTATAAATAAGGCTGTTATGAACATAGTGGAGCATGTGGCCTTGTTATATGTTGGAGCGTCTTTGGGGTATATGCCCAGGAGTGGTATAGCTGGGTCCTCAGGTAGTACTATGTCCAATTTTCTGAGGAACTAGCAGACTGACTTCCAGAGTGGTTGTACCAGCTTGCAATTCCACCAACAATGGAGGAGTGTTTCTCTTTCTCCACATCCTTGCCAGCATCTGCTGTCACCTGAGTTTTTAATATTAGCCATTCTGGCTGGTGTGAGGTAGAATCTCAGGGTTACTTTGATTTGCATGTCCCTGGTGACTAAGGATATTGAATATTTCTTTAGGTGCTTCTCAGCCATTCAGTATCCTTCAGGTGAGAATTCTTTGTGTTGCTCTGTACCCCATTTTTAAATAGGGTTATTTGGCTCTCTGGTGTCTAACTTCTTGAGTTCTTTTATATAGTACATATTAGCCCTCTATCAGATGTATGATTGGTAAAGATCTTTTTCCAATCCGTTGGTTGCTATTTTGTCCTATTGACAGTGTCCTTTGCCTTACAGAAGCTTTGCAATTTTATGAGGTCCCATTTATTGATTGTTGATCTTAGAGCATAAGCCATTGGTGTTCTGCTCAGGAAAATTTCCCCTGTGTCCATGTGTTCAAGACTCTTCCCCATTTTCTCTTCTATTAGTTTTATTGTATATGGTTTTATATGGAGGTCTTTGATTCACTTGGACTTGAGATTTGTACAAGGAGCAAAGAATGGTTTGATTTGCATTCTTCTGCACACTGACCTGCAGTTGAACCAGCACCATTAGTTGAAAAAGCTGTCTTTTTTTCCACTGGATGGTTTTAGCTCCTTTGTCAAAGATCAAGTGACTGATAGTTGCTTTTTTACCTTTCACTGGGATCCTGGAAGGCTTCAGGTTCCTGCCATACGACAGTTCTACTTCTCAAAATGGATGCAGGTTTCTTCTCTGAAATTAATGAATGACATAGAATAAAACTGACTAACGGACACCTATCAGCCATCTAGCTCACCGTGAGCAACTTCATCCTGTAAAATGAGGAACCAGTGGATATGGACAATCTTTTTTTTCCTTTCTTTATCAGAATATTTTTGACTACACCAGTTTCCAATCTTGGGTGCCTTCATGCTTTTTAGACTTGTATTAAGACAGACCTACTAAGTTGGCTCTCTTTTTGTACTCTACTATCTCTAGGTTGGATCTGTGAGGTAAACTCACAGGAAATTGCTCAAATGTCCTATCTTGGCTTCCTGAAATGTTGATTAGGCCTGAGCAAGTAGGCTGGGTTCACCTATCATTCAGTAACTTAAGAAGTGCTTTATCTACTGATCTTGATTCAAAGAAGATGCATGTCTTAGTCAGAATTTCTTTAAACTTAAAAATTTGTTTTAGATTATAACATAATTATCTTCCATATGCCCTTCCTTGCTGTTGTTCATATTTATGGCCTCTTTTTCTTTCTTTGTTAATTGTTATATATATGTGTATGCTAGTGTACATGCACATGTACATATGTGTGTGTGTGTGTGTAAGAGAGAGAGAGGTGAGAGAGAGATCATGAGAGAGAGAGAGAGAGAGAGAGAGAGAGAGAGAGCTTAGAGGGTTGATGTGATTAAACTTGTCATGAATCAGGGATGCAATTCATTAATGCATTGCAATGAGCTCAGTTTATTTGATTGCATGTGATAATTGAGCACTTGTAAAGAAGGACTTTAAACTGTCAGCAAGTGTGAATCTTGGACAATTTTGTAAGAAACCAGATAATTACCATGCAACTCAGGAGTCTTGTAATCATCTTCTAATTATTCATTTAACAAGATACCCTATACTTGAGTGCAGAATAGTTTACTAGTTAGACCCTACACCTGGTAGGTTACACTAAATACTAGACTTCTGCCTGTGAGTGTTGTAGAAATTAGGAAAAGAAGAGTAACCCCTGAGGGAGCTGAAGGAGAACCAAAGTGGGATTTCACGGATGACTCTTAAGGAGTCTACACCTCTCTCAATATGTCTTAGTTACTTTTCTATTGCTACGAGGAGACAGCATGGTCAATGCTAGTTTTTACAAAAAGCATTTAATTGAAGCAGAGCTTGCTTACAGTTTTAGAGGGTAAATCCACAATCATCATTATGGGAAGCATTGGTGTGGGTAGGCACGACATGGGAAGCATTGGTGTGGGTAGGCATGACATGGGACTGGGGAGTAGCTGAGAGCATACGTCTGATCTGCATGTTGGATGCAGAGAGAGAGAGAGAGAGAGAGAGAGAGAGAGAGAGAGAGAGAGAGAGAGAGAGAGAGAGAGAGATGAAGTTTCAAAACTTCAAATCCTACCACCAGTGACATACCTCCTATAACAATTCTATGTCTTCCAATAATCAACTTTCTACTCATTTTAAACAAATAGCAGTATCCTTGAACTGTCATAAAGGGTTAAAAAATGCTTGCTTTTCAATGAATGAATCAGTGGTGCTATTTAGTGGCTTTGAAAATGTTCTCTAATGTGTGACTCAAAGATGTAATAAAATCACTAGACACAAGTGTGAGTTGTCTTAACAGCCTAGTCTTATAAATTTATGTGCATCTATGTGAATGTATGTGTATATGTGTATATACATTATGTACATACATGATTATGTTTATGAAGACCAGTATGTTTATGTGCATATATATATATATGTATATGGGTTTGCATTTTTATTAGATCTAGTTATTCTTATTTTACGTCTGTGGGTGTTTTGCCTGTGGGTATGTATGTGAAGCATGCACGTGCTTGCTTGGTGCTTGTGTGTGTCAGAAGAGGATGTCAGATCCCCTGCTTGCAAGCCACTATGACAGCATCATGCTTTGGCTGCCATTTCTTTGTGAGTCTGTTTTGGATGCGGTGTCTTCTCTGAGAAGCTGCAGTGGAGCCTTTGACCCCAGTCCCAGTCCCTTCACCATGGTTCTTATTCATCCCTTCCTCAGATGCTTTGTTCTTGAATTAAATAGTCATTTGTCATCAACAGTACACTTTCTTTGTCACACCTTGCCTTCTGTTGCTCTAAAAAGTGGGTTTCATTATTGAAGTATAATGTACCAAGGGGCATTTATAGCAAAGATATGTTAAAGCTTTTATCTTCTGTTCCCCCCCCCCCACCATGGGAAATCTTGTTGAAAGTAATCTCACAGCTCTCTCTTTAAATATTTAACAGAGATTTTTTTCTGTGTGTACCCAAGGAAGATTCTGCCAAAAATGCCTTCTATGAATTATTTTAGGTGTTTTGAGCTAGTTAGAAATCACATGTATTCCTATGGCATATGGCTGTTTCATCCTTTTCTATTAAATTAAAATGTTCAAATTAGGCTCTAAAATTTCAAGTTCAGAAAAATCTGGTACACTTCATGTTGTGTCTTGTACAATTTTGGAGATGCAGAAAATTTTACAGGGTTGTTTCTCATATTTTTTTAAAAAAATTTATTAGATATTTTCTTTATTTACATGTCATATGATTTCTCCTTTCCCAGTTTCCTCTCCAAAAACCAACCAAACAAAAACAACAAGAACAAACCCCTGTTGCCTTCCCCCCTCCTCATGCTTGCCATCCCACCCTCTCCCACTTATTGGCCCTGACATTCCCCTACACTGGGGCACAGAACCTTCACAGGGCCAAGGGCCTCTCCTCCCATTGATGATCAACTTTGCAATCCTCTACTATACACATACTGCCCAAACAATCAGTCCCACCATGTATGGTCCTTGGTTAGTGGTTGAGTCCCTGGGAGCTCTCTGACAGTACCTGACTAACACAGATGTAGAGGCTCACAGCCATCCATTGAACTGAGTACAGGGTCCCCAATGAAGGAGTTAGAGAAAGGACCTATGGAGCTGAGGGGTTTGCAGCCCCTTAGGACGAACAACAATATGCACTAACTAGTACCCTCAGAGCTCCCAGGGACTCAACTACCAACCAAGGACTATACATGGCTGTTTCTCATTTTATATGATTGATGTTATTTCTCTTTTACACATACACACACACACACATACTCATTCACAGTCACACACACACACACACACACACACAATTATTATTAGCTCTGTCACATGATTCAGGTAGCCCTAGTGAGGGTCTTATTACTAAGGATAGAATAAAAGAACCCACATCAAACTGTATCTTCATGAGTTTATTACTTTGTTTTATTTATTTGTGTTTGCATATGTGCACACATGTATATGTATGTGTATCTGGAGACCAAAAGGCAATCTTAGGCATCATTCCCCAGAATGCTATCCACCTTGTTTTTGAGACAGAATATCTCATTGGTCTGGAACCCATGAACTCTCTCACATGCCCAGTGTTGAGTCTGCAAGAATGTGCAGTTGTGCCTGGATTTTTTATATGAGTTCTGGGGATCTAACCCAGACCCTCATTCTTGCACAGAAAATGCTTTACTCACTGAGCTACCTCTAAAGCCCTCTTTATAGCTTTCAATGATCAGATCTCACTAGATTCTAGCTACTTTGTCTTTATTAGGAGGATGTTAATAGAAACTCTGTTTTGAAGTTTGAACCCTGCCTATGAGCTTTGTTTATTTAATATGTCTCTCATGGCCCTGCTTGAGGGATGGGACTTCACATCACATTCCCATGTGACAAGGAGAGGCAGATGCGCAGTGAGATTAAGGAACTTGCCCAAAGTCAATTATTACTATGTCATTGTGTCAGGAATTTAAGCCTGGGGTCTCTGGTTTTGGGCTCACATTCTGATCCTGTGCTGTCCTGTTTTGCCTCTGAGATTCTTCTTTTTTCCTTCTGTTTGGGTTGGCAATGTATATTCTAGAAAGAACGTCTTTGTGTGGATTTCATATCCTGTTTGTCCATTCTGTAAAAGAGAGTTTAGTTAAGACAAGAGAAAAGAATGCAGAATTGAAATGGCCCGGAAGAAAGCAAGCTATGATGGAAGACCAAGATGAAAGGAAAGGAAGACAAGGGTGGCATTGACTCATCCTCTTATGCTGTGGTCCACCCCCAATTTTTGTGGGAAACTCCAATTTCCTGGATGTGTAAGCATGTTCAGATATAAATACCAGTGTCTACATTATATACATAATTCCATAAGAAAAGGAAACAGTACACAAACATGAGTTAGAGGTAGCCATTTGATTCACACAATGAATTGCCTAAGGCACCTGCAGTGCAAGGAACCTACTCAGGAGTCCATTGCCAAACTGTGAAACGAAGAACAAAGAATCATTGAATATTTAGGGGGGCATCAAAAAAAAGAGGAATGGAAGAGGTCAACTGATGTTAATACTTTAAAAATCTCCAGTAGCCATAGCAACAGAAAATTCAGGGGAGCAGCTCAGCTACTCAAGGGTTTTGAAGGATAAAAATGTCTCTAAATGTCAAAAGCTATTATCAGGCTTTGCTGGAATTGGCTTTGGAGCATCAGCCTGTGGTTGCACACTGCTCATCCTTCAAATACCCTTTCCCCAAGTAGTGGTTGGCACTTGAATCTGTGGTAAATTCAGCCCTATAGGTTATGATTGCCAGCAGGCTTTTCTGGAAATTCCAAAACTCTGTGGATCATGGACAGGGTCAGGGTATTCTGGGATGGAAGGTTTGTGCACTGAAAAACAGGGAAATGTCCACTGACAACCTCTGTACATTTCCATGGATGGACATAATCTTCCTTAGGATAGGAAAACAGATGATAATTTTATTGTCCTACACACTTACATCAAGCAGCTGGGATATTTCAGGCATGTTCAAAGGCTTACAGGGTTTTCATATAATGCTAAGAGGTCTGAGCAATATATCCACTACTTTGTAATTTGTCCCCTTGATTGCTTTGCTTTGGACCCTTTGTATGTTACTAACAATAATGAAAGTTATTTATGCTTCATTGATGTTTCAAAAATTTCTAGAGGCCATTCTGACTTGTTCTTTTAAGTAACACTCTTCGATTTTAACTGAGAACAATGCCAGCACTTCTGGCTTTACTGGGGATGTACAGTAGGAGAATTGGGTTCTAAGAGACATCTAGAGAGTCCGTGATATTTGGACTTCCTCCTTACAGTGGCTGTTGTTAAATATAGTTGAGTTTCCCATTCTATCCCATTGCAGCTCTCATTGCCAAGTAATGAAACAGTAAACTGGAGTGGAAATTTCAATTCTTTGGAAAGTTAGTTATTTGAAATGATGGTTTGCTGGGGCACACAAGTGAAAGGATGTCTTGCGAAGCAGACATGCAAAAGAATGTTTTCCTGAAGCAGACACAGGTGAAAGGATATGTTGACATAGCAACGTCCTGAAAGGACCTGTGATGAAGGAGCATAAATGTGACTCCACAGACAATGAGAGAGGAACACTGAGCCTTGTTTTGGTTTTCTCTGTCTCACTATTCTTTGCTAACGACATGCTTGTGTTGGTTTGCTCTACATAGCATTGTTGACCTCAACTTGTGGTAATTCTGACATTGAGAGAAACTCGTCAAGAACTGCTCGTGATGTTCTTGTAGCAGCTTGGCTCTTCCGTGACCTCACCTTTTGTCTGTTGGTGAGACTGGTGGCTTCTTCAGGATTGAACAACAGCTGTTGGTTTGTGCCTGGTGTCTGCCTGCCTAGAGGACTACTCTGTAACTGCTGAATCATATTTGGTGTTTGCTACAGGACTGAACTGCTGAGAAAGAAGATGAACTTGTCCTCAAACTACTACTGAACAGTCCACTTCCTCCATATACTAATAACTTTTCTACTATCTCTGCTGGGTGATGGGCTAGAGGAGAGTTTGAAACCTTCTTAAAAGTAGCTTGCAAAAGAATTATGCTGGCAGTAAATCTTTTATTGGTCTTTATTTTTCTTTCTTTCTCTTACTTCTTGACATCCTAATGTAATCTACCAGTAGATTTGAGCTCTGTGAGGTGTTTATTTATACATAATGCTATATGCAACTTTTCATCCCAAGTGGTAAGACCGCTGGACTGTTTGTGTCAGAGGAGATATGATGACACAATCTGGAGAAACACTAACATCACAAAGTAGCAAGATGAATGCTCATGGTATTCATCGGAAATACCAGCTAGATCCTCTTTTGCTTCACCCTTGGTGCAAGAGGATTATACCAGGGCTTTGTATATTTGGTCCACATGCATTCACTGAGCTTTACCTCTGCCCTTTGAACCTTTAAAAAAAAAAACAATTCATAGTTTGGTTTGGAGATGATGTTGTCATTATAATGATTGCCACAAAAGTCTAAGGATCTATATTGGGATCCGTGGCACCCACATAAAAAGCTGGGTGGAAGGGGATGTGCTGGCAAACGTGGAATTTCAGAAGGTGGAGACAAACTGGTCACTACAGCTTGCTGACTGGCTTGATTGATCAGTGAGCTCCAGGGTCAGTGAGAGACTCTCAAAAAATAAAGTAGAACAGGGTCATGGTAGATACTAGATGTTAACCTCTGTCCTCCATGCGTATTTACCCATACATATAGGCACACACACACAAACACATGTACACACATACATATACATTCACACACAGGCACACACAGGCACACACACACACACACACACACACACACACACACACCTGCATCTATGGATGCTCACATGCACACACATGCACACACTGATCTACTATCATGGAACTAATGATATACACGCTGTATTTTAAGTAGTTTGGCTCAAACACATTTTTAACAGATCATATCAGATATTTAAATAATGAAGCCAGAAGCTTGTTTTTTTTTTTTTTTGTTTTCAATAAAGAAGAACCTCAGACATTTTTCCCCTGAGTATTGTAATTGGATAAAGACTAAGCATATGATGTTATGACCAAAACCTTCTTAAAAGAAGCAAAAGTCTCTGCTAGTAAGAATTAGGAGAAAATAATGCACTTTAGATTTTTTTTCACTTACCAGTAAATTCAAAACACTTCTATGTTGGGGCTGTTGTAAAAATAACATTTCAAGGAGAGAAAAGTACAGTGCTCAATACTTAATAATTATAAATAGTGAATGCTTCAAATGATCGCAGTCAATCCTCATCATGTTATGGAGTCAAGGCCATTCTGTCTGTTCCTGCAGAGAGGTTCGAGCCTCACTCACTGGGAGGAGGAGCTTAAACCCAGGTCATTGCTCTGAAATCCAAGTTGCTTCACTTCTTTTTGTTTTCAGGAAACTGAGCTTAAGAGTGAACAAATAGGGGTTAGGTTATAAGTTAATTGGTAGCGTGTTTGCTCAGTGTTCACCGAACCCTGGGTTTCATCCCTTGAATCATGTAAAAGCCTTAAATTCTGGCACTCAGGAAGTAGAGGGATCAGAAGTTCAAGTTATTCTTTGCTATATAGCAAGTTTGAAGCTAGCCTGGGCTACATGAACTCTTTTTTTAAAAAAAAAAGTTGAAAATTTTTATTATTTACAAGTTAGCACAAGTTATGGAAAGCTAACATATATTTTAAAAGTAGGGTTTTTCATGATTAGTGTAATCTGAAGATAGTAACTTTATTTCAGAACCAGTTACCTCTCTTTCTCTCTACATCTTAGTGACTGAGGCCTGAGATGTTGGAGCTTCTTCTGTCAAAATCCCTTATTTTCCTGGGGGATTTGGATCGAATAAATAATGCATGAGATAGGCAAACAGGAGATCATGGAAATACCTAGGAGCAGACAGAATTGAAGATAAAGTTGTTGATTTTATCAGGAGAATATGAGCTAGTGTATAGCTACACATGGTTCAGATTGAGTCCCAACTCAACAAATCAACAAGTTCCCCCTACTTCCTTTGCTTCCCATCCCTCCTCTCTCCCATCCTTTCTGCTGCCTTCCCATTCTTTTCCAGCTTTTATGATGAAGTCTATTCTAGCAAAACAAGTGTTATTCATGTGAATTATGTATTTGATGCCAAACAATGTATCCTGCCTTCTCCTGTCTTTTCTGTTATTTTAGCTTCTACATATGTTTCTCAGAAACCATCATTATTTTTGTTTCAAGCAGTCAAACACACCCTTTTAATTATCCAAACCATCACGTTTTCTTGTGTTGTTTATTCTTCGTTGCTGTCCTGTGTGTTAATTTTGAGTCATTTTCCCTTGGCTTGGGGTACTCACTTAGGTGTGTGTTATGTTGTGGGTTGCATTCAATGCATACATCCACTGTTGCTTATCTCAAAATCCTATGTTTTATATTTTTTCATCATATAAAAAATTGTGCATGTATTTATTTTTTGTTTTATCATATTATAAATGTTTTTGTGTTGCTCTATGGTTTAGGGAGGTTTTTCTTTCTCTAAAGTCAAGAATGATTATTTCTTTGGATGTTTTCATTTCTTTTTAAGTTTTTTAAAGAACCATAAAAACATTTTATTTATTATTACTGTGTATGATTCGCATGGGCAAGTGTGGGTATGCCAAGGTTAGAGGACAAATTTGTGGAATCAATTCTTTCTTTCCATCTCTATGTGGGTTCCAAGAATCAGACTCAGGTTGACTGGCTTGCATGACAAACACTTTTATCTTCTGAGTCACCTTGCTGGCCAATTTTAATTTTTTAAAAATGAAGTACTGAGGATTGAACCAAGGGCTCCCACATACTAGAGAAGCATTCTCTCTCTGACATATATCCCTAGCTTTTTCTTTTACTTTCAAATCTATCTTTCTATCTTCCTTCCTTCTTTGCTTTTCTCTTCCTTCCTTCCTTCCTTCCTTCCTTCCTTCCTTCCTTCCTTCCTTCCTTCCTTCCTTCCCTCCCTCCTTCCTTCCTTCCCTCCCTCCTTCCTTCCTCCCTCCCTTCCTTCCTTCCTTCCCTCCTTCCTTCCTCCCTCCCTTCCTCCCTTCCTTCCTTCCTTCCTTCCTTCCTTCCTTCCTTCCTTCCTTCCTTCCCTCCTTCTAATTTTGAGACAGGTCTCACAAAGTTTCATAGTCTGGCCTTAAACTTATTCTCTAGCTCAGCCATACCTTATAATCTCCTACCTCAGTCTTGTAAATAGCCAGGATTATAGGTCTGTGTTCCAGGCACAACTTATCTTTACTTTTTAAAGACAAGTTTGTCAAGTGGCTTCTCTCTCTCTCTCTCTCTCTCTCTCTCTCTCTCTCTCTCTCTCTTTCTCTCTCTCTCTCTCTCTGTCTCTTTGTGTGTGTATTCATGTATGTAATAGAGTTCTCCTTGAGGTTTGCTGAATTTATAAATTTATAATCTTTTTCATCAATTTCAGAATAAGTTCATCATTATTCTCCAAGTTCATCCTGAATACATAGGAATTATTTTCTGAGAATTAGCATATCACGTTAAAACTTACATGTCTTCTATGTAAATTTTTATAATTCTTGTATAAAAATTGTTATAATTCTTCTATGTTTCCCAAAAATGGGAGTCTGCAAATCCTTGAGTTCATGACTTTTTTGTTATTGTCTTTAAGTTGTCCAGACCGTTTTAGTGGACTCTTACATTTTGTCAGATATTGCTTTCTAAAATGTATATTTGATTTTTTATAGATTCAGGTTATTTCCTAAATTCTCCATATTCTTAGCTATTTATTTACTGTGAACATCATTTCTTCTATTTTGATATAATTGTATTAAATTTCTCTGAAAGTTACAATCGTATTTAATATCCTTACCTATAAATTCTAGTGTCCAAAAAAAATAAGGACTCTTTGTTGCTTAATGTTTCTTTTAACTATTAGTATCTGTTCCTTTGTCTTTAAATTTTAATTTTATTTCAAATTAAGAGCTTTGAACATTGGTTATAATGTGTCTTCATATAACATAAATTGAGGTTGGTTGGAGAAGGGCTGTAAAATTAATATAGGACTTTGTGGATAGTGTTCTTTTGGATCTTCATGCATTACAGTCTGGTTGGAGCAGGGCTGACTGATTAGTCTCCATCCTCATTGATCTTTAACATCTATCATTTTAAGAAAGAGATGAGAAATGGACTTATGGGAATAGGATCTTTTATTCTAAGTACCTAGAAACTGGTGAACCTTTCCCCTCCTCTTTGTCTATGGCTATTTCTAGGTTTTGAGTGACAGCCTTAAATGAGTTTTGATGGGTTTTGTAGTGAAAATAAAATATTTTCAAATGCCTTTAATGAGTTTTATAATAGTCTACACATTAAAATTCTGACACCTATTTGTGTTTACCAAAGGATTTCTGTGAACCATGAACAAATGAAAACTCTATACCTAGCATGGCTTTAGGAGCCAAATAATATACTATGCTGTCACATATTTAAGCTCTTTTGATCTTCATATATTGGGCTAGTCTGTGTCTTCCCACAAACATGTTCAGCCTCAATTTTCTGCATAAGAGTCATTCCAAGAGTGCTCAAACTGGTCCTCAGCCATTGCCCAGACAGGTCGGTTCCCTCATAGGGGGAAAAAAACCTGCCAGTTCTTGAGGATTTGAGCTAATCTAGCCTTTGATGGTTCTATTAGTTTTCAATGACTTTCTGAATTATCCTTTCAGCTCATTCTTTTCCATTCCTTAATTATCAAATCAAGAAAAAGAAGTTGCCAGTGAATGCTACATTCTGTCTGGAAAACAAAAATGCTTAATAATTGCCATTGCCTATGTGTAACTTTATTCTAGTTCCCCAATTGTTAACAAAGCACATGCATTTTGGACTTGTTTTATGTCTATCACGTTTTATTTCATGTTTGAGTTATGTAACTGGAATGCCTATGTTTGTCTCTACACCCTCTGTATCTGCAGTTCCTCATGAGGTAATATCAAGTTCAGCAGCATGAATATATGGATTTTCTCAGAGCTCATCCTTATTCAGGATATCGATCAACCAGTTCATTATACATGGAGACATCTGTAAAGCATCTGTGGAGACCCACTGACCTACATGAACATATTTTGATTTCGTATTCTCACTTAGATGATCAGAATGTCTATGGTCACTCAAACGCCAGTTAACAGAATTAGTCAGAGTAGAAAGACCAAGATTATATATATCTGCTAACAGTCATAATCCATCAACTTTACAAACTTTATGGGAAGGTGTGCCCATGTTGTTACATTGCTAAAGGATACTTTTGAGAGTATACTTTTGTTTCTCAAAAAAATATATATATACCACTGGCAATAACAAAAGCACATGTAATCATCTCCATAATTAATAAGATATCAATAGCAAAAGCAAAACTGACTGATAGAGTGAGTAGATTTAGTCTAGTTAAGCTTGTGCTGATGTGTGACAAAAAATTGAAGGAACATAAAACTTGAAGAAGACCAATATGTTTAAATATTAATGAGACTCTAATTTCTAAAATGATAAAGCCATTACCTCATAATGACATGAACATCAATTATGAAACTAGAATGGCCAGGTTTAAGTGGCAGTACCGCAAGAGGTAGCTCTGGCTTTGGGTCAAGTCTTTCTATGAAGATGTGTCATCTATAAAATGGAAATACATGTATGCTCTGTTTTCATGTATGTCTATATATGCATTTAAATGCATAGTACATGCTTTTAGTTTTATTTTCATCATTATTATACACTATATGTTTTCTCTCCTACTTATCTTTTTTCTTCCCCCACCCTCTTGCCTAGCACACAATAAGTATCATCTCACACTTATAATGATTATTATTTAGAACTATAACTGAAAGGAAATAAAATGGCACTCTCTTTCTTATATATTAGCATTATTAACAATAATTGCTTGAGGGCATACAAAGCCAAAGATGTGTTTTGAGATCAGAGGCATGTCACTAGCTTATCCTACAGTGTAACTGGCATGAAAGTGCAGAAGAAGGAATTAGGCTGAGATGTGATCTGTTCATAAAGCTCTGAGTTCCTTCTTAGAGGCAGCTGCTTATTCCACTGTTCCCTTGTAGACTGGCTGCAGAGCGCACATGATGCATTTGACATGATAAGATAATCTCTTGTCTATGTGAATGAGTAGCACAATGATTCTCTTTATGGGAAATGTTATTTCAAGGGCATCAAAATGAAGAAACATCAAAGTTGTATTCAATGACTTGCTAAGAGCCTCTTATGAAAATAATCCCATAATAAACATTAAAGGTTAGTATTTAAATTGATAGCTGTATTTGTGTGTGTGTGTGTGTGTGTGTGTGTGTGTGTGTGTGTGTGTGCTTCATTCTGACCTCTTCAACAAAACATTAAAACTTTTCTCTGGTATATGATCTGTACAGAGAACATTCTTCCCAATACATTTACTTGTAGATGGGCAGATGTAGCTAAGATTAGATGTCTGTACTGTTGTTGTATTAGTGTAACACCCATGCCGCAAGCTTGAAAGTTTAGAAAACATATTAATTTGCTACTTTGGTGGTCAACTGGTTTCTTAATTTGTCTCATTATCTAGTTCTAATTCCAAAACAGAAAAGTCTAATTAGCAATGCCTATAGACACAAGGCTGTGAGACTACCCACTGAAGCATAGGGATCCCAAAGGAGAGTGAGTCTCTCTGCTCCAGCATCCATGTACTGTTCAAGAGCTTATTACCAAGGAAGGGCTTTGAGAGCCCAACCCACATTCATGCTGGCGTTTGCCTGGCTTTTGGTGTTGTACAGGTCTTATGCATATAACTGTAGCTATTGTGAATTGATGGGTCCTACTACCACACCATGTCTAGAAGTAAGCATTTCACAGCTCTCCTCCTCATCCATCAGCTTCTACATTCTTTTAACCTCCTGTTCCAAGATCTTTCCTGATCCTTGGATGGGAGGAAAGCATTAAATTCTATGATTCATCTATAGCTGAGCACTCACAGATATATAGACTTGGCATTTTGATTACATATAAGTCTCTACATTAAACTCTTAGTTATCCACTGTTAAAGCTTCCCTCTCCAAATTGAAGGCAACACAAATCTATGCATAAGAACATAAATATTTTGAAGGCTGATTGACACTATTACTATATAATATAACAGCAACAGAAGGTTCCCCCCTAGGGCCCATGATATTCCTAGTCATGAGCTGTTGATCAAGTTTACAGTGCTAGACATAAAAATCTCTCATGTGGAGCAAGGCTCAAATACAATCAGAAAGTAGTTGTTTGATTCCATGACTGTCATGCCACCACTTCTGGCCTAGTGGGCACATCTTGCCAGGCAGGTTAGTGTTGTAGCAGGCAGGGTTCTCCACTTATAAAGAACATACAAAAAATGAAAAAATAAATAAAGACAACGGTTCCTTAACATCATATTTTTGAATATAGGACAATAGCTAGTTGACCTGTCAATAATGTGCCATCTAGTGAGATGAAACTTCTAGTAGGAATGAAATATCTAGTAAGAAATGAGATAACTAGTAGGAAAATTCCAGCAGAGAAAAAAGAGAGAAGGGGTCTGAAGAGAGAGGGGGAGTTGATTTTGGCAACTGAATAATGCACAAGGAGGCAAGTGGAAGCAAATGTTTGCTATATGCATCATACAAAAAAGCATGAAAGACAGAGGGAACTGTACATACAAAGTCCCAAAGTTGGATCTGAAGCTGATGGAACATCCTCCAAAGTGAGAAATTATAGATGAGGGATGAGCAAAACAAAACTAAGTAAAGAGAAAGGCTGTGGTCTGGAGAACTGGTCAGAGGCAAATAACTTTAGTAAGCTACAAGATATTCCATAATTTTCAAAAATGCAGGAAGCTGTCCATTGCTTCTGGCTGCTGACATCCAAGTAGAAATCCTGAAAGTCAGAAGCTTGGATGCCAAGATTTAGGCAGTACATTGACAATAGCCACAATGAATACCCCAATGAATACACGTCACCATGCGTGTCAAGTGCCCTGCTAAGAATGGTTTGGTTTGTTCAACTGCAGCATTTAAATATACCTCCAATCACATATAACTTCCTTTTCATTATCTCATGCAGAGGTTGCCCTCCTATTTCAGTGTGACTGAACCATTTTCAGGGGAATCTGATTGATGGGTTAGGTAGTTTGGGTTACTGTGTGCTGGAAGAGAAGGAGCAAGTGGAAGATGATGTGCTTAGTTTGCTCTTTAGTTGTTAGACTAGAAAGTGTCCCTTCAGGGGATGGGTAGAAACAGATTCCAGAATTACCATTGTGGTAGTGGAAGTGAAAGTAGTTCTTACCTTTAAAAGGAAGCAATTTCAGCACTCAAGAAACTGGAACATTTTCTGCTGCAACACTGCCTCAAATTAATGTCACAAAGGAGATAGGTTCTGCAGAACAAACTCAGGGAAGCTCTGAGCTGCCACTGTAAAAGTAGCACTACCCAGAGATCTCCTGTGACCCAACATTACAGCTGCCCTTGGCATCATTTTGCAGTATGTGGGAGCTTGCATGTATGTGAGCCTAAGGAGACTTGGGGTAATGGTTAAGACAACTTCCTGCGGCAGTCAGAAGGCTTGACTCACTGAGTCCGGATCTCCTCTGACTAATGCTTAGCCACTGAGCCTAGCTAGGGAGCCTGGGCTCTAGCTTCTTGTCTGGAATTGTCATTTCCTGGGACACAATGCTATGTAAAAAGCCTCATTGTATCACCAGGAATGACATAGTAATTTAAGCCTGGGAATGTGATTTATCAGCTTTCTTATTTCCTAAACAAGTTCAATTTTAACAATTGATGAACAGCCATTTTAGAAGCTTTGCTTCTCTCCTCCCTCCCCCGCACCTCACCCCCACATTGGCACAGTTTTTCTTGGTTTGTGTAGGGTGTTGTATGCTAGTAGTGGTCCTGGGAAGGAAGGGGAGGGAGATGTTTTTTAGAACTATGACTTAAGATGACCACAGACCACATGAATAGATCAAAGAATACGGACTAAGAAACATAAACTTTTGACAATAGGCTTCAAAACGTTCTAAAATTTCTAGACAAGTCCAAGCCTTTCCAGTTTTTAGACATTTTTCCTCTTGGTTCCTACAAGGTAGTGTTTGTGACAAGAATTGTCAATAATCTAGCAGAAACTGAATTGAACTGAGTTGAAATTCAGCACACTCCTGTTACTGCAGAAGGGCCGACTGGCTTTGAGGTTCATTCATTACCAAGAGTTGACTTCCAAAAGCTTTAGGTTCTAAAAACCAGAACTGTACTGGGTCAGCTATTTTTTTTTAATTCTTCTTTTCTATTAAACCTGTGTGTATTTTAAAGGTAACACAATCCATATGTGCCTGCTTCCTTTACACTTAACTCATCAAACAGGATTGGTTAAAGTTATTTGATGTGCTGGGTGCCTTTTGAACCATATCCTTGCAACTTTCAAAGTCTTTTATCCTCTAAAAATAGGAAGTTGCATTTTATGAAAATAGGTGAGCTTGAACTCCCAAAGGTCTGGTTTGGTCTTAAATCCTCAGCAGTTGGATTTAGAAGCATGCTTTATTCTATTCTTCCTGAGAAAGTTCCTCTACATATTTTCCACTCTATGAAATTGGCTACATCTTTACTGGGATGTATGGGAGAGGAAATGGTTTGTTTTCTTCGATAATAAGAGTATACATCATCTTTAATGAATATTGGTAAATGCTTCTGTTTAAGAGCTATTTTGGCTAAATTAACCTTAGTAGAGCTCAATCAAATGAAATTCTGAAAATTATTAAGTATAATTATGTTGCTAAATTATAGTGCTAATTTTATGGACCAGTGAATGCTAGGTTCCTCTCTGTTTCTGCAATAAGGCACTCTG
Organism: Mastomys coucha; assembly: GCF_008632895.1. NCBI lineage: Eukaryota > Metazoa > Chordata > Mammalia > Rodentia > Muridae > Mastomys > Mastomys coucha. The sequence goes on from NW_022196911.1 coordinate 107,070,295, forward strand.
ATCAAAAACAACTGTAAGGAGGGAAGAACATACTTGGCTTATACTTCTGGGTCATAGGCTATCACTGAGAAAAGTGAGGATAATAACTCAAGCAGGGATTTAAAGCAGAAACCACAAAGAATCACTGCTTGTTGGTTTGCTCAAAGGATCGTATTTATCTAGCTTTCTTATAGAGCACAGGATCTAGGGAATTGTACTGCCCACGGTGGACAGGGTTCACCAAAATTAACTAATAATCAATACAATCTGTTATAGACAAGCCTATCTCAACCTGATGAAGAAAATTGCTCAATTGAGAGGCTTTTCCTATTGCTTCTTAGCCTTATGGCTAAGATCAAGTGCACAGAAGCTTTTCCAGTGATTCTAAGTTGTGTCAAATTGACCATTAAATGACAACTAGGAGAGCATCTGAAGTGATTCCCAAGCATAAACTCTCTCATCAGGAGATTTTAGAGAACTCTTCAGGAACAAAGCTAGTTTTACATCTTAGAGAAAGTTTATGCTGTCTTAGAGAGCTGCTTTTTCAGCAGCAAAAAGTTCAGATGAAAACAACTAATGAAATGCACAGATTAAGGATTATCTCCTCTCTCATTCCAGGAAGAAATTTCACCTCCAGTGTGACACAAAAGAACAGGTTTAATTCTTACTCTTTTTGATAATTTTTCCTTATACTTGGGTCAGTCTTGCATAAAATCCTAACAAATCAGGCTACTTTGTCTTTTTAGAGGGACTGACACTCACTATCCTGATTAAAACAGCTCTATTTTCTCATTCTACTTCTTTAAGTACTCTTCTATTTCAGAATTTTTCCCCTCCATTCTATTCTATGGTTTGATCTTCATATGATAAACCCCTTGAGTACTTGGGATAAATCTCAGCTGCACTTTTCATATGATCCTTTGTATGTGTTGTGTAATAACTTACCAGTAGTTTGTTGACTGTTTCTGCAATTACATGCACTTCTGCAAGTTTGATCTGCAATTTTCAACCTCCCTCCCCCCAGCACTTCTCCTTTCCACCTCTTCTGGATTTTCCCTAGCAATTCAACTTCCTATCCTCTTTCTGTCTATTTATATATATCCCACTGAGTCAAATAAGTGCTGTTCCTACTTATAGATGTCAGGCCATTCACTAGAACATATCAATTTACTGGGGCTACATGCCAGAAGAACACATATTCACCTTCCCCTGAAGGCATTAACTGCTAATAGCTTATGGGTGGGACTCATGATCTCCTCTTCCATCTGTGTTGAGATGTTTAGTTTGATCCTGTGCAGGTTTTGTACAGACAACCACAGCTGCAATGAGTTTATGAGGACAATAGATGAGGGCTGTAGACCTATCATATACAGATGACACTGTTTCAGTCTAGTCTTCCCAGACTTCTGGCTCTTAACAATATTTCCACCCTGGGGGCATGTGATATAGCTGTCTGATTTTTGGCTGGGTTCATTACAGAAAAGCTTTTACACAGAAGAAAACAATACATACTAGAAAACCTAGGTTACCATCTAAAAGAACATCTTTGTATTTACTAGTGTTTTTGTTTGTTTGTTTTTCTGTGAAGAGACACCATGACCAAGGCAACTCTTATAAAGGACAACATTTAATTGGGTCTGGCTTATAGTTTCACAGGTTCAGCTCATTATTATCATGGTGGGAAGCATGGCATCAGCCAGGTAGACTTGGTGCTGGAGTAGGAGCTGAAATTTCCACATCTTGATCAGAAAGCAATCAGGAAGAGAGCTACTGGTTCCGCTAACACTGTCTGCCTACACACTGCCATGCTTCCCTATATGATAATAAAGACTGAACTTCTGAAACTGTAAGCCAGCCCCAATATAATATTTCTTTTACAAGTGTTGCCTTGGTCAGGTTGTCTCTTCACAGCAATGAAATCCTAATGAAGACAGAATTTGGTACCAGGAATGGGGTTGCTACCACACTTGGTGAGCTTGAGCACTAGGAGCCCTCAAAGCCATCCTACACAAGTGACATACTTCCTCAAACAAGGCTACACCTATTTCCACAAGGCCATACCTCTTAATAGTGCCAGTTCCTATGGGTCAAGTGTATTAAAACTACTACACTTTTGAAAAAAACATGGAAAATTATCTTATTTAATAATGGGTATATTTAATTGTTAAAATGTCAAGGCCTGAAATCTATCTATAAATTAAGTATAATCTTCATTTTTCCTTTAGAAGTATATATTAATCTTGCAACTTCAGTGGAAATAAAAACAAAAAACAAAAAACAACAAAACAAGACAAAACTAAAATAGCCACATATTTTGAAGGGAGAGAATAAAAATGCAGAAAGTAAACTTCCTAATTTCAATATCTACTTCACTCCATAATCTAGTCAGTGTGAATACCATAAGAGTGAAAATTTAGATCAGTGAAATAGAGTTTATACCTCCTAAATAATTCTTTTACTTATAGTATAAAGTTGATATCATTAGTGGTTTGAATGAAAAAGACTCCCATCAGCTTGGCTTCTAGTTAGTGGAGTGTTAAGGAATGATTAGGAGTCATGACCTTGATGGAAGAGGTATATCACTGGGGGGTAGGCTTCAAAAGCCAATTCCAGGCCCTGTCTCCCTTATTCTTTCTGCTTCCTGCCTGAGGATCCACTACTGCTCCAGTGACATGCTTGTCTGCCTACTTGCCTGCCTACCACCAGGCTCTCATTTATGATGATCATAAATTAACCCTCTGAAACAGTAAGCAAACTCCCAATATAGTGGTTTTTTTTCTGTTTTTGTTTGTTTTTTGCTTTTTTGGTTTTTAATAAGCACTTGGGTCATTGGTCCTCTTCTTCCCAATAAAACTAAGAAAATGTCTGACAAAGATACCCAAGATAATTCAATGACAGACAGGAAAGAACAATATTTTCAAAACTTGTACTTAGGACAACTGGGTATTCAGATAAGGAAAGAAATGATGTTGAACTCTTACTTATGACACATTTGAAATTTACTCTAAATGATTAAAAGAGCTAATTATGAAAAATAAAGCCATCAAGGTCTTAGAAGAAGTAAACAAAAATATTTTGTGCTTACATTAGACCAATGTGTCGCTCTTTTATTATAAATGTTTTTAGATTCTTTTTATGAGTATGGGTGTTTTACCTACATATATGTCTGTGTACCAGAAGAAGGCATCAGATTTCCTGGCAGTGGAGTAACAGATGATTGTGAGCTGCCATGTGGGTTCTGAAAATGAAATCTGGGTTCTTGATAGAGTAATTTTATAACTGTCATTTTGCTGCTATTAAGAATCATAATGTAAATATCTGTGTTTTCTGATGGTTTGTAGTCAATGCCTATGAAAGAGTCATTTGACCCTGAAAGAGGTCATGACCCATAGGTTGAGAACCAATGCAGTTGGACATTAAAAATAGTGAAGGAAGGGGTGGTCTGGATGACAAGAACTTGGGAAGGAGTTAGGAATGAAGTAAGGGGTGAAGGAAGCAGACATATTCAAAATGCATTGTGTGTGTGTGTGTGTGTGTGTGTGTATAAAGTTTCAAAAATTTAAAGAAGAATTATTAAAAGAAGTAATAAAATTATAAATTCTAATTAATTAATAAAAAATGAACATAAGTTTGAATCAATCTCCCCAAAGAGAAGATAAAATAATGGAAAATTGCTCAGCATTATTTTCATTAGAAAAAGTTAATTTATATGAAAACCACAATAAATATTTAAAAACCACTTGAATAATTATAAACTATAAGTATTATTAATAAACAAAGAACGAATTACAATATTTAAAGATTGCTGGTAGGCATGTGAAATCATACAGTTTCTATGGAAAGTACTTCAGTGGGATCTCAAAAGTAAAACATAAAGTCATTATGTCGCTTAATTATGCCACTCCATGCTATAAATCCCAAAGAAGATGAATGGATATGTGTACTCAAAAATGGACACAAATATTTTTAGCATCATCATTCATAATATCCTTAATAGGGAAATCACCAACTTAAATGCTCATCAATGAATAAATGGAAAAACAAATGATATATCCATATAACAGAATATCATTTAGTGATTAAAAATAATGAACTGTTGATGAATGCTATAAAGTGATAGAACTTTGAAGATATTATGCTAAATGAAAAAAGTTAGGTACAAAGGATTAAACTACTACATGATTTCACTGATGGAAAGTATCCAACAAGACAAATTTTGAGGCTGAAAATACATTAATGTTTGATAGCAGAAAGGGGTGGAAAGAGTAAAAAAGTACCACACAGTGTTACATTACTTCTCCTTTATTTGAGACTTATGGATATGGTCTGGAAGTAGGCATTGATAATGCTGTAGTATTTCATACTCTTAAAAAACCCACACCAGACTGTGTATTTTTTTCTGGGTAAATTATATGTAGATGAATTGTATATCCAAAATGTAGACATTTTTCCAATTTTCTCAAAAGCTTAGAAAGGATTTTTTTTTTGCATTTTTTGGTTAATAGTGTTATAATTCCTACACAGGAATTATGCATAGGTAACTCTGGGCCTCAAGACTATCAAGGATGATTTTTTTTTGGTATTATACAAATTCATATGATGGAAATATTGAATAAAAAGAGGAAAACAGATTGTGTGTGCTTCTTCTGTTGAAATGCAACTCACCTCGGCATACTATCTTCTTTTTGAGCTCTCTTGGGTGCTTGAAAATGATAGATAATCAACTGAAGTCATCTGGTGGGACTGGTGTTAGAGAGAAAAGGCCTTTCAAAAGTGACCATTCCCAGTACCTTGGTCAGTCAGGCAGATGCTTCAGGAAGGAAATGTGCACATAGATCTTTTTGTTATTGCTGTTCTTTTACCAGAAATGTTTACATTTGTAACCAGAAATACATGAGCTGTCATAGTAGTACAGGGTTATGAATGATTAATACTGGGAAGAGGGAGGCTTAGTATCTACTTACTGTCAGGTTACAGGGCTCCTGGCCAAAAAAGACAGAGTTTGGAGTCTGAAAATGAATGGAATAAATATGATCTCATAAGAGCCATAGTAGATAAACGTTCTGACATTTCTCATGGAGCATAAAATGTCTTTGTTTTTGAGATTATAATATAATTGCTATATTTCACTTCCTTCCTTCCAAACTCTTGTATATATTCCTCCTTGCTTTCTTTCAAAATCATGGCCTCATTTTAATTAATTGTTATTACATGAATATATGTACATACATACATATTTCTAATATAGCCTGGATGAACTATCCACTTTAGGCGGCACCATTCCCTTGGCAAGGAAGGGATCCTGGACTGTGTAAGAGAGGGAAAGTGAGCTAAGCACTAGCAAGTATGCATACACCTAATGCTCTCTGCTCTTAGACTGTATGCATACACCTAATGCTCTCTGCTCTTAGACTGTATGCATACACCTAATGCTCTCTGCTCTTAGACTGTATGCATACACCTAATGCTCTCTGCTCTTAGATTGTTGATGTAATGTGTTGATGTAGCTGCTTTAAGTTCCTGCTGCCTTGACTTTCTCACAGTGATGGACCTGGAATTGTGAAACAATTGAACTCTTTCTACCTTAAGTTGCTTTCAATTATTTTTATCACAGCAATAAGATACTAAACTAAGACAGAATGCTTACAAGGCAAGTGGCAAATTCTCATTATTTCCTATGGTTTCTATATATGAAGTTTTTAAAAGAAAAAAAATATCATTCTTCTCTCATATATTATATCCAGATTGCAGTTTCTACTCCTTCTCCTCCCACCAGCCCTTCCTCTAACCCCTCCCTCATACCTCCTCTTTTCCCCAGGTCTATCAACCCAGTTGCCTTGGGAGGAAAAGTGTCCCATGAGTAGACAAAAAAAATCAGGTACTGTTCCCACTCCCACTGTTAAGATTTCCACAGGAACACCAAGCTACTCAGTCATAACATATATACAGAGAACCTAAGTCAGACCCCTACAAGCTCCCTCATCTGCAAGTTCCTGTGAGTTCCTGTCAAGGTCAATTGATTTTTTGTATCCTCTTTTCCTGTGTCCCTGATTCCTCTGGTTTCTCCCATCCTTCCTCCCCTTCTTTTACAGGACTCCTCAAGCTCTGCCCAGTGTTTGTCTGTGGTACTTTGCATCTGTTGCTGTCAGTTGTTGGATGAAGTCTCTCTTGTCTCTTATTAAGTTTTTTTTATAGCATGCAGCTGTATCATGTATCATAAAAATAATGGGTGATGATGTAGTATTTGTGGTACAAGGCAGTACTATTGTTAGTTTCTTTTTACTGATGACATAGTTATGATGAGCATCTATAACAATGGAAGAGGAAACCAATATCGAGGCTTCCATTTTCATTTCCCAGGGGATCTTATTAATAAATTTCCCTTTTGTCTACAATCAGCACTCAAATTTGCTATCCAGATTTGTCAAAACAAGACACATTTCTCAGGCTATCATCTCAGATTTTGACTTCCAGTTCATGTTTGCAAGTTAAGTGAAAGTTTCTGCTCTGAGTGCAGAGTTTGACCGACTAACACTCACTGTCTGCAGAGAGGATACCGCTGAGCCATTGGACAGCATCCATGCATTCAGAGTTTAAACTCTGTGGAATAAACAAACAATTAGCTAAGAAATTACAATAAACAAAGATGGGGATGATCATAGCATGAGTTTAGCATCCTCAAAAGTGAGGCAGCTCGGAGATTTACCCAAGATGAGCCTGGCAAGTAAGACAGTTTAGAAAAGGCTGTGCAAGGCTTTAAAAATCAGGTCAGTGGGTTTCCCCACTTTTTTTTTCTAGGGACTGGCAGAAACTGGTAGGGGGTTTTTGGTCAGGAAATAGTGTAATTAGCTTTTCAGTTTTAGGATGAAATTTTGCCCGTATGTGTAGTGATCACGTAGTTTATTATTCAAACTGTGAAGTTTTGATAATAAATGGACCATAGTCACTCATTATGCTAGGACTGCAAGTAAGAAGTGATTGCCTCAGTAAATTGTCACATTTTAAAAAACCCAAATCTGGGCGGTGGTGGCACACACTTTTAATCCCAGCACTTGGGAGGCAGAGGCAGGTGTATTTCTGAATTCGAGACCAGCCTGGTCTACAGAGTGAGTTCCAGGACAGCCAGGGCTACACAGAGAAACCCTGTCTTGAAAAACAAAACAAAACGAAACAAAAAACCCAAATGGAATAAGCCCAATATTTGAGATAAACCAGGAGAGAAAATAATGGAGGGAACTCTGACAAGAATCCATAAGACACAAATGGTATTTACTGAAACATATATAGAAGGATAGTTTATGATGGGCTGTAAAAAATAGATCTTCCATATTTCTAGTTTGAAGACTTGAATTAGTGTTAGACATACACAATTAATGTTGATGTAGGTAACACTTGGTCACTCAGGAATAACTAGTACCAGTGTTAATACTGGCTAGACTTTGCACATAGTGTGTGTTAGCTATCCATTATTGCTACTGATACTGAAAAATGTCTGTCTTGGATTTGAAAATGAAAGACGGACACCTCTCCATTGCCCACATGCAAATAATAGACTCCGAAGTCTATTGATGTCTGTAGTGACAACTTGACTATATCTGGAATGAACTACAATCCAGAATTGGAGGGCTCACCTGTGGGCCCAATCTGGAGGCTGAGAGATACAAATTTCTGACCTGGATCTTGGCATAGAGATCTTGAGGCATAGTGGCTATGAATCCTAGAAGATTAAGACAGGATGATCTCTGAGTTCAAGGTCATCTGGGATTAAAGGTGTGCTGACACACACCTTTAATCTGGGCCACATCTTTTGCTGGAGATCTTTATAAGGACTTTGGAAGAAGTAAGGCTCCCTTCTCTTCTATGCCTGCTTGCCTTGTGGGACTGAGCAACTGCTAGATCCTTGAACTTCCACTCACAGCTGCTGCTGACCATTGTTGGGAGTTGGACTGCAGACTGTAAGTCATCAATAACTTCCTTTACTATATAGAGACTAGCATGAGTTCTGTGACTAGAGAACCCTCATTAATACTGTGTGGCGCGCTTCTCTGCTTCCTTATCTGTAGCAATAACGACCGAACACCTGGACTTCTTCTCTCGACGGTTTACTCAGGAATATTCTTTTGTTACAGCTCTCCTAGGTACCCAGGTGTTACAGCTCTTTAAGGTACCTAGGTATTACAGCTCTCCTAGGTTCTTAAGTGTCACAGCTCTCCTTGATGGCATGGCTCTTCTTCTTCTGCTTCTTCTTCTGCTTCTGCTTCTGCTTCTGCTTCTGCTTCTTCTTCTGCTTCTTCTTCCTAGGTGCTGCAGGTCTGCTTGCTTCCGTGGAGTGGCCCCGACTGTCTGGAGACAGCTCCTTATATACCCGAGCCTGAGCCACCAAGTCCTCCAGGATTGGTTCCCTGTCAAACCCTCATTAGCATACACCTGCTCAGGAGGGATGCATGAGCAGTATATACCCACTCGGGAGGGTGCATGCGCAGTATACACCCACTCGGGAGGGGCGCATGCGCAGAATAGTCTGTTGCTACAGTGTATCAGGAACCAGCGCCATCTTGGATACGATCGTCTAAGCGGCCACTGAAGATCGTATCCAAATGGCTGCCTACATAATACAATGTGTATGCAGCTGTCAAGTCAAGAAGCTTCTACTTGCTCTCCTGTGAGAGATGCTTGGATGTCCCTTGATTTTCAGTTCTTGATTTTGTTCTGTTTGGCTTCACATTCTGCAGTGCTGATCTGCACAAAAATAAAAAAAAAGAGCCATTAGAAATGTCAAATGAGCATCCTTTGTCAGTGCTGATAGTTCCTTAGGAAATTTCAGTGTTGTGTAGATATTATAGAGTGTATTTAAAATAAAACAGCAGTGGCAGTGACATTGATACATGATATAATCTCACATGACATTTGTGACATGTGTGGTGCGGTCTTGACAAGAATATTGTTCTGCAAGGTAGGACTGAATTCTTTAAAATCATAGATAGGTCTTTGGGTTGCAACAAATTTATGTAAAAGGAAAATGTTATGATTTCTTATGTTAAAAATAAAATATGGGCCTGGCGGTGGTGGCACACGCTTTTAATCCTAGCACTTGGGAGACAGGGGCAGGCAGATTTCTGAGTTCGAGGCCACAAAGTGAGCTCCAGGACAGCCAGGACTATACAGAGAAAACCTGTCTTGAAAAACCAAAAAAAGGAAAAAAAAATATCGAAGGCTGTCGTCAAATTTCTACAACCAGTTAACAACAGATAGTAGGAAGCAGAAACTCTCCCCAGATTTTCAGCATGACACACAGTTTTGGGACCAGTGGTGGGTGATTTACTTCAAAACTATCAATTTTTTCCCCTGATTTTTTTTACAGTGATCCATGGCTGGAGACAACTCAGTGGCAGACCACTTCAAGAGCCTGTGCTCATTCTCAGTGCCCTATGTAAAACAAACAAACATCAACAAAATGTACAGGTGCTGAGGACACAGAGTCTATGAAGTGCTTGCCTTACAAGCATAAGGACTTGGGTTTGATCCCCAGGAACCATGTACAAAAATCCAAGTGTGAAGGTGCATGCTTGCAATCCCAGCACCAGTGAGACAAACTTGAATTCTTTTTGGGCCTCGCTTGCCAGGTAGCCTAGCCTACTTGATGAGTTTCAGCCTAGTGAAAGAGCTTATCTCCTAAAACAGGTAGATGCCTGAGAAATAAAGCCCAAAGTTATCCTCTGCCTGCAAGAGCATACCCATGTATGCACACACACAGATACACACAAACACATGCACACATACAGGTATATATACAAACATATACATACATACATATGCACACACACAAACACATATGTGTATCCATAGGCACACATACACACACATACACACATACACACATACACACTCATGCACACATATGTGCATGCACAGACACACACATGCACACCACACATACACACGCATATGCACACATATGCACACACATGTGCATACATAGGCATATACACATGCACAGACATGTAGCTAACACATGTGCATCTACACACATACATACAAATCATGATTCATAATTTGTTGATTTGGCAATAGGACTAGAGTTGACTTAACGCTGCCTAGATGGTCTGTACATTCAACAATGCCATTTGTAACTTGAACAACTGTTTAATCTGTGACGTACAAAAAGCTTGCAAGGTTTTCCTCCAGCTTTATAAAAAAATTATCAATATTTTGATTCTAGGATGACCTGTAAAGAAGGTCTCTTCTAATAAGATCATGAGAAGCTGGTATTTTACGCTTGGAATTGAATGCTTTTGTTGTCTTTGTTTTACAAAATGGAATGCTTTGTAAACAAAGATGTTGATGCTGTCAAAGAAGGACTTTAAAAACTCTAGCTATGGAAGTGATCAATGATCAATGATCAACTTAAAATTGGAAAGTGCTGTGTTGGTCACTTGTCCTTGCATGGTCACAGCCAATGAAACATGGGAAAAACATCTCTGGCTTCATACTAATGGTATTTCATTCATAAAATGCAATTGTGCTCTACCGTTTAACTGAGTCGTTCCAGGGCTATGACAGCAGGCAGTCAGCTGGTTGGATTCCTATATAAACACAATGACATGCTGAGTGTGGTGTTCTCTTTTCCTAATTAAAGCAAATTAGAAGCCCCATCTTGTTTCTTCAGTGAGTTCTGACAGCAGCATGTTTTGTGAATTGCTCACTGTACTCTAGAGAAAGGCTTTCCTTCACTCAACATTCATTCATTCTTTTAAGTGTTAAATGTATTCCAGGCTCTGAAACCCGGCTTTTCTGGATCATTTATAAATAGCACTGGAGGACTCAGAGAAATTCAGAGCAATAACTTGTGATGATGTTTCGTTCTTTCATCTTGACGATGCTTCTCTCTGGGTGGACACTCTATTTCCTCCCCATCTTCATCTATTAGTTTGAATAATAGTGAAGCGAATCTCTCAGGGACGACCCAATTTGGCAAGGAGCAGCTGTTTGTAAGGACTCACATCGTTAAGGCAAACAACTGAAATGCCAGTGCAAACATAGCAACTGGACATCAGAAGGGGGACTCTGCACGCACTAGGAAAGCTTCCACAAAGAAGCCCAGTTTATAGCCTTCAGTTTCCAACACTGATATGCTTATTGTGTGCATCATTTAAGACCAGCATCCAGGATTCAGGTATGTCTGGGTTTCATTTAATATTTGAAAAAAAAAAATCCAGGAATGCTTAGAGCAGAGTTGGTAGAAGAAGCACTCCCTTTAGTAAAATCCCATTTAGCCAGCAGCTCATGGAAGTGTTTTCTGTAAGGAGATCAGTTAAAACAATGTTCATTTCAGAAGGGATCACTACATTTTATTGGCCTAACTCTTGTGTGAATTATCGGTGTGCATATCAATGTTGGGAGAGAGAGAGAGAGTGAGAAAAGGAGAGATGGAGGAAGCGAGGGAGGTAGAGATAGACAGAGTCAATAGATGATAGGGAGAAGTCAATATGAAGCGTCTTTCTTGACCATTCTTCCCCGTGGCTTTGAAAACAGACTCTTACTCTTACCTGGATCTTGCCGACACAGTAGCTAGGTTTGCTGTCCAGTGAGCCTTTGGAATTTGTATGTCTCCACCTATCCTACTCTGGAATCACAAGTGCTCAACACCACACCTAGCTTTTGACTTCAGTTTATGGAGAGCAAATCCAGGCCATCCTTCTTGTGTGGCAGGCACTAGATAGACTGAACTCCTAGCGTGTGGCCTGACTTTTTAAGTTAAGAGTTTGAAGGCTGAGCTTTAAGTATCATCAATCCTTCTATAAGTCAGGCTATGCTGCTATGCTCAGGAGTCTCCACGCCAGTCTCTACAACAAAGACATCTCAGATGAAGACACAGCTCTTACTAGTTTCATTTCCTTTGGGCTAATTTCTAATTTTGGTGAACTCTAAATTGGGGAAAGAGTTAAGTTTATAAAAAGTGATGAAGGGCGTGTGCAATGAATGAAAGTCATAGGTGAGAACACACTAAAAGCCCTGCTCCATTCTGAAGTCTTTTAAATAAAAAGCATAGATTCATACCTGCAGTTAAGTACTGCAGTACTTTGGAAACTATCCTGCATTATGTCTGTAGAAGGCAAATGTTTCTCTGATACATCTGATTATCAATGCACGTGATGAAATAGAAATCACAAATTATATATTAAAGGTAAGAACTGAATGCCGGGAAGGGGGAGGGAGTCTTTTTCAAAGCTCCTTTCTTTCTTCAGTCTAACTGTTTTCTTGTTTTTCAGCTTCTGTGTCAGACAGTGAAGAGAAATTGTAATAGAAGGTGAAATTTGATTCAATTTGGTCTACGAAGTGTTATAATCTTTGTGCAGCTAACAGCAAGAGCACAGACTGGATGGAATTTTTCAGTCTTTTTATCTTTCTGCCCGAAGACAGTCAACAATTACCTGTAAATATATTTCAGACTCCACGAAAGAGATTCCACTCCTCTCGTCAGTCCCCAGCCCACCTGTTCATGCAGTCATGGAATTTCCCCTTTGCCTAAAATGAGCTTTATATAGTCAAACATCTCGTAAAATGGGAGAGGGGGCTTGTGCAGTAACAGGAGAGAGTATTTAAAGGTTCTGATTTAAAGAAATGCACCCAGATGAGTTAGGCCAGTTGGGGTCAGTTAAGCCTCCCCTGACACCAGCCATTAGTAATATTTTCCATGCACCAAGTAAAACAATGGAAACTTCATCACATCTGGTTGAGCCTCCAATACCTACACAGCTTGTAATGGTTTTTGAAATCTTGATATGAAACAGCACCGTGGCACTCAACGGTGGATTGTTAGTGAGCAGAGAAGGCACGCTTGCTCCAAAACAAGGAAGAGTAGCTTTATTGCTGTTTCTCTTACATACTTGAGTATTTCATCTTGAGCCAAAGAGACTTTGGAGCTCATTCCTCCACCCTCTCCTTACCCATCCTTAAAGAAATCAGCAACTTGCCTCCAGAAAAGCTATCTGAAGGACCGGACCTCTTTGCAAGGACCCTGTTTTCTCACTGCCAGTTTTAGTTGGCTCAATGAGCTCTTTGGCACTTGGAGAAATGAACTTTGAGACATTGATATTGCCAAGAAATAGTTGCTGCTCTACCGGCCCTGTTCTGTGCTTTCACACCCAAATCACCCTTAAACCACATATTCGTTGTTTATGTTGAAGATCAATGTCATAAAATTCCACAGCTTTAACCACTGTTCTCCCTGAACAGGTTCAACAAATGCGTTTCTTACAGACTGTAAGAGCACCAGCTCACTGATGGGAGAATTTAGGTCTGTCTTCCTTGCTATTCTGTCTGCAACATCTATCAGTATATGAGAGACACCTCACGCATATTTTATTAAATGCTTATTACCTAAGACTTTTTACTCTGAAAATGAATATCTTCACATCTTGTAGTGCTAACCTACACAATGTATATCACTTCACATATATGAGGTATGTAGGAATATGAATCAAAATATCTAGTGCCTACCCTAATTAATACTGAAAGCAGCAGCAAAAACAATAACAGCAGTAAAAATAATGAGTGTGTAGTTTTATTAGAGGTTAGTTTGTGCCCAGCTTTATCACTGTCTTCATCATTTACATTCACTAACTCACTTTGTACTCATAATAATGTTGTAAAGTACTGCCTTAGTTTCTTTTCTTTGTGCTATTCTGAAATATCCCAACAAAAGCAACTCCCTGGAGACTCAAAAGAGTTCATTCTAGCTCATAGTTCAGGGTTCCAGTCCAGCATGGCAGAGGAGTCAAGAAAGCAGAAAGCTGAAGCAGTTGGTTGTGTCATAACCCTGATTAAGAAGCAGAGAGCAGTGAATGCATCCCTACCTTTACAATGGTCCCACCCCCCAGTTAGGTCTTTCCACATCAATTAATGTAAGCAATATGGAGCTCCACAGGCATTCCCAGGAGCTTCTAACTCAGGAACTCAGGTGATCCTACATTCTGTCAGTGTCACAATTTATATAGGTAGTTACTTATACTCCAAAGAAACAGAGGGATGAACATAAATTGGCCTGTGTAGCACACTTAGTCATTGGAACAACCGTGGTTTTAACCCAGAGCACTGTTTTTTTTTTTTTTTTTAATGCTTTGTAACTAAAATGGAAAATCGTTTTGCTCCTTTGTGGAACATTAGTCAAATGAGGACAGTGAGGGCTGGAGAGATGGTTCAGGAGTTAGAAGCATGCACTGCTCATGCGGATGAACCAAGATCAGATTGCAGTACTCATGTTTGCCAACACATAGCTACCCTTAACTCCAGCTACAGGGGATACAACATCCTTGTCAGGATTCTGCAGACACTGTACTAACACACACATACACACACACACACACACACACACACACACACACACCACACACACGCACACACACACACATACGTGTGCACGCACATACAAATTAAAAATAAAAATATGGTCTTCACAAAAAAATAAAATAAAATGGACGCAATGACACTTATGTCAGGAACAGACACACAGATGGGAACAACAGGCTGGAATATTTGTGAGTACATTTTCCAGTGTGAATATGCATGAGATAGCTTACTATTTCCAGGACATTCACAATATCATCAAATGTCACAGGACTTGGCAAACAAGACGGAAGTAATGGATGTCTCATTTCTGCCATAGTAGAATTCTCATATTGCAAGAGACATGTGTTCTTCAACAAGGCTCAGGAATCTGTGTGGTATAAACTCTTGGAGTAGAACAACATATAGTAAGATGTTTCTGTTTATAAAAAATGTCCTTCCACATTAAGTTTTTATTTTTAGTTTCCATGAAGGCTAGTAATTTTCCATTTTCTTCTTAGGAAGAACTCCCTAATGTATTCTCTCTCTCATACACACACTTTCACATGTACGCACATGTTCATGTGCATTAATATACATTCACAAGGCACTCACTAACAGGTGTGTACACACATGCATATTCCTTTCACAAGGTGACGCTGTACCTTATTGATGTGGGTGACAATCAGAGGTATGCTTTATAATCCCTAAAGTAAGCCCAAGGTTTCTGGACATTTAGAGAAAATGTATCATTTAGATCTTAAAATCTTTTAATGGAGAGATCAATTTTTTGTTTTCCCCCCTTTTAGCAAAAGGAAAAAGGAAGTTCAAAAACAACTTGGGGGACCAATACAAAGTAGTCCGTGGGCATCATGCATTACAATTAATTTGCAATTTGCTTTGCTTGGGTAGCAGTGTCTAACTTTGTAGTCAGTGCTTGCTCTGAACAGTGGACAGGCTCTTGACTTTGTCTTCAGTGTTCTGGGATTATAGGCATGTACCACCAAGCCAGCATGAAAGCAAATACAAAGCTTGACAATCAGTCCCATCTCCTCTTACCCTTGTTACACCATTTCATACACATTTCTAAAGAATTGTTCAAAGTCAGCACCATGTATGAATCTATGGGTATCTCTGTATGAATGTTTGTACACATGTATATGTTTGTGTGTTCACCTGTACAGATAGCCCTTGTGGGCTGTGATGAGAGCCCTGGAGTTGCAGTAGGGACGTAATAGTTGATTATTTGATTTCTTGCTGGAAACTTGTAACACTTTGCTTGGAACTCATTGCCTTTTAAATCATTTCTTCTTGCTTTATCAGAGATTTGTTTTAAGTAACATCAATACTTTCTGCCTTTGGTAGAATTAGGATTGTTTCCCAGGAATTTTACTCAACATGGACTTTTCAGGTTCTACCAAATATACAAAGCCTTGTTAAAGATTCAAATGGTGTTTGTCTTCAAATAGAGCTAGCTTATACACTTACATAGCACAGAGGGGGAGGAAGCCCTGGGAAGAGAGTTAAGGGGTCATAATCTTGTCTTCATGTCTGTGTTTGTCAGACCTGACAAACATAATCCTCAGTAAAATCAAGTTATGACAAATATGCCTGAAAGTTGATATATAATTTTTCTAACTTATTTTATGGAGTTCCTGAGAAGTAGATTCAGAATCTGAGATATTTTGTTGCCTTGCTAGCTCATGGCAAACCTAGCTGAGAGCTGTGAGTAAAGAAAGGTACTTCTACAGAACAAATCCTGAGTCTGATGAGCCATCGATGCTACTGAAGCATGCAGGCAGAGAAACAGGCACTTTGAACATGGCTTAGTATATATATAATTAAAGTAATTCAATCATTTTATGGCCTTGTTTAGTTATAGATTTTGTAATTGTGTGTGTGTGTTTCCTAGAAATTTGTTGGTAACCGTAAATGCTTGGAAAACTAAGTTCTGCTGTTTAGGCTCACAAACATTAACTTAATCATCATTTGAATGAGGCTCTAGAATACAAAAAATTATTTAAAAAAAAGAAGCAACAGATAGAAATGCAGACTCTCTTCAATGTTGGTAAAGTTTCATTTTCATTTCAGGAAAAAAAATACTAGTCAAACTTTATTTTTAGCAAGCAAGAAAGTAAAAGTGGAAAGTGTGTCCCTCAGGGTTGTGACAGACTGAGCTGAATGGCAAGGATTTAGTAAGATTTTTTTTTTCTTTTTATTGGAAGAAGCATGAATACTGGGATGGTAAGTAATATTTGACCTGAAAATCATGTTATGATACAAGAAGGAAATGAAAGATGCCTCAATCCATGGAAATCTGGGATGAAGGGCCAAGTTTTAAAAAGGGCTACACATGTTATAGCCCTTTCCTCAGAGGAGCAAGATACTTCAATCCAGAAGAGGAGCAAAACTGATCTAGAACTGGATGATTTGAGGACATTTTTTGGCATGTGTTTGTAGATGTGTCATGTATGCAAGTGTCTATAATTTTCTGCATCATGTGGGATCATGTATATGGACCATTACAAAGATCAGATGTTGGCCTTGGGTATCTTCTTCTATTGGGTATATTCTTCTCTCTTTCTTCTATATTGAAGGATGCTCTTTCACTTGAACCCAGAAGTTGACAATTTATTTGCCTGTTCTCACTCACCAACTTACTCTAGGGAGTCCTCTCCCTAGAGAGAGGCCGCCTAGGCACTGGGATTGCTGGTAGATTGCCGTCCTCACCTGACATCTATGCGAGTGCCAGGGGATTCAAACTCATATCCTCTCGCTTGCATGGCAAGAGACTTATCCACTGAGTAATCTCACTAGGCCAGAGAGTGATATTTATGGTGAAGAACAGAAGGAGTACATGAGAACAGAGCGGCATGAAAAACAGCGCTGAGTATCAGTATTCAGGACTGAGAGGTTTAAGGAAGTGAACATGCTCCAAAGGCATGTTGGGACTGGAACGTAGAGAGGAGTGACTGATGACCTTCATCACTTGTGCAGTGTGGCAATGCCCAAGTTGGCTGCAGAAGACTGACACTATGATAAAAAAAAAATCAAGAAACTAACTCCAGAGAGTGTTGTCTTATCCATTCACAGAATGTTTAAGGAAGTCACTGTCATTTTTAAAGACATGGGAAGGATTAGGGTTATGAAAACATATCTCAATTATTTTTCATATTTAATTCATATTAAATTATTTTTCAATTAATTCATATTTTATCTACCCGTCCACCAAAGCATCACACTTTTGTATCCAAAGACCATTTTTCTTTCTCGTAGAAAAAAAAATAACAATAGGAAATATAAAATTAAGATGAATTAGTTAGTTCCCTGGAGAGGAGTATTCAGTGAGAACTCACAGTCAGGTCAAGTGCAAATTAAGGTGATTGGGTGGGAACTTAGATGTCTAAAAGCAAGAATGAGAAACAAGACCACGAAACAACTCTCTCTGGCTTATGTTCAACTCTTCTTTCCGGCCTCTCTTGTGAATATGTGCTATCTTCCTTAACTAGAAGTACGTCCTATCTGCCACCCAGACTTCTAGAAAACCAACAAAAGCATCCAGATTACTCCAGACATTCGGGATTTCACATTAAAGTCTCCTTCTAAAGTTTACAACTTCTAATTTTTTACACGGTCCTGGAAACAATACTCTCTGAATTAACTCTACTGGAACTTGCTTTGATACCCAAAATCCTCTAAATCTGAATCAAAGGTATAAAGTGATGTTTGTGGCACAGAGGAGTATAATTTGAAAAATAGTGTCAGCAGGAGGGAGATATTAAACACCCCCCACCCCCAAAATTTGGCTGTTTATAAACATCTATCGAGTTACTCATTCTTGCTAGGACTAGATTTATTTATTTTTCCTGACTCAACTCATGAATATAGTGCTCCATGAATGGAACTATATTAAGTATCTATTGCTTCCTAACAAATTAGTATAACCCTTAGGTGCTTAAAACAAGTGTTTATTAAGTATCTGTTTCTCAGTTTATCATTTTTCTGAGCCTGGCCCTGGTGGGTCCCTCTCGCTAAGGGTTTCTCTTGAGGCTGCAACGAAGCTTTTGGCAAGGACTCCAGTCGATTTTCTCTCTGTGTGTCTTCCATGAGGGCAGCTTGTAATGCAGATGGTGGTTAGCATCTATCTGAGTGTTATCCAGACAGAAGTGAGTGTCCTTCCAGTTTACCTCAGAAAAGAAGGGCCATCCTGTTTACCTAATTCAAGACATTCAAAGTCAGTTATGGGTCCAGGCCACCTTCAAGAGAAGAGACCTATCTATGAGTCTGATTTCCAGAAAGGGAGGGTCATTGAAAGGCATTTTAGAAGTCCCCCGTTACAGATGTGCCTTCTACAGAGGCAGAAATCTTTGGCACTCTGTGGACCACAGGAGAACATCATAGAAAAGTAGTGCTTTGTGTTCAATCCACACCAATCCACTGATTCAGAGCATGTATGTTATGCTGTCCAGGGGTTCTTCATAAACTCATCAGTGTTCATGACCTTCACACAGAAGACTGAACATCTACATCAGAGTTTCTGTCTTGGAGCAGGGGGTGATAAACACGTGAAGGAGGTTCAGGTTTTAATGCCCTTCAGAATCCTAAGTGTGGGCAGCCTGATCCATGGTCTTAAAGTCCAGCCAGAGTCACCATGTGCTGACTTAAAGATGAAGGCTGAACTATTTGGTTATCAGACACAACAGTGGACACATGGACTGCTCTTACTCCTGCCTTGCATTTATAGAGAAAATCAGATTCTTTGAACTCATGAAAAGCACCAAGTCCATCATCCAAGCATCTTTCATTCCTGGAGATTATCAGAGTTTTTATCATAGGTTAAATTCTTTGTAACTTTTTCATGTGGAAACCATCCCCTTATGTCTTGTAAATTCTCTCACTGAGTACAAATAGACTGTAGACTCCAACTTCCTACAGCTGCTTGAGATTTGGTTACATTTTCCAGGGTTTTGTGTGTGTGTGTGTGTGTGTGTGTGTGTGTGTGTGTGTAGGTGGGGGGGTGAGTGCTGACAGAATGTGGCTTCAACTACAGCTCTGAACTGATTTTAAGAGTATAAACAAAAATACGTGTCCTGATTGCACGTATCAGTGGAATAAAAAGTATTATCCACATATTCAGTGTTATACTGGCTGTCTTATTTCTAGAAAGCATGCAGTAAAAGAACTAGGTAACACGTTTGTCAGGGAAAAGGTTTTTAAGACGTAAGGGCAGTAAAATATGGATAGGCAAAGAAGGAGGAGGAAGAAGAGGAGGAGAAAGAAACCACCGTTTTTTGGTTTGCACTATTTTTAATGAAAGACATTTGCTTTATAAATATAGTGGGAAAAACCTTGCCTTTTGTATCTGGGTAAAAAGTCAGAATCAAATAGATATAATTGGAAAAGTTTGTCAAGTGCTGGACTTATGTTACCACTCCCCAATGGTCATTTTTGTTTTATTTTACATAATGGAGAGAAATCCCCTTATATAAACATGTTTGAGAGAAAAAAATGCTCAAAAGTCACATTTTCTTGTAACAAGATAGAGGAAATAGAAATCTTACTCTGATTCATCAGTGAGCAGATTACTCTGATGCTGCACAATTACACTTAGTAGGGAGAGAAAATCTTCTGTTTGGTTTTCAGCTATACTGTTACGAGCAATAAAGTCGGGAACAATTTTTGGCTTTCTCAATTGGCATTCTAATCCCCAAGGTGAATTTTCTTAACTCAAGTAGACTAAATTCCTGCAAAGCAAAGGGGGTAGGGGATAATATAGGTTTGGATTTTTAGAGCCAAAAGGCTGACGGGAGACCCACAAACTCGAGACCAGGTTTAGAAACAGCTGTTAAGAAGAGGCAGGTATGATAAGCTGAGGAATTCTGGGGGATGTTCATCTTGATGTCAGTACAGTGCCCAAAATTCTAGTCATCATGGACAAATTATTCAAATGAAGACCCTGTAATCACATCAGAAATTCTAACTGTGTGGGCACTTCTGGTGAGTTTGGCAGGCGTTAATGGAGGAAACCTGACCTGAGGTAAGGCTCTTAGCACACTCAAAGGGATCGATAATTACCAGTGACATAGTAGAACCCTAGTTGTACGATATAGGGTCTGGAATGGGTTGTTCATTCTTAAAGACAAACAAAACACAACTCAGAGCAAGTCTGTGATCTGGAAGAGGAAATGGGTGGGCATTCTGTGAGTTAGAGGGCAGAGATTACAAAGAGGCCTGTGTCACCTCCTTAGAATACTTGCTTTCTTGATAAAGAAAATTAATAGTTATAGAAGAACAGGTGTGGAAGCATGGATTTAGTAGCTGGGCCATCAGAGTCCAGGTGTGAGAATACTGACTTGATATTGACATTTTCATACATTTCCCTAGGGAAGAGCGGATGCTTCTGGACAAGGATGAGAAAAGCAACTGCAGAGGCAGGGGGATGTTTGAGTTTGTCTGTGTCTATCCAGATGTTGGCGAGGCAACATCAAGTAGACCCAACACAATGCTGACAGCATTTCCTTACATTCTGGCCAAATTCTTCACTCCAGAAACTCACTTTAACCTATGTATATACTGCTAGGCAAGTGATTAATTAGCTGGGGACATATTTACAGGTGTCTGTCAAATCATTTTATGTGGTTTCTTATGAGCAAGAGAGAAAGTGCCGATCGTAGCAGCTTCATAATCAAGAAGACGCCCTTCTTAGATCCCATTCCGAGAAATAGAGGAGGTATCTGATTTCCTTTGGAATCAAGGCAGTGGAGGAGAAAGGGCGTCCCACCGTGAAAGACAATCTCCTCTGGAACCAGTCTGTCTGAGTATTGAACTCTGGGTCACACTGAGTGTTTCCCAGCAGTGATATTCGAATACATAATTACTCTTCTCTTCATGTGGTATTGGTAGTGCAAAATAGCAAGTGTGTGTGTGTGTGTGTGTGCTTCACGTTGATTTTTCCATATTTTTCCTTTATTGTTTCCCAAGTGGAATGATGGAACAAGTTTTCTCCCACCACACTGAAAGATAACTTTTTGACTTCTTAAGTTTTCTTTTACCCTGATCCTCTTTACATTTGGTTAGTGAGCAGATGATCTTCATGTGACATCATCTTTAGCCATTATATCTAGCCATTAGAGGCTAAATCCCAGATGGTCACAATGAGTGCTTATCAGGTAGCATTTTTTAAAAATAAACAATGGTTAATAGGCATGGGCAAAAAACTTAGGGTGTTCTCCGCTTGGTCAGAGGTAAAAGATGAATCGTGGGATCATGGGTGAAGTTAGGGTTCCAGAGGATAGATGGTACCAATTGAGGTTAAGTCAGCTGAAAATTTATTAAGTAGTATCAAAATATTTGTATATTTCCATTATCAGTATGCTCAAGCTAGTCCATAGCAACTGACATCCATTTGATTTTAGAGTGCTATTACAGGAAAAGTATGATGAGAGAGCACCAAAGACTAACACAATCTTTCCATCTCTAATTAAACTTGTCTTCTGGGTTCCTAAACCTATGAATATTCATTGAGAATCTATTGTGTGTCAACACTTTTCAAGTCATTCCCAAGATAAGGAAGAGTGACACTTCAATTGTAGCCCAAAGGATGGGTAGGAAATGGGGCCGGGAAGCATATGTAAAATGATTTTAAGTAGCACAGGGAAGAAAGCAGAGCAGGATAAACAAGTAGGGGGGATGGGCAGGCTTTCAGTTTATGTCTGGGAAGGTATCTCTAAGGCCTAAAGGAGTTATTTCTCTGCCCGTGAAAATGAGCAAATTGAAACCAATTCAAGCCTGATTAGAGTACATAAAAGCAGATTTATTGGGAAACTGCTCTCTCGGGCAGGTGAGTTCACTGGCCCCAGGGAAAGGGGCCATGGAAGTCACCACAGGGAGAGAGACAGGGGAGAGGAGAGAGAGAGAAAGCACACATGCAGAGAGAAGGAAAAGGGGAGAAGAGAGAAGAAAGGGGCAGGAGACCAAAATGTCTGGTTTATGTAGGGAAGGGCTTCTGGGGGAAGGGTGCCCAGCTCCTGGGACTGAAAGTTCAGGGTAGAGGGTGAGGGGTGCTAAGTAGGGACTGAGGGATGCTGGGAGAACTGGAGGCTAGGACTGACTTGGTATGTTAAATATGCAACACAGCTCCCTGTCCTGAGTCTGAAACCTAATCGGCACAGCTAGGAAAGATCTGCGGAGAATGTCTTGTGTTATGTTCCTGTGACAGGAAGGAGTGTGCTGTATGAGGGAAACAAATAGAAAGAGAACGGTTAGAAGATAAAGCAGTGGTTCTCAACCTGGGGGTAGTGATCCCTTGAGGGTTAAGGTCTTTTACAGGGGTTGCCTAAGACCCTCACAAAACAGATGCTTATACTACAATTCATCTCTCTCTCTCGGAGACAGTTCATACAATAGCAACCACAAGAATAATTTTATGGTTGAGGGTCACTTGAGGAACTGTCTTCAAGGGTCTGAGCATCAGGAAGGTTGAGAAGCACTGAGGTAGTGCTAGGAGAGAAGTGAGAAGAGGGAAAGGAGAGCCAGAGTCCAGGCAGTTTATATGTGCTTTTGAGAGTGCATGCATGTGTGTATATATACATGTGTATGTGTGCGCATATATGTGTTTATATGTACATGGTGCTCATATGTGTGAAGAAGATTCATGTCCATGTATCTATGTATGTGTCTGCAGAAGGTCAGAGGATAGCTTCAGGTACTGCCCTCAGAAACAGTTTATCTCCTTTAGGACAGAGTTTTCCAATGTCTATGAAGCTATTAAGTTCAGGCTGGCAGGTCAAAGAGCCCCCAGGGGACCTTTTGTCTCTACTCCTGCAGGTCTGGGATTATAAGTGCATGCTACACTTGGCTTAAAACAAAACAAAACAAAACCAACCAATCAAACAAACAAAAACGGGTTCTGGGAGTTTAATTTAGGTCCTTATGCTTGCCAGGTGAGCTTTTTATCCAATAATCTGTTAACCCAGTCCCCAAGAATCCAGATTTTCGTATGAGCATGGCAGAAAGTCGCTGGACTTCTATGAAGGTAAATTATGTTTTAGACATATCACTTCAGTTGACTCATTGGGCAAGTGTCTGGGGTGATATGAGGCCAAACGTGGTGGTCAGATAGGTTTTCCCTGCTGATTTACTTTGTGTTGGTCTCAGTGTGGTTTTCTGAGAGCTTGTAAGAGGTCACAAGGAGAGAGCTTTGTGGGGCTCAGAGAAGCATGGCTGCTTCCAAGATATGCCGTACAGCTCTGCCTCCAGCTTCTTTACCACGGTGGTCAGTACTGGCCACACGTCAAGTTAGAAAAGACAGCTCAGCCCCCCCGGGAGCCTGTTATTGGCTGTCTTGGACTGTTTCATATTGTGGTAATAGGATACCTAAGATTGTATGATTTTTTTTTTAAAGAACAGAAATTATTTCTCACAGCTCACGAGGCTGGAAAATAGAAGACCACGGCATTGGCGTCTGGTCTGCTGGGGGCCTTTTCTTTCCTCTGTCCCCATGGGGTATAAGACACAGATACCAAACAAAGTAAGATGAGGTCTATGTCCTCACATGTGAGGTAAGAGGAAAGAACCCATTTATTCAGGAATTGTCTTATAAAACAAACATTTTTTGAGCACGGAACCCCGAAGCCTAAAACGCATCCTCGGAGAGAGCACCCCAGTAGCAGACCTCCACCATAGGACCTTAGGGGACACTATCAGATCCTAACACTTTCCCAAGTCTTATCTCCTCTTTCCCTTAGTACTCATCCCCCTGGCAGGTGAATTCTGGCATTGTAACAGAAGGCAAAGGATATGCAGATAGCATGGAACCCTCGAAGAGGATCATCTTCCTTCACTTTGCATTAAGAACTGTCATCATCACTTTTGAACTAATTAATAGTTAGTTGTGTGTAGAGCATATATGTGGTTGTGCACAGAATCCAGAGGTTGATATGAAGATGTCGTACTCCAATCACTTTTCTCCACCTTGAGTTTTAGAGACCAGGTCTCTCCATGATGCAGCAGGCTCTTTACCCACTGAGAAGACTCCCAAAGCCCACTGTTACTTGTTTTCGGTTCCATTGAAAACACAGATGAGGAGAGCTCAGTGTGAAATACAAGGAGAGCCAGAGAGAGAGAGAGAGAGAGAGAGAGAGAGAGAGTGAGAGAGAG
>NW_022196911.1:107094766-107100131 GCF_008632895.1 Mastomys coucha
GAGAGAGAGAGAGAGAGAGAGAGAGTGAGAGTGAGAGAGAGTGAGAGTGTGAGAGAGAGTGAGAGCAAGACAGAGAGAGAGTGAGAGCAAGACAGAGAGAGAGTGAGAGTAAGAGAGAGTGAGAGTGAGAGAGAGAGCAAGAGAGAGAGAGAGAGTGAGAGCAAGACAGAGAGTGAGAGTGAGAGAGCAAGACAGAGAGAGTGAGAGCAAGAGAGAGAGTGAGAGCAAGACAGAGAGAGAGAGGGAGAGAGAGAGAAAGAAAGAGAGAGGGAGAGCAATAGAATGAGAGAGAGGGGAGGAGAGAGAGAGGGACTAAAGATGAGACATCCCATACCCCACCAGAAGCACATGAATCATTAAAATGGGGATCATTGCCTTGTTGAAGGCTACAATGATGGCTTTGATATCTGTCCCTCCAGAAGTCTATCTTTTCATAATCTGGAGACCAGCTGATTGTCTTACTTGCAAACTATGGAACCTATAGAAGGTAGGATCAGATGGAGGAAAGTGAGGTCATTATGGGTATGTTCTGATGGGACACATCAGCACCTAGGAGCCCGGATCTTTCTTATTATTTATTTATTTATTTATTTATTTATTTATTTATTTATTTTCTTCCTGGACATCATAATCTGAGAGGCTTTGTTTTGCCATAAGCTTCTTGCCATGATGTCTCACCTCCACATCTATTCCCCTGAAAGAAGTGAAACCCACTGACCATGGACAGAAGAGAGGCTAAATTAACCTTCCTTACTTTTAAGTTGATCTTCTCTGCTGTTTTACCTTCTGCTGAGGTTCAAGGCTCTGGGCAGCCTTCCAGGATGTACACATGTGAAGGCAGCCCTAGAGAAAGGCATTCGATGGGGCCTTCCATGACCAGGGTCATAGAACGCGGATGATTAAGAGAGGAAGTGTCCTCTCATAACCCTTTGCATCCAGAACCCTCTGCAAGGACTATGGACCCTCGAGCATGTAAGCATGTCGAGGTCGAAGGATGGTATTTGCTGAGTTTAGCTTTCTCAGCATGAGTTAGAGCAAACTGCTAAGGTCTAGGTAAAAATTAAAGACGCAGTGAAGCTTTACGAGCTTCACTAGTTCTGATCTCCTTCGAAGTTCTGTCATTTGATGCAGAGACGTAGCTTCTGTGTTATTTCCCATCAGGACACATCGTTGTTTTGAAATTTGAATTTTTCAGGGTATCAGAGATGAAAGAGAGTGGGAAGAAAGAAAAGCGTCACTTCTTGAGGAAGATGAAGGCATCAATTAACGGTCTCTGTGTCTGCCGTCCTCAGAGTTTCTGGGGCTGCCTAATTTTGGAGAATCACAGAGGAAATGACCTAAGTTTACTACAGGGCTTATGGAGAGACCAGCTCGGCAGTGGGCGGTGGTATCGTTGGCTAACTCTCTCTGTCTCTCTGTCTCTCTGTCTCTCTCTGTGTGTGTGTGTGTGTGTCTGTCTCTCTCTGTCTCTGTCTCTCTCTGTCTCTCTGTCTCTCTCTGTCTCTCTGTCTCTCTGTCTCTCTGTCTCTCTGTCTCTCTCTCTCTCTCTCTCAAATGCCAAGCTCCAAAAATAGCTCAGTGGGAACTGCCCAGAAGCATCTCCCTCGTGGCCTGCAAATCAAAGCCCCGATTAAGTCCAAGGATGGGAAATGTGGTGGCAGAGTTGCCCTTCAGTACTTAAGGCAGAAACCTTCCTGCCCTCTCAGAGGTTGGGACCAAGCCGTGATGCAGTCGTCACTCAGGAGTTCTTGAACTTCCTCTTGGAAGTTGTTGCTTCTCTGAGATTCCAGAGATCCAAACATGAACACTGTTCAAGTTACACTTATTGACATTAGTCCAAAGAATGCCATGCCTCCTGGGAAGCTCCTCTTCTCAGGAAAAGAATTCTCAGTAGCCCTGTCTTATATTACGTGAGGCCACTGAAGATCTTTCCTTCTTCCTTTTTTAAAATTTATTTTTATTTTTATTAAGTTTTTCCAGTGGGGACACATTAAATCAGTACTGAGTGCGGGTCACTTATGTGAGACTGTATGTTCTGTGACTGAAGTTGTAGGCAGGCATTGAGGAAAGTGATGAGGGATAATGGGAAGTGGTCCAGTTTGGGAACAACAATCAAATGTTTTAGATCATGGTCATGTCGAGTTTCTACAGCAATACCACACACATGCGAGCATAAGGACAAGATTGACTCTGGGCTGAGGTGATGACTTAGTAAAGTTCTTGCTGTACAACATGAGGAGCTGGCTTTGGTTCCCAGTAGCCATGTAAATTACCAGATGAGATGGGATGCATTTTGTAATCTCAGCACTGGGGTGTTGTAGGTAAGCTGACCCTAGGGTCTTGCAGGCCAGCCAGTTCAGTTCAAGTAGCTCCAGAACCCATGAGACTCTGTCTCAAAATTTATGTGGGGATCACTTCCAAAAAGAGGTGATTTCCAAAAAAAAAATAGAACAATGTTGGGAATGACTGAGGAAGGTACCTGACCTTTGACACGTGGCCTCAACTTGAACACACCTGTTCACCCCTCACACAAAATCAATCAGCCAATAATTAACATATAAAGATATAAGTATATAAAATCATATTGTTTTCTTAGGGTTTGTAAACACTGAAAAGTCCTGATCAAGATACCCAGAGTTTGTCTTGTTTGGGCCAGCATCCTCACTGCACACACTCATCACCGTGTCCTCATTTGTCAGAAGGAGCTAAGGTAGTGAGTCTCAACCTGTGGGTTGCAACCTCTTTGGGGTCAAATGACCTTTTCACAGGGGTCAAATATCAGCTATCCTGCCTATCAGATATTCACATTATTATTCATAATGATAGAAAAATTACAGTTTTGAAGTAGTAACAAAATAACTTTATGATTGGGGGTCGCCACCACATGAGGAACTGTACCCCAAGGTCACAGCATTAGATTGGTTGAGAACCATTGGACTATGCTCTTTCTCAGGTTCTTTCTTATAAGGCACTGATTACATTCTGGTGTACTTTATCCTCATAACCTGATCCTCTGCTAAGGTCCCTGAACTCCAAATACTGCCGAACTTCAGCATATAAATGTGAGGAAGATATGTACACTCAACCCATGTCACTTTATAACTGGGACTTACAGTTAAGGCCTCATGACAACTATGCCCCATTCATGTATTTCTAAATGCAGTTTTATTAGGACTTGATTTACCACCGTGACTCATGTCTGCATTCTTAGGGGCTGCTTTCACATTACAGATATAGAGCTGAGTAGTCTTTAGAGACATCATCTGGCCCTTTACTCAAAAGGAGCAGTGCTGGTCCCTGCTGTGTAACAGAGTCTGTCCAACTGTATACATTCTAAGGGATAGTAGTTCAACATGCATACTATTATGGCCATTTAAGAGATAGGGAAGTAGAGGTCAAACTTGTTCAAATCACATGGATGTCAAGTGATTTATGGTTAGGTGCTGTTGTTGATATGTCTGAGCCCATGGTCTTCTTTTAATCACAGGTATTTTATGTTAAGCTCCTATTGGATCCTTGATGTGACTCTCTGGCTGAAAATTCCAATGGTTTCTGAGGCTAGGCAGGTGAGAGACAAATATGCTACCCTGAGCCCAAGGGAGTGGTGTGTGCTTTGTTTCAACTGGAAAGTATAAACCCAGCTGAAAGACATTCAAGTGGGAATAGTGTTTTTCAAAACTTCAAGAGCCAAACCAAACATGTCAGCGGGCTTTATCAGCCTAACAGGTCTTTGGCTTGTGACCCCTGGATAGAGTTTGAACAGGTGGGGCAAGAAGAATGAAGATATGCTCAGAACGGCAGCGGGAGAGCCTGTTTGTGCTTCTACCTCTGGATCTAGTTCACTTCATAGGGAGCACCATTGATGACTCCACAGAGAAATCCCAGGCTTCTAGGCAAGGAGTGGTTTGGTGTTTTGTTCTAACTTAGACAGTTAATCATGGTGTGACCTTAAGCAAGTAAAGGTCACCTTTATAATCTTCATGTTTTCCTCTTTAAAGTTGAGATGCTTAGTTCATTCTTACTGGTTCTCTCCTTGTAGCAGAGGCTGTATTTACATCAAGGTATCCCAGAGAACACTACTTTGAAACATTTTTGGATGGTCTTTAATTCCCTTGTTTCTATTATACCCCTGTCCCACCAGTTCGCATAGGCTGCTAGTTCTGTGCTTGGTGCATATCAGCAACCTTTATCTAAATTCTAGGTCAAAACTTCCATCATCATCAAAGCCTCCACCATCATCACTGACTTGGAGTCTTTATTCTCAAAAATCTCAAGATTTAATTTATTTATATCTCCTCCTAGCCCAGGAGGATGGCTTCAACCCAGCAGTCATACAGAGAAAGTATGTATCAATTACTTTTCTTGTTTCTGTATCAAATTACCCTACAAATTCCCTTAGAAGATTTGTTCTTGCTTACAGTTTGAGGTGGGGAAGGCATAGCAGTGGGAACGTGAGGTGCTGGTTTCAGTGTATTTGCAGTTCAGCAGAGAGTAATGAAAGCTATTTCTCAGATCACTTTCTCCTTTTTATTTAGTCCAGCACGGTAGACTATAGAATAGTGCCATCAACATTTAGAATAGGTCTTCCCCATCTCAACCCAATCTAGAAATACTTTGAGATTTGTCTCCTCAGTGATTTAGATCCTGTCAGATTAACAATGATAACCATTATAGACTCCATTCAACACTTAAATGAGACTGTGGCATTCTCTTTGGACTTTTCTCTCAAATTAGAAGTCAAGACTTTTTCTTTTTTAAACTAATATTTGTATCAATTCTGAGATTTTCATACAATGTATTTTCATCACCTTTACTCGAATTCTCCCACTGTATCATCACAGATTAATCCTCTATTGCTTTACCACTCTCAACTTCTTGTCCTTTAGTTTTTTTCTTAATAACTCACCCAGTCCAACTTGTACTGCTCCTGTACTCCTGAGTGCATGGTCATTCACTGGAACCAGGTTGATTTTCCAGGAGCCACACCCTTAAAGAAAATGGACTCTCCTAATCCAAGCAGCCTTCCACTGTCAAAAGCTCCTCATCTGGGGGCCCCAAGTCCTGGAATGGTGATTAGCTTCTTCATGTGCAAGAGACTATAGATGCTGTGAGATCATGCATGCAGAGGTCCTGTCACCTGTAGAAACATTGTTTCACTCTGGTCTTCTCTACCTCTGATTCTTGAAATTTTTTTCCACTCATTTGTGATAGCTACTGAGCCTTGCGGGGAGTGGAGGGGAGGGTGTTATAGGTATTTGATCTGTGACTAAGCACTCTGCTGATGCTAGTCTTCTATTAACAACCACCACCAGCAGCACCACCACCAGTACCACCAGCACCAGCACCAGCACCCCACCACCACCAC
>NW_022196911.1:107101484-107137941 GCF_008632895.1 Mastomys coucha
AGCACCACCACCACCACCACCACCACCACCACCACCACCACCACCACCAGCACCACCACTGAATCAGAGTTCTTACAAACAGCTTTCAAAGCACTAACAATGTCTTGCTCTGACCCTAACAACCCTTTCTTTCAGACTTCTGAGACCCCGTGTCTACAGTGCTCTGACCTATTCAGGTTCTCTCAACTTCAATACCTTCTGCTTGTCACCTAAACACACTACCCAAGCTCCTGCCTTCTGTACAGGGAAACGTTCAACCTGAATGCCTCAGCAGTTTTCCACTTCTTCAGTTCTTACAGCATGCTCTCAGTCACCAGGTACTTTAAACAGCACGCTGACTCCTTAGTCCTCTCTCCTTATCTTCCTGCCTAGCACTTACCATTGGCACCTATTTTCTGACTTTACATATTTTCATTTTTTTGTGTGTGTCTTCTACAGTAGCAGGCAAAGGATTGGTCACTGTTGCAACCTTAGCTCCTGAAGGCTCAACACACATGACAGAGAAATCCAAAGCACCCATTCATTCCTGTTTTATTCCTTTGGCTTTCTTACCAGAAACAAATTTTTTCCAACTTATTTTTTTTATTTATTTCTATTTTATTTGTATGTATGTCTCACCTGTATGTATGTCTGTGCACCACTTGTGTTCCTGGTTACTGGGGAGGCTAGAAGAGGGCATTTGATCTTCTGGAACTAGAGTTATAGGCAGTTTTGAACTTGCTGAGAATTCAACCATTAAAGCATCTCTCCAGTCTCCCTATTATCTTCTTTAATCTGGTATAACTTAAAGACAGTTCTTTCAGCTTGAAAGACCAGTAGCCAATGAGCAGAAGTTAGCTCTCCAATTTATGGTGGTTATCATGGTACCAGGGTTCCCTGATCAGCATCACAGCTTCACCTGGGAATTATGTCAAAATGAGACATGGTTAGTCCATTTTGACCTTTGGTTTGGCTTCCCCAAGTCCAACCAACTGCAGACTGAAAACACTCTGAAGACAAAAGCTGTATTTTAATGGAAGACATCTAGGTTGTCATCTTCTCATTCTACAAACAGGTTAGCACAATATTCATTTTTGCAATATTTACAATGTGCTAGGTATTATAAGGAGTCTGGAGATTGCTTGAAGTATGTACTAGGAAGGATATACATGCACTATATACAAATACTGCAGAATTGTATGTGAGACTTAAGAGCACTGGTTGCTCTTCCAGAGGTCCTGAGTTCAATTCCCAGCAACCACATAACCATCTGTAATGAGATCCAGGTGTGTCTGAAGATAGCTACAGTGTACTTATATACATAAAATAAAAAAATAAATAAGTCTTTAATAAATAAATAAATAATAAATACATAAATAAAATTCTTAAAAAAAGACTTCAGTATCTTTGAGTTTTGGCATCTACAGGTTGTCTGGCAACCAACCAGAATGAACGACAGGAATGTTGTGCATGGGATAGGATTCAGGACACCAGTTTCACACTCACCTCTGACTTTCTGTTATTTCTAATGCACCATTCATCTGCCCTAGAACTTGAGTTTAGCAGTTACAAAGGATATAGAACAAGGCAACATTGAACATCCCTCTTCCTATGAACACCTAGTAGGTCTATTTTGAACCCGTTCCACTGTGTGGATTCTGCAACTCTTTTTAAACCCTGAGAGTAATGCTGCCTTTTCCCTTTGCTTTATGTGAGTTTGTGCACACAAGTGCAGTGTCAGTGGATGGTAAAATAGATGGAAATCAGAGGCAGTGATGAACTACCACATAGGGTTGTTAGGAATCGAACTCAAGTACTTTGTAAGAGTGGAGCATGTTGTTAACTATTGAACTATCTTTCTACCCCTTACCTGTGTTTTTATATCATTACTCAACTTTATGTCATATTCGGTGTATTTTGAGTCATACACAAGATGGAAGTGCAAGTTCATATACAAGAAGTTAAGTTATGACTTAGGTTAATTATGTAGGACACCACTTTCTTAAGGAACTTGAGACTTGCCTCTACTTAATAGCCCCATGAGCCCTTTTCCAGATAAGACACATATTTTGATAGTTATACATAATTACTGTCTAAAATCAACTGGGTGAGTAAATTCATAGAATTCCTTTTCTCAAGTTCCCACTGTGTTAAGCAAAAGGCTACTGTTTCTCAAATATATTAATCTTGTAATATTTTATACTGTATCATTTAAAACATGTATTATTTTACCATTTGGATGGATATGGAAGATAAGCCATAGGTAGATTAAATAACGTGTTCAAGGAGCCAGTAAGGTAGATGTCTCAGTCAGTAAAGACTCTGCCATGCAAGCATGAATATCTGAGTTCGGATCCTCTGGACACACAGAATAGGCTAGAGTGATGGCCCTAGAACTCCAGCACTGGAGGGAGAGATAGGCAGATTCCTCAAGCTCATTGGCTGGCCTGTCTACCGAATTGATACACTTCAGAATCAGTGAGAGACCTGTCTTAAAAAGGTAAGATTGAGAGACTAAGGAAAGACACATGATACATACCTCAGGCATTCATAGACTTAACTACATGCTCACACACTAGTTGATGTGGTGTATACACACACACACACACACACACACACACCATTGAAGTTTTCATGTTGGCAATTGGCAATGCTTAGATGCTAGTAGAATGATACATTCCTCCCTAGAAAGCATGAAGGCATTTCTAAGGCTATTAGCTCTCCAAGAGTTGTCCTTTAGCACAGTGGAATGGCACTCATTTCTAATGGTAGATATGCAATGATAGATTACACAGGAAGCTCATTCTCATGGCCATTCAGTGTATCTAGCTCAATTGTTTCCACCTGAAAAAGTGGAAGGACTAACCTTGAGGTTAGGAATATGGTTTACTTCAGGTACCCTACTCTGAAGACAACTTGGGTAGTGAAGTTACAGTCTGGAAGAACAGAGTTTTTAACCCATCAGCAGAAGGGTAGCACTCCAGAATTGATGGAGTTAATGAGAACCATTTTGATAGGTAGAAGCACCCAGATATATCCTTTATCACACCTATAAATGCCTTGAATGTCCCTCCTTGAATGGCTCCCATTGCTAAGGGCATATTAGCGCTTCCTCCGAACTGATGATTGCTTCCCTCAGTTGACAGGCACTCAGAGTTTGCACGTGGTTGATCAGCCACATCCTCACTTGACATGCGATACGGAAAATGTCTCAATTGCATCTGTTTATTCAAAGCATCGACTGACAGAATTCTGTTACTCTCCTGGTCTCCGAGGAACTGAAAAAAAAAATCTCAGAAATCTGACTTTATGAAGTTAGGTTTTTCCGCTACTGAGAAATATCTTCATATTAAAGGTTTGTTTACAAGAAATTGCTGTTTCCATCTGCTGGAGCAGCTCTTAAACATTAAAAAAAAAAAAAAGAGTTGTTTTTTTCCAACCACTAAGTGGATCTAAACATTAAGTGTTTCTGAAGTTGGTTTCCCAGCTTCTGGGCAGCTATTAACTTCTGCTGGGTACAGCAGAAGCCTTCACTCAACTCTTGGGAATGTTAGAGCATAACATTGTAACATTTCCCTCACATCAACTCAGGACAGGGTTGACACAAAGGTCTGTTGTTGCTGTTGCCTTCGTTGCCTTCTCTACTGTTCTATGTATCTGACAGAGCCTGGCTGCCGCCGCTCTTACTGCTAGAAACGACTTCTGCTCAAAAAAAAAAAAAAAAAAAAAGACTAATGCACCATCTGCATTAGACCTCCCTCTCTGAGAATTGCGGATAGAAGTGAAATGAAGACCACCTTATAGCAGAGGGAAAACTTCACCTTGCTCTAAGAATCAAGGTGCTCAGAGAGTGAGTCATTTTTTGTTCTCCCAGAAGGAAAGACAAATGAAGTGTGATGTGGTTTCATATAAAAAATCTGAATTTCACACATCTTATGATCGCCATTATCAGATATTCACAAAGAATTTCTCACTCTGTGTTCCAGAAACTAGCTAGTGTTAGAATGTGTGTGTCAGTTGCAAACTGGGGCCACTGTGTCCAAGGGAGTTTCACAGAAGGTATTCCCAGCCTCCTCTAGGCTTCTCTTAGACTTCGTGATTACTTAAATGAACTCTAAGGATAGATTCCCCAATGATGAGTAAAATTCTATGCCACTTTCTCCCTGTCCTCTCCCTCCGACAATAGAAATGAATACTTTGTACTATTAATACTTCCTATGACATGCTTTGGATCTGAGGCGAATCCTTGGCTGGTAGAGACAGTAAAACACAAGCCATGTGCAGCCGTCATGAGACTATCCTGATTTTCATGACTTGATTTTTCCCTTGACTTAAAAAAAGAAAAAAAAAAACTGGATGAAAAAGCCTCAAAAATAGCTTAAGTTCAGAACTGGTAGCAGGTTGTTTTGATTGTAGCAAATAACCTTGCCAATAACGTACCAGCTCCATTCTCTGTCAGCCTCTCCTTTTCTGCCTTAGCCGGGTACTCAGTTTAGAAATCAAGACACAGAGGTCTGTGAATTTCTGATCCTCAACTCACCCACCTGGTTCCTTACTTCTTTTACTTTATAGCCAAGATTGTCTTCCTTCAGCCTTTGTCTCATGAGGGATATAAATTTAGAAAAGACACCTGGAGGTAATTAGCCGTCCAGCATGTCTGCCATTCCTTTGATAAAAAGTGTTGGGTGTGGTGTCTCAACAGCCCTTGATAAAATGCACTGCTGCTTTCTCATCTGACTTTCCATTGGTCCCCCCTACACCCCCAACGAGCTTGTTTTAATGGCCAGCTTCTGTTTTCAATCAAGAGGGACATTTCTATGGATTTTCTTATTTATTTAATTTTTGCATTTTTCCAATAAGAAACATATTCTGATCCTTTAAAAAGTTAGACATAAAGTGTGGAAAGAATGATGAGTGTCAGCAGAAAAACGTCTCTGCAGGTTAAAGTATCAGACATGCATGCATGTGTATGTACACGTGTGTACTCACATAAGTGTGTACATGCATGTATGTACACACATGTATGTACATGCATGTAACTTCAAATCCCTATTGTCTCTGTCCTTTAGAGGCATGGGTATGTCATACCCATCATTTCTTTAAGGCCTAAGGTTGAAGAAAAGAGATAGAGGATGTTTATCTGTTTGACTCTAATATTTCATAAGTTACAAAGGAAGAAAACTTCTTGGGGCTTGAGCATCAAACCGCAGCTCACAAAAACACAGTGATGTATTTAGGTTTTATATTGAACTGAGCAAGTGAGTCCCAAAGTAAAGCTCTGAACAATTTGTGTCAATCGGATAAGCTACTTAGGGTATGTATGTGTGTGTATGTATGTGTGTATGTATGTATGTGTGTATGTATGTATTATGTATATATGTGTATGTATATAGCTCATGCTGGCCTGAATGCTATGACATTTTCTTTCTGCCCTGGCCTTTTGATTTCTGATATTACAGGTATGAGCTACTACACCTGGCAGGTGCCAACATCTTCGCCTGTGCCTTACAGATGCTATTCTAATGGTGGTCAGTTTATATTTATGAACTTCAACTAGCTCTCAGCCAAATTTAAACAGTAATCATTCTTGGCTTGTGTCCATAGATTCTGATCCTTGGTTGAGTTTTTATCTTGAGATATATTATCTTCAGAGTGCATCTCATGTTCTATGTATGATATAGGCACCATGTACCATCCTTCTTCTTCTTCAGACTCCTATGGTTTCCCTCATGGGAAGAACCATCAACTCAGGCTGGCCACCATTTTCAAGAACCCGTACTTTCCACTGGATCCACACATATGATAGAACTGGCTTATCGTGAAAGGCCAGTCCTATTTTCATTTTTCCTGAGACTGGAGATAGAACTCAAGATACAAATCTGTTTCCTTGAGAAAAGACTCCCCTTTTACTGGGCACCCCTCTTTACTGTGATTGTGGCCATGCCTAGGCTTGCAGATACTAACCACTGTGGCTGTCACCTAGGCTAGCAGAACACATATATCCGAAGCTGTTGACTCTAAACACTTTCAGTTTGTCCAATAGCTGCCACCAGCACTTTTATTTCTTGTTTGAAAACTGAAATCCCCAGTTTTGCTCAGAATAGTAGTAAACCAAGTGGTAGAGGATCAGCAATCATTTTATAACCAAATGGTTATGATTAGGATTACCATTGTTAATCCTAATCTTTCTTTCTACTTCTTCCTTTTACTCTACATTTTCCTTGAAGCTCTGTGACATTGTTACCAAATAAGGAAAAAATCCGTTTAGGATTGCCAGTAAAGGGATTTGATTGTATCAAAGTAACATTGGGAGAGACTCTTGTTCCAAGAATGGATATGGATGAGGGACCCAAATACAAGAATGTGGAAGTAAATTCTAAACTATCACTGCCCAGTCTGCTTTCTAACTCTTTTCCTATAATTAGTTGTATTCCTTAGGGCCAGTGTCTATGGCTTTTTATGTTTCAATTTATCCATTTATGAAAGTGTGAGAATGATAGAAACATCTGCCATATAGGATTTCTAACAGAGTTTATTTAATAAAATGCACTTAGAATAGAGACTGGCACCCAGTACAACTTCGAAAGACAACTTTTAATGTAAGGGCATGGTCATCATTAAAAGGGAATTTCATTTTAATCTACAAACACTTGAGATGCCATTTTTCTTCTATGAAATCAACAATGATAAAAAATGAACAATAAGATTCATCAATCACTGGTTTATGAGTAAATGTTGCCAATTCTTCCAGTGCTATGAAGTAGCTACATCACATACCTCTGACTATCAATTTATTTCCCAACAATATAAAGAATGTATAAAGATGTACCACTACTCCACCAGCAATGATGCTGCATCTACATATTTTTTCAACTGAACATTTGTGTAGGGTTAATAAAGGAATCAGACAGAAGGACATGTCCCATGGGATAATAACATACATTAGAATATTTTTATTTCATCTATAAAATTGCATGAAAATAAGACTGATATCAAATTCTGGGGAACTGGGTCAAAATATTTTCCATTTTGCTTACTTGATTCTATGTTTTGTGTAAAGGTGTTAGTGGCTATGGGACTATGTGTATTAATATCATATACTCTCTTTCTTTCTTTGTGTGTGTGTGTGTGTGTTTAAGGGACACTTGACATATGGAGGCCAGTGACCTATATTAGGCATCTGTCTTTATTATCCCATATCCATATGTATGTATATATATATATATATATACATACATATGTGTGTGAGTGTGTGTGTGTACACACACACAGGGTTAAGGAAAAAAGTCTTGAATTTGAAAGAGAGCAAGGAGAGACATATGGTAGGGAGTGGATGGAAGAAAGGAAATAGAAAATGACATATTATAGTATAATCTCAAAAATTTAAAGAACTAATATAT
Organism: Mastomys coucha; assembly: GCF_008632895.1. NCBI lineage: Eukaryota > Metazoa > Chordata > Mammalia > Rodentia > Muridae > Mastomys > Mastomys coucha. The sequence goes on from NW_022196911.1 coordinate 107,108,864, forward strand.
TTTAAAGACAGGACCTTCCACTTAAATTGTAGCTCATAATTTTGGTCTGATTGACCAGCAAAGAGTTCCATACCTTTCTATACCTTGCTTCCATTGTTGAAATGAAGATGTGTGAGGCTATGCTTGGCTTCTTAATTAGGCGGTGGGATCCAGCTCAGATGCTCATTTTGTGCAATAAGCATTGGAGCCACTGAGCCATCTCCCTAGCCAATAACACTGTATTTCTGTAGAATATATAGACCAACTTATGATAATAGGAAAGTTATGAGATTTATGCATATATAGCTGTCTGGAAGGGTAAACACAGAAGTGGTAATTGCCACATCTGAATTAACGCTTGTCAATGCCTTTACTTTCTGGTTTTTACTGAAGTTATATGTAACATTTTGATTTAACAAAATAAGGAAAATAAGAGCTAGGCAGCACATCCTTTAGGTATAAGGGTGATCCTAATTTCATTTCTCTGTAGGTGGCCAAACTGGAAAATTCTATAAGTGCCAGATGTTTGAGCTTATAGAGATCCCAGAAGAATCTTCTCCCACCCCATTCCCAACCTCATACGTTAGTATGGAGCTATTTATATTTGGTGCCAAATATCTGCCCCAAATCATCCTGTATCGCTGACATTTTGTCAGATTAATAGAGCTCAAGTGCTGTGAATATGTTGATTTTATGGCAGACCTCCAGGAAAGCCCTTTTACAGATAAAAATGGATAGGATAAATTATGTTTCTCAAAACCCTGATGTTTCTATTTAAAGGTGTCTGTAGGTACTCAGCTCTTTGAAAGCCTTACACCGCATCCTTTCTTCTCTTCAATCCAAGCCAAGGTTATCCCGAGGGTAGGCACTTTTGGCCCCATCCTGTGGTTTATGAATTCCTTGGCCCACCTGCAAAAGGACTCATTCGAGTCCTTTCCTCAGTCTAGGAAAACTCTCCGCCTTCTCTGAAGACCTGGATTGATTGGTTAGGGGAATGTAATTTGGTTCTTGTGTTTGTCCTGGAGCAGAGATCAGAAAGCAGTTTCAAACTACACTGGCTCAGGGACTCTGAGTGGTGGAGTTCAGAAGTGCAGCAAAGGACCAGAAAGTCGGTACTGTTTATCCAGTCTCTTTGCTGTATTTCCTCGAGCATTTTAAAGAGAAAAATTGGCACTTCAAACTTGTAGGATTGGCAGCAGCACTATCATACAATGTCAATTCTTATTTCTGTCATAATCCTTCTGTCTACTGAGGGTGAATGGCAGTAAATGAGGGTAAGTGTCACTGGTAGAGAGAGGACTTTCCTTTGGATATTGGTGTCAGACACAAGTCCAATTACAAATATTTATTACCCCATTTAACACTGTTATCCATCTTTGAGGAAGTAATGTCCTCACGGACATATAGATGAACAACAAATACGTGTTAAAATAACACTGTGGCCTTTGTAGCAGGAGAATTTCTATCAAGTCTCACACTCAAATTTGAGCTAGTTGGTTTTAAACCATGACCATTCATTGTCTCAAAGTCTTCATCATGTCCCTCTGTGGACAATGAAGATGATGGTGATGAGGAAAATGTTAACAATAATAGAAACAGTGACTCCTACCTCAGTGCCATCAACCAGCTTCAAGATGGGTGAAGCCCCAAACACACATGGTTTCTAGTATGCCAACTGCCACTGTCATCGAATGGGCACATAAAGGCCACTTAAGTAAAGTCGGGTTTACTCCAGCTTATTCTTCAAGTTATAGTCCACCGTGGTGGGAAATTGAAGGCAGCAGGAGCGGAAGCAGCTAGTCACTTCACATCTAGTCAGGAAGAGGAGAGAAATGAGTGTTTGCTGCTGCTCAGTACTCTTTCTCCATTGATACAGCGCAGGATTTGATTTAGGGAATGGTGCCACTCAAAGTGGGCAAGTCTTCTCATCCCAGTTAGCACAATCAAATCATTTAACAAAGGCATGCTCAGAGTTTTGTCTCCCAGTTGACTTGAGCATTGTCAAGTTAGTAATTAATACTGACCCCCATCTCACAAACTCACCCTTTCTTTTTGGCTACTTTTGCTGTAGAGAGAAGCAGCACACTAACCCCAATAATATGGTCTTTTTGTCTCACCCCGATGTATTCAGTTATCCATCCATCCTAGAAGTCAAAGTACAGATCAGATTTCCAGCCCATCTTTATATTGATAAATCTCTTCATGGATCTGATAAATAAATAAATAAATAAATAAATAAATAAATAAATAAATAAATGTGTTCTACAAGTCAGTAGCATATGAATAATAGTGTCTAGATTATGGAAGTATCTGTTTAAAAAATTGGCTGAGTGGTCCTCATTCTCCCTCTCTGATATGTTGTTTTTTGAGATACGTGCTTGCCTGAGACTTAACAAGTTGATCCTCCTTGCTGTACGAGGAAAGACTGGGGATTCTATCACAGACCCAGTGGAGATACCACATGGATATCAATGAGTTTTATTTTCCCTGTCTTCAACTTTCTATGGCAGGTGTCATCTCAGTGTCGTGGATCAGTTATGCCAGGTATTCCTCAATGACTTTATCACTATGATTGTTACTTTAATTAATTATCTGTGTTTTAGTCATAGACCCTATGATTTGCTCTTTGTGTAGACACTGTGATTTTCAGAACTCTCTCCTAGAGACTGTGTCTAGGGTAGAGGAAGAGGGATGGCAAGATATGAAGTGAGAAAAGAAATCAGGTAGACACAATCATTTATATCCATGGGCCATGCATGCATGCATTCATGGGCATGTGTATGCTTGTGTGTGTGTGTGTAGAAGTCTTAGATGGATACTAGGTATCTTCCTTGGCCATTTCCCATTTTTTTTCCTGAGCAAGGGTCTTTCATTAAGCCTGGAGCTCCTTGAGTGGCAACTTTGTCTGGACAGTGAGCTCTAGGAGTCCTCTTGTCTCTACCTCCTCAGCTCCTCAGCTTAGAAGTATATATCATTGAGCTCAGAACTTTTGTTTTTTGTTTGTTTGTTTTGTTTTTGTTTTTTAATGAAGGCTCTGGAGAGCTATCTGAACAAGTCCTCATTTTTACATATTGTGCATCTGACCAATTGAACTATCTCCCTAGCTTATCTATCTATCTATCTATCTATCTATCTATCTATCTATCTATCTATCTATCTATCTATCTATTTATCTATCTATCTATCTATCTATTTATTGGATCACATTTAAGCTAAATGTACTACATGGGGATGCTGGGGCTAAGCAATGGGGGAATAGGAAACTATAACAATAGCTGAGTCTTGTGGTGACATTGCCCACCTGCCCATTGTTAGATATTTCTGTTTGCTTTACAGACTATTTTTCGCTAGTACATGTACATTGGATATGTTATCTATTGTTACTGGAAACAAGATCAGAGACAACCTGACTTACTTATGTCCCAGCTGTATCAAAGACAGAGTTCAGATCAGAATCTTTGCTGAAACACAGGAGAATAAACAAAAACCAGCCATGAAAAGTGTAATTTCTACCCTTGATGGGTTGTAAAGAGATTCACAAAATATGCCTGGAAAATGCAACAGCACTCAGCATCGGCAAACTTGTAAAGCCCCAAAAGGTAGAAATAATCAGAGAAAAAGTTTATGTGCATGATTTCAGGAGAATACCTTCATTGTTATTTAGTAAACCATTAGGTCAGCTTGAAGTAAATTTTGAGAGCCGCCAAGTCTCTTCCTGTCTCTCTTTGATAACTTTAAATGAAGTATTTGAAAACTAATCATTTAATGTAAATTTAAAGGGCCAGGTTCTTGAGAATCTTATCATTTTAGGTAAATTGAACCTTGGGAAATCTTTTTAATGGCGTTGACTTTCCCCAAGAATTCCTTCTTCATAGATAATAAAAGTGAATGTAAACCCATCTAATCTCAGTTGCAAATGCCAAATGAGCTGGCTCTGAATTACTAAGCTTTCATTGCAACAAAGAATGGGTATATTTACCCAGGATGGTGATGGGAGAAAGAAGCAAACAGAGTCAGATGCAATTAAGGGGGGAAATTCCACAACCTAAAAATCGTTTGATTTTTCCATGGATAAAGTGGAAATTCTATCTTGTGACATTTGATTCTTGTCCTAATCTAAACAGGCTGTTCCTCTCTAAAAAGAGCAAAAATATATCAAGGTGATTGGAGTTTCTGCCTTGAATTTCAGTTAAAGCATAGACTTGGAATGAAGCAGGCAGAGGGGGGAAGGAGATTTTGCTATTTAAGAACAGGTTTGAACAAAGAGCGTAACTTCCTTAAGAGCCATTTAATCCTCACAAAGTGGGGCATATGGGAGACAAGGAGCAAATGCATCTGGAATTGGTCTACTTTCTGGTATCAAAGAAGGGAATAAAACAGTGGTTGTTGTTCATTGTTATTACATTGCTGTTTATTTCAGAATTACCCAAGTAGTTTCAGTATGCGCTCTGGTGAAGAGTCAACTCAACTCAACTCAACTGGACAACTTCAAATAATGAGTATGATCTCACTCATTAGGGTGTGTGTGTGTGTGTGTGTCTGTTTGTGTGTCTGTCTGTGTGTGTGTCTGTGTGTATGCTTGTGTGTGTGTCTGTGTGTGTGTGTTTGCATGTGTGTGTGAGTGTATGTGTGTTTGTGTGTGTGTGTGTGTGTTATATGCAAGTGAGTGTGGCTGCACATTCCCCGCATACACTGGAAGGCCATAGAAGGATGTGGGGTACCCTGTTCTACCACTGCTTTATTCTGAAAAGACAGGGTCTCTCACTGATCCTGGAGCTAAGCTAGCAGATAAGATCCAACAGTACTCATGTACCCACGTCCTCCAGCACTGGGGTTATATAGGTCAGCCTGCAGCCCTGCTTGACTTTTCAAATGGCTGCTGGGATTCTAACTATGCTTTCTACATTTGTGTAGCGAGTGCTCTCATCCAATGAGACCCTTCCCCAGTCTATATTAGGCATTATACTTTTGAAAGATGTTTGTTGCATTTTATCATTTTCTGCTTAGGAGATTCTAGGTTGGCTGTGCTTACAAGCAGGTGAGAAGAGTCCTAAGATGCGCCCATGCACTCAGTTTCTTAGAGAACATCTAGTGGGCTCTGCTCTCGGGGAAGCACCTATGAAACTTGACAGAGAAATCCTTGAAAGAGGTTCATGGCTCAGCTAAATCTGTTCAAGTACTAGAAAGAAAGCAATTGCTAACATAAAAACGACACATCTGCAGTGCATTTTGGTTACAGTAACAAAACCTGGACAAGTCCCTGGCCCAGTCAATCACTAAAATTGACTTTCCTCTTGTGAAAGTTCAACAGTTTCCATGGGTTCTTGTTTGGTGTTTGAATGGGCATTAAGTAAGTTAAACTTTTGGGCCAGCTACATGCTCAGCAGTGCAGGGTGAGATTTCTATTTTCCCACAAGCACTTTAGACATTTCTTGCGATGGTCATTTAGAGGATACGTTAATAGAATATCATTTTCTTTCATCTCCTCTTGCAATGTTTGGAAAGAGTAATTTTGCACCAAAACAAAACAGAAAAACCACCCAACCTAATATAATTTTCCAGGTTCAACTTAAAAACAAAACAAAACAAAAAACCCCAAATGCAGTAGTGAACGGACAGGACCTTTCGCACTGGTTTATCTGGAAATACTGTCTGATATTTCTTCCCTGTACTCTGCTGTAGCTTCCCAAGGAATGTGAATAAAGAAGGAAGCCAAACGCACAGACCTCTAAAGCGGATCACTCGGAGATGTGCAGGCTCCCTGTAACTGATAATATTTATTCCTGAGTGAGTCTCACTGCTCTGGTTGGTCTCTATTGTGAACTGTTTCTACTTTCTCAAAGGAAAGAGAAGAGAGAGAAAAATATCTGAGCTATAAAATGTCAAATTGCTTTCCAAACTCATTCCAATTTCCAACCACATCAAGAAGGGTGTCTGAAAAGACAATCAGCTTTTGTACTAACCAAGTATGTATACAATTATTTATTTTTTTAAAAAAAATGTTCCTGGGGACTGCACCATCAAAGGAACACTCAGGGTGATTTTCAGGCTATTTGCCGCCAATGCTTTGTAAACTAGATTTTTAGCTACAGTATGTTTGGGTTTTTTTTTTTTCTTTCTTTAAATCTTTGTAAATCAAATAAGCCACAATTCAATTTATGTAGAAAAAAATGTGGAGAGCTGGATATATTTTATCCATTTTCTGGGAATAAGATACTGGTGTCCTCTAGAAGATCAACTCAAGAAGAAATAATCAAAACCGTTCTTTTTTGCCTCTGATACCCGAAGGGAGGGGGCTGAGACTTGGTGAAGGCTATTTCATCGATTCTGACATTTATAGACCTTGGGTAGAGTCAGTTTTCTAACAGTAATGAATTTCATTAGACCTGTTCTACCGTTCCCTCCCTTATTTCTTTCTCTTATTTTTCTCCCTTCTTTTCTGCTTCCCACTCTCTTTTCTTCTCACTGTGTATTATATTAGAAGTACACTATGAAGGGATTGGTGGGATGACTCACTGGTTGGGGACAACAGGGTCACGGTCGTTAGGAGCAGATCTCAGATCTCAGCACTCATGTAATAAGCCAAGCATCATGCACATGTTTAAGACTTCAGTTCCAAAGGGAACAGAGACGGAAGAATTTGGGGGGCTTGCTGGCTTCCAGCCCCATAAGAACATGGGACCCCCAGGTTCAGGTAGAGCCTCTGTCTCAAATGCCTAGGTGGAGAAGATGGATGAAAGAGGACACCTGGGACAGTTTGTTGGATTCTGTACATATATTCACAGGCACATGCACATGCACCCGTACATAACTCATATAAAGAACATAGCATACATAGTTCGTGTGTCATTTTATCTCAGGAACTGTCTCCACTACACTGAGTACAGCATCTCATCTCTGTCCAGGGTGCCTCTGTTGCCACTAATTCATTCTTTCTTTACCTAATTTAATCCTTTGTTTATTTAATAACCAAGCTTAATTTACTTTTTCATGTGGTACAAACTCTCCAGTGCCTTGATGCTATGTCAGCTTCATAAGAGTCAATTGCCTTTGAAGGAAATTAAGAAAAGGAAAAACCATTCTTTCAGTATTCACCCACCTCTGTAATCTGGTGCCTGTTTTTCCACAGTTACCATCGCCCTGGAGGCCAGAGATACTCCTGCGATGCTTTGCTGTTAATGCAAGATGACTGTTTACAGATCTGCTAATTTTTTACTCACGGGAAGTGTGTCCCTCTGTTTTGAAGGTTCTCTTGGTAGATAGATATAATTCCAGAATGAGAGAGTCTTCTCGTGTTCTTCCCCATCTAGTTCTGTAACACCATCAATTATGATTTTCTTGCTCACCTTGCTTTGATGAAAAGGGACAGAGTTAACTACTTAAGTCTCGTAGTGGCTCACAGAGCCTGAAGTGGCAGTCACAGAGCCTGCATGGGTCTGAGCTAGGTTTAGAATGTATGTTAAGATTGCTAGCTTTGTGTTTTTATGGGACTTCTCATAGTGGGAGGAGGGGTGTCTATGACTCTTTTAACTGGTTTTGGGGACTCTTTCCCTCCTACTGGGTTGCCTTGCCAAGCCCTGATATGAAGGTTTGTGCCTAGTCTTATTGCTATGCTATATTCAGTTCATATCCCTTGGAAGTCTGCTATTTTCTGAAGGGAAATGAAGGAGGATTGGATCTGGGGGAAGGAGCAGTGTAGAGTTGGGGGAGAACTGAGAGGAAGGGAGGAAGGGGAAAGTGTGGTCAGGGTTGCTGCATATTGTATGAAAGGAGAATAAATTAAAAATAAGAAAACCAACAGAATCATTACTTCACAGGCCCTTTCTCTTTGATAATGTTATCTTTACCTTTCGATTTTAGCCCCTTCACTCCATGTGATTTTTATTTTTGTGTTTGTAATATGATTTGTATTTGTGGTTATATGTGCTAAGGATGGATAGAGCCTTTGATTTTTTTCCTCCAAATTTAGAACATTTTGACCATTAATTGTTTTTCAAAGATACCTATTTTTATCTATATTTGTATACATGAGTCCATGTTTTTATATATGTTTGCATGTTTCTGTGTATGTGTACGTGCATGCAGGTGCCTGTGGAAGCCACAAGAGGTTATAGGATCCACTGTAGTTACAGGCATTGGTGAGCTGTCTAAGGGATATGGGCTGGGACCTCCTCTCTAGACTTCCAAGAGAGGAGCAAACACTCTTAACCACTGGCCTGTCCTTAAGAATCTGTTTCACACTTTATTTTGTTTTCTGAGTCAAGTTCACTGTGCATATATATATATGTGTGTGTGTGTGTATATACATGCATGTAAAGATATGTATATAAATATATATGCATATACACACACACATATATATATACTATAAATATATACATATACAATATATTATGTATATATATAATTTCTTTCTACTCTTTATTTTGGGAAATTTCTACTCTTTATTTCAACTATTGGTGCTTGCTTTCTGATTTAGTATTCATGCTGCCAAGTACATTTAAATAAATGGATTTTCAAGTGAGTTATGTTTTTGACACTCTGTGTTCTTCCCTATGTACCCTTCACCTGGTTAGTCATTTTTTTGTTTGTTTGTTTTTAATCATCTTGACATAAACTAATTACCTGGGCAAAGGGAACCTCAACTGAAGAATTGCTTCCAACAGATCAGCTTATGGCAGGTTTGTGATTTTCTCTATTAATTATTTATGTTCAGGGCCCCAGCCCACTGGGTGTGATGCTACTCCTTGGAGGACAGGCTTATGTTACATAAAAAATGTATCTGAGCAAGCCAGAGGGAGCCCGCCAGTCAGTATCAATCCTTCCTTCACAGTCTCTGTAACAGTTCTTGCCTCCTGGTTTCTGCTTTGCATTCCAGCCTTGACTTCCCTGGATGATAGACTATAACTTGTGAGCCACACAAACTGTTTCCTCCTGTAAGTCAGTTCTGGTTAGCATATTTATCACATATCAGAAAACAAACAGGTCCCCTATCTTCATCAACAAGTTTCTCTTTTCCTGGTACATCCTTAAGTAGAATTTCAAGCCTAAAGAGTTCAGGGCAATGCTGGTTCCACACACATGCCTCTCCTTCTCTTGACTTCTTTTGCCACCTGAACTTGAGTTGTTTCTTTGCACTATTTTTATTTTTTGGAATATTTTATGAAAAATGAGCTGTGCCAATGAAAAAAGTCTCCTTAAGATAAAAAATGTGTTCACTTCCCAAGGGTCTGCAAGCCTTCTACTTCTCTGCAGGCAGGGCAAGAGCTTGGTTGTTTAAAGTGCACAGGAGGAGGAGCCAGAAGCAATGAATTGAATCACAAAGAATAATTTAATAGAATATTAACTCTTAGTAAACCCAATTCTATTCCTCCACCATTATTATGACCTTTCAGGTTTAGCACATACATGGTTGTGTTAATTCCTGACAAGACCCAGAAACCTAAGCACTGTCGGAATGCAGCAGACCCTAGGGTACTCCTTTGCCCTTCAGTTTACCGTAATGGTTATTTTAAAACCTGTAGCTAGGGTGTTAGGTTGAATGATTCATTTTTGTGTTTTAGGCTCTTCCTGATTCCATCATCCCCAACTGTTATAGAAAGACACTCTGATCATTCTTATTCAGATACAGCACCCTTTGTCAATCATTCTTATCCCCTTTGTACTCTTGCTCAGCCCAGGAACCTCCTGTAAGTCAAGGGCAGCCATTGCTCTAGCTTGTTCCTTCTGAAACTCTTCTCGGGGAAGCTTCCTCTAGTCTACCACTCTTCTGCATACCAACTTTCTCTCTTGGTTGTAAGCAAACTCATTTATGTTGTCAGCTCACATGGAAAGACCTTTGAGAATTCTACTTAGCTTGCTTCTATGTCTGTTCCCAAGACGCTTACAGACAAGTCTAAATGTTAGAAATGCACCTGAAAAAAAGGAATTTGGAAGGAAAACAGTGTTCGGGTAGGAAAACTATATGTGGTCTTTTAGGGTCATTAAAGAGATTTTATGGTGGTGAGCATTTGATGAACAATTGTCAATGAGGAAACAACTGAATCTCTTTGGAGATGGTAGGATAGAGAGCTTTAGGCTATGGGAAGAAGTGTGAGCAAAGAAGTTAGCGGGATGACCTTCACGGTACACAGAAGACATAAGTTCATTCTTAGGAAGGATTAAGAGATGAAAAAGAAAAGATGGAAAAAATCTGAAGATGTCCTTATGTTCTATTTATACGCTCTGTGCTGTCTGACAGACTCCTTTGAGTGGTTTGAGTTACTTTGTAAGTATGGATTAGTGTCAACACAAAGCAACATTTCTCTCAAGGTCAATAACATAATGCTGGATAACGCTCAGTCCCAGGACTCAGCATATTTAGTTGGCAACTCAGTCTTGGTTGGCAGTAAGTGGGTACCAGGTCATTTTGTGTGAAAACTTGACTGAGACACAGGGTGTCCTCATATTTGTTGAAACATTCTCAGGAGTGTTTTCTGTGAAAGGCTTTTTGGATGTTGTAATGAGGAAAGTTAGCCACTCTCTCCAAGGTGGGTGGGCCTCATTTAATCAGTCAAAAGTAGATATGGAGTGGAAGTTTGCTTTTCCTGATTGAGGGGTCTCTTCCTGCTTTAGTAGCAAATTCTAGCATTTGAGTTAGAACGAGAACATGATTTTGTGCGTTTTAAAGTTGTCCATGTTAATTAATCATATAATCTAATTCTGTATAATTCATGTCTGGACACCCTTTGACTCAGTCAAGTTTGCACATAAAATTACCTATCATGGAGTTAATGCCAACTGAGAGGGAGTTGTCAACTGAATGTACTGAAACCAACGCTGTTTTCTACTGTGATCTGATGAACCTTGACAGAAAGTTTCATTTGTGTAGTGAATCTAATCTGTCTTTATCCCTACAGAGCCAAAACACATCTATACCCTATTATTTCTGTTCTTCTGAAGAATTCAACTATATGCCTTCTAGATTATTCAGTGAACTTATACTAGTGAAAGCAGAGTCTCCACATGCCTCTCAGTATGAATACTGGAACTTACAAGCTCTGCCATTCCTATAATCCACATAAGAGTGCGACACCCCACTCCTGTCAACAAATGACTACCACTTGTCAGACTTTGGCACCATGGCCTGGTGAAAGGAAATGATGGCTTTTACAGGGCCCAGGAAGGGACTTTGTTCCAGCTGTTCACCTGGACCATTTCCATCCTGAGGCCATATGGCTGACTGTTGAAATTGTTCACTGTACTTGTGTTGGCAAATTCTTTGTTTCCCCAAATTGTGTCTAGAGTCATAAATACCTGCATGTAGCTCAGCTCTTAAAAATAGCTCAATGGCATCCAACAAACAGTACATACTTCCTGTTAGACCAGATGGAGAAGTCTACAGTGCACAGAGCCAGTGTAGAGAGAGGAACAGCAGTGGCTGGAACCCAGCCACTTATGCCAGAGGAGCTGGCAAAGGCCTGCACATAAAATGTAGTCTAGACCTGGTCAAACCTTCAACGCTTCCAGGAAACTGAGCTTGAAGTGAGGAATTTGGGATTTTATTTTCCCTAGTGGGGAAATACTTACAGATCATTCACAGTATGCTGCAATTATGTGTAAAACTAATATTTTTGTTTTTTTTTTAAACCCTTTGCATGGCTTCTCTTTTGGTGACTTTCAGTTTAACCTTTATTTTTCTAAGTGCATCCATGCAACATACATTACATATATGATACATTTAAGGCATTCCATGACGGTGCATTGATCTATTCTCTTTGCTGTTGGCTATCTCTGAGCCTCCAAACTATATTGTTTGGTCACTTGCCTGGACTTCACTCATTTCCCTTTCTTTTCTCTGGCTTGATGCTGCTGTGTCCTTTTATTCCCCCAGTTCAAATGAGCTTGACATCATGTGGCAACTATTTCCTTTACATAATGATGGGTTTGGAAAGAAGAGTTGGGTTAACTTTTATCATAGTCAGCAATCGGGAGGCATAACCTCCACTAATGACAGTTGATTGGCTTTATCTATCTATCTATCTATCTATCTATCTATCTATCTATCTATCTATCTATCTAAGCATATGACAGTGGGGGAGAATCTGTGTGATTGCTTACTTTTCTTTTTAAAAGTAAATCAATTAAGAGAGGATTATTAATAAATTTGAATTTTCTCCACTTGTCATACAGATTTGATGGGGAATACCTGCTTTTCTTGGTCATGTGTTAGAGAAAATTTTGACCTTTGCATATGTAACTACCCAGAACCTTACAAAAGGAGAAAATATAATTTATTTGAGCACTAATCTGACAAGCATATCTGAAGGATTAAAGAAATGAGTGATTATGTCTTGCATGAATAAAACATGTTTTCCATATACTCAATGAATCCTAGAAGCTAAGCAATTGAAATGATCTTAGGTATAGAGAAATTTCCAAATTAATCAGCAGGCCACACATTTTTGGCCAACATTTAGCAGGAGAGTCATTTTAGGACAGGGGTTGGCAAGCTTGTTTTGTGAAGGGCCAGATAGGAAATATCTTCTGCTTGTGTTGGCCATACAAACTCTATTGCAAATACTTGACTCTTCAGTCACAAAACAGACATAGATTATTCAAAGGCCAAGTAGGGTGGCTAGGTTCTAATAAAGCTTTATTCAAAAACCAGATCTCACACAGTTTAAGTCCCAAAACCTCCTCTGTTAGGGTAGTAAGTTTAGATTAGTAACATGGGAAGCATATGACACCATTCTGAAACACCAATGAAAATAAAATGTAGAGGATACTTATTAGAGATACTTAGGATGAATAATAAAAGTATAGACACAGAGAACTAGTCTCAGATCTAGCAGGTAGGACCTAGGAATTCAAGGAGGGTATGCATCTCAAGAGAATATTTTCACAAACTATGGAACTACTACACCTATAGAGTCACAATAGGGTAGGCTGGCTTGTGGGCCAATCAGCAAACCTAGAGAACAAGATGTTGCTTGAGTGGGTCCTTTCACACTTTCTGTATTTTCTTTTAATTCAAGCTGTGTTACATTGGCTACAGAATGGGATTGGCATCAAAGAAGTATGGTTTTTATGGAGGCAATGCCATTGACTCATTAGAAGACCTTTGTTGGTCATATTAACATCATCTGTAGCATATGGTTATTATCAGGAAAATGAAATAAGGTATGAAAGGTGCCTAGCACCTCTCTGAGTTAGCAAGAGCTCTGTAGTTGAATTTGGATATGGTAATCAAACTTTCCTGATTCTGTACAGGGTCATATCAAAGTCATTGTAGATGACATTGAGGTATGCTGAAAGGTCCAGTCTCTGCCCCAGAAAACATGTAGCTACCATCACTGAGGGGCACGTCAATTGTTCTTAAATAGTGAGCAAATTAATTTCAAATCAGGAACAATTTGGGTGGATTCTCTAATTGTTCATTCAATTAGAGAAAGAAACGATAGTGCTGTGGGTCTGTTACCTGCTTTATAAATGAAACTCTCTACTCTTAGAGAATGTAATGCATTGCTCAATTCAGAATATTACCAATCCCTTTTCTGCATTCATTTCAAATCTCCCCTATGTTCTTATAACATGATCAATTGCTATGTACTCCTTATGTTGTATTATTGGTGAAGAAAATGAAAATCGATATTATCTGTGAGTTTCCCAACCTTTAGGATATTAAAGATTATTTTCTTTATTATTTTTTTTTGCTAATATACCTGTTTAACACTTGCTATCTATGGGAACCAATTTCAGAAGTTTAAAAGTGACAACACTGCTCTTCCCATACCTCCAGGAGATTCAGACTCCATCAGACTTGGGTGAGACGGAAGCACTTCCACCTTTCAAAAGCATCTCTTGCCTCAGTAGGCAAGAACATGTGTTGTAAGCACGGGGTCTTGAGTTCAGATCCTAGCACCCATGTTTAAAAACCAAGCATGGCCACTCATGCAACTGTAATCCCAGTGCCGAGGAAAGGAAAGCTCAAGATTTCTGGAGCTTGCTGTCAGTCAGCCTAGCTCCAGGTTGGGTGAGAGACCCTCCCTCAAGAGAGCAAGGCAGAGAGTGACAGGGAAAGGACACCCAGTGTCAGACTCTGGCCTCAACACAGGCATATGCACATGCACATGTATCCATATACACACATGAGCATCCTCATCCCTCCCCACAGGACACAGGACATGCTCTTCCTCCTTACTGCTGCAGGTGTCTATTATGACTCAGGATTGACAAGTTCCACTTTTCCTACTGGCCTGTTATTGAAAACAGTATGTTTTCTCCTTATAAATGATATTCTCTCCTTATATGTGTTAGCATTATTAACTACAATATCTATAAAACTCTCAAATGCTAAACTGAAATCAAGCCAAATACGAGGACCTTTAAGAACCTTGTGCTTACGTCAAGCATTGAAGATCAAATACACTAACCCTGTGGTTGCTAGTAAGCCTTCCCAATGTTTGTCTAGCTCCAAAAAATCCTTGTATTTGTTTTTTTGGCATCTAAAATCAGTCAGTTCCACAAACCACATTCAGTGCTGATCAAAGGCAATTCTAGGTCACTGGTGAGTAGGAGCAGGCTAAGCTAGTGTGCTTCATCTGATGGTGGCATCCACTCTGGGGAAGGTGGGTATAGAGCTTAAGCAGTGTCAGGCAAGTTTCTGAGGTTGAACTTAATTAGATACCTGATTCTAACAGACTTCTTTTTCTATTTTCCTTTAGACCCTTTGCAGACTCTTAAAGGGCATGAGGTACATGGGTGACCTGGGGAAACTAGGAATAGCGAATAGACTGAAAATGCCACTTTTGTGAACTGTTTATGGGGGGAAGATCAAGCTACCTGGAGATGGAGTTTTCTGGGAATAGCATTGTGGAGAGAGTAATATGGGATGTGGACATAGACTAGACCAAATAGTTTTTTTTTTTTTTTTACCTTTGATTTGAACTTGGGCTTTTTAGTCAATCTATTTAAATCCATTTTATCAATAATAAGAGGTAGAAATCAATATGAGCTTCTGTACATTTTGGAGACTATGAAGTGTCAGAAGATGAGGTTACACATGCTCTGCCATCAAATTAGCTGTTTGTGTAACTGTTAGCCACTACCTTAGCAGGTTGTCATACAAGAGTTGAGTTTTACTAATAAGATTACCATTACTCTACAATTTTGTCAGTACTTTTGTCAAATTTGGCATAAAGATCATGAATACTCAAAGACCTGATCTGATAGATTTTTTAAGAGCAAAGATCTTTGTCTGTTATGACAAAGATAAGTTTATCTATCTTTTTTCCCCAAAGGATATTATTGTCACTCTGAAGGGAATATTTTTATACTTTTTAAATTCTTACAGGACCACTTTCCACGCCTATAGGGGAAGAAATATTGTCATCTTTGATAGATGTTTCAACTTACAATTAATTATCACATGTAACAAAATATAGCCTAATATTAACAGTAATCTTACATATTATTGAAGACAACCAGGAATTTTGATAATGATATACAGGCCCCACATTAATCATTGGTAGTTTTACTCCATATGAATACATATTTATGTGCACTAATATATCCTCAGTCTTAGTATGCATGAAATTGGAACAAATTTGGTGAGTTGGGATCCTCTGAAAGCCTTTTATTTGAGTATCTATGAAATTTTATTATACTAAGATAATAACAAGTTTAATTACACCAAATTATTCTGAGTCTGAATAGAATAATGCCACTTCACATGTTTTGAGTTCTTTGGCCTTTTGAGAGATTTTTATTAAGAAAGAACTAGTATATGAAGAAAATTGTATATGATTAAATGCATACAATCTGAGCATAGACATATACATATACCTATGATATAATCAGGGTAGGTTCATGACCTATAAAAATTCTTCGTTCACCATTATTGAGTGAGTTTAGAGTACTTTTTAACATGAGCTTGGTCCTTTCAAAACAGTATTAAATTCACAGTCCTGTATTAATAACTATAGGCATCATGGTATTTTATAGGTCTCTAGGAGTAATTCACTTTATCCAACTGAAACCACATTCTCATTTAATAACAACTTTTCCTTTCCCCCATCTCAAAGCCCCTCATCACCCCCATTTAGCTTTCTGTCTCCATGACCTTGTCACCCTCTATGACATCTGACCATTTCTCTACAGCATAAATGAAGCACAAGGACGGGGGAAATAAGCCTGTCAGAGAGTTACATATGATGCATGATTCTACCAGCCTGCAAGCGCAGGGTGTTATAGCATGAAAATAACTTCAAGAATTCAGACTGTCTCTGGTTCAGACACAATCAGCCTTCACAGAAATGACCTTGGGGCTTGAATAACTATTTGGCAGGGAGGGGGATGCCTTGTCTTTGTAGAGTTGGTATCGGCATCTCTTATCTCTCTAGATGCCACTGGCCCCCTTCTCCATTGGTGGTCATCTGCAATGTCTCCAGGAATTGCTGGGTATGTCTGAGAATTAACTATTATGGCCCATTAAATACACAAACACACATTTCTCTCTGGACAGGGCTCCTCATCTGTTTTGCATGACTGAGATAGCCATATGGTAGTCCTTGTCCTGCATAAACTCATAATCAGAAGGGAAGGTACTCTAGATAATGTGACAAATTGCATACTTTGGGGTTCTATAAAGTCGATGAGGATTTAATTTAAAGTTCTACCAGAAGCAAAAGAGGAAGATTTCTGTATAAAGGAATGAGTGTCCCCAGAATAAGAGCTAAAATGTCCATGGAGAGTAACTGATCTGTGAGGAACCCTTGTGTCTGCCATAAATGGTTTCTAAAGCTTTATCTACTTCACTCTGCACCTTGCCAGTTCCACTGTCATCAATGGTGGACTATGACACTGAGCTCAGCTAAAATGTCATAGCATGATATAAATGTTATATCATGAGGTCTGAGGCCAAACCTCTTTTGCTCAGTATTCATATCCCTTGGAGAGTATTGTGGTGGTTTCAATAAGTTTGGTATCATAGACTTGTATGTTTCAGTGCTTGGCCCATAGGGAGTGTTGCTATTAGGAGGTGTTGCCTTATTGGACGAGGTGTGGCCTTGTTAAAGGAAGTGTGTTACTGTGAAGGTGGGGATTGAGGTCTTAAATGCTCAAGCTGCTCCCAATGTGAAACTAATGTAGTTCCTCCTTAACTGCCTGTGGATTAAGATGTATAACTCTCAGCTACTCAAGCACCATATCTCAGTGTATGCTGTCATGTTTCCTGACACGATGATAATGGACTAGAGCTCTGAAACTATAAGCTAGTCCCAGTGAAATGCTTTCCTTTGTAAGAGTGGCTGTGGTCATGGTATCTCTTCACAGCAACGGAAACCCTATGACAAGGGTCTCTTAGTATTAGTAAATATCATTTAAATGAGTTGCTAAATAAATCCAAGGAGTTGGGTGTGATGGTGAAGATCTCTAATCTTCTCTGGAGGCCCAGGCAGGCAGATCTCAGTAAGTTCAAGGCAAACCTGGTCTACAAGTGAGTTCCAAAAAAGCCAGGGCTATTATTACCCAGAGAAACCCTGTCTCTAAAAATAATAATAAAAAAAATCAATCAATCAATCAATTACGAGGGCCAAAAGATATGAGGAAAAACATTTATTTTGCCACCAACTTTCTGAGTAAGTCATTACATTTTCCTGAATACACTTGCCTTATGCATAACTCGAGAGTTTCATACAACTTTGAGACCTCAGCTTATCTGTGAAGGTCACAGACTATACTTGCATATGGTTGTTGGTAACTGAAACTATGAATACCTACATGTAGGACATCCTGATATCTCTGTTCCATATCTCATACACAGTGGCTAGAAGAATTTGAGCCAAGTTTGCCACCAAAGTGAATGCTACAGATAGAGATGAGGTGGTGAACAGCACAAGGCAAGCTTTCAGACCACACGATTTTCTCATTATTTGACGTTAGATAATTCATCCTGAAATAATAATAGATTATTGAAGGACTAGTATAATTATACAGACAACTAGAGCCTGGATACAGAGTAAAGAATCATGCACCAAGATGAAGAAGATATCTATTCTCACACAGAAAACGGTTTCTTTATAGGCCTTTACCTTTAGATCATAAACTAGTTATCAATGCGTCCTTTAGGATGCAGCTATGAAAAGATCAATTGCAAAAGACAATATCCAGCTAATAGTGAAGCTATTGGTGAATAAGAAGAAAACAACAGAGATATAATGTTAAAATGAGAATCTCCAGAAGAATAAATAATATTAGAAATTTATCCCTCATCCAGAGTGTAAGCCAGCAAAACTCCTTTCACAGGAAGTCCAATTACCACCTACATAAATAAGTCAGTAAAAGTGACAATATTTTATACCTCTGAAACTTGGAAAGGTAGAATGCAAGTGGATTGAAAAAAACAAAAAAAAAAGCCTATCTTTTCCGAACAAATCCAGATATGAAATCGACTGTTTCAGGTTACCCAGCCATTCTGAATTAACCCTAGTCCTGGAGATACTGTGAAAAAGGATTTATGGTTGGGGAAAGATTTACTGGGCAATACTTAGGGTTTTCTGTGGGAGGTTAGGAAATGAGTAGGCTTTGGAAAATCATCACAAACTTCAAATTGGGAAAAGTTTGGTTGATGACAGATACGGAAGATTGGGCAGCTCACAGGGGCTGTGAAGAAGGCATGAACAGACATCATGGCCATAATTAGCACCCTGTAAGGCAGTTTGGTGGCATTTGTATAGCAGTTCCAGAGAATCAGAGGAACCAAATCAGGGCAGTGAGTAGGGCCAGTAAGGGGAAACGACTGCAGAGGTTTTAGGGTGTTAACTATAGGGAACAAAAGCAGTCAAGCAAAGATCATGGGACATAGCACAAGGGTAGATTTGGGGATAAAAGGTCACTCAGAGGAGGCTACAGCACTGGGATGAATGCTCAAACATGAAACTGGGAGAGAAATGAAACAAAGACAAACAAAATACAATTTCAAAACACTCTAGATATAAGAGATATGAAGAAGAGAGGGGATCCCAAGCTAGAGTGAAGGATCTCCTTAAGAGCTCGCTTAGTCTAGATCTTAGCATGGTGAAGACAAAAGCCTGTGAGGCTAAGAGACCAGGTTGAGTGAATCCAATCTGATAAGCAGACTGACTATCCCAGAAATAATGAAATTATTTCTGAAATTGTTTCATTCATGAAGAGTGAAAATCTGATGAATTTTTATCTTCTCCCATAATGGGATCTCCGATGATAAACATTCACATGGGACTTTACTTGCTTTCGGGAGACAATCTGCAATGAGGCAGAAGCCTCAATAATTGTTAAATACCAAGATGTTATAGAACCCTATGGAGGAACAAATTGCCAACTCAAGACAACCCCAAAGCCAGTTTAGAGTAAATGTCACCAGCTTGACCCTGGAGAAGTGGGTGAGTTAAACTGAGGAGGGATAGGAAGGTGTGAGATAGGCAAAAGTAAACTTTTAGAGAACATAGGTTGTCTGTGTGCATGTAGAAGGATGGGAAAAACTAAAATCTCTTTGGCATTTGGAATTTAAGTTCAAGGAGATATGAAGTGGAAATTTCTACTTTCTTTAACAACTCAGTTGTGTCATGTGATGTTTTTCTGGAAGCTGTCTTGTGAAAGGGCTTGTGATGTTCTGCTGAAAACAGGCATTTGAGAGGGATTGGGATGGTTAGAAAGAATATACACAGAACCAACAAACAGTGAATTCCATGCAATGCTGTGCTTCTTCATTGGTCTTTTCTGGTCTTCACTGGTCATGCTTGCCCACGATCCTTTCTGCTCTTGGGCTTTAGAGAGCATGTCTCCAGACTCTGCCCTGTTGTAACATGGCTAATCCTTCTGAGACCTCTAGACTTTTGCTTGAATTGGTTCTATCTGTGCTTCCGTCTCATTGCCTCTACTTGTAAGTACACCAGTCACACTGAATTAAAATCCCAGTTGACTTCAGCTTGACCTCATCTTAACCAACAATATTTGGAACAGTGCTGTTTCCAAACAAGTTCATACCCTAAGGTCATGGGAAGAACGTACAGCTGAAGAGAGAGAAGACTCCTCTCTTCTGTGTGTAAAGGCTCATGTGGGGACTCCACATAGTTGAGGAAAGGGCTAGCTAACCAATATAGATCAACAGAAATTTCGAAACTACTACCCAAAATAGATTATGAAACAATAGATGAATGTATCGATGAAATAAATCATAGGATTGAGTATAGAAGGCCCATGTGCATGTCAGATGGTAGAACGTATACCTAGGTGAGGAAGGTAGGTCATAGGTTAAGAGCAGTTGTTGCTCTTCTAGAGGACTTTAGTTCAATTCCCGGAAGGTACATGGTAGCTCACAATTGTCTGTAACTCTAGTTCTAGGGAATCTGGCAGTCTCCTGGGACCTCCTTGGGTGCTAGGTATGCACATAGTCCATGGTCAAGTATTCATGCAAAGCACTCATACACATAGAATAAAGATACATTTTAGAGACAAATAAACAAGCATATACTTAATGGAGTTCTAGAAAGAAGAAACAAAAAAATAAAGAAATGTAGGAAGAAATACTGGCTGATAACTTTCCAACATGCATTCAAGAAGCTCAGAGAAAACAGAAGAATAAATTTTTAAACAGGGAACGAAACACACATGAGAGAAAGAGAAAACAGAAAACAAAATAGGAAGATATCATGAAACAATTCCAAGAAAAATGCAAGAAAGTAGAATTTCATCACCAGTCACAGAAATAAGAAAACAAAGCTGCTTCATACTTAAAGAATTGGCAAGCAATAATGTTGTTAACCTAGAATTCCCTTCCACTCTCCCTCTTTCTCATTCTCTCTCTCTATCTCTCTGTCTCTGTCTCTCTGTCTCTCTCTTACTTCAGTGTGTGTGTGTGTGTGTGTGTGTTACATTTACATGTGTGTATGAGTGCAACTGTCCATGTATACACATGCACAGACAAGAATAGGATACCATGTTCCATTTTCTAAACCTCTCTGCTTCAATACCTTGATTCAGGGTTCATCACTGAATTCAGAATTCACTGCTTTGGCTATAATGGCCAGCCAGCAAGCTCTTAGGATCTTCTTGTTTTAATGTTGGAGTTAGAGATACATACGACCATGTCTGGCTTTTTACATGGGTGCAGAGCAAGCACACTGACCCATTGATCCATCTCCCTAGCTCCAACCCAGAATTCTTTGTCTAGAAGAATCTTCCTAATACAAGAGGAAAGACACCTCCTGCCCCAAACCATAAACTAGTTACCAGTTGACCAGTATGATAAAAATGTTAAAATGTCTTAGATCAGAAGTAATGTGATACCAGTCAGAAATGCTAGGCTGTACAAAGAAATGAAATGAGCAAGAGTAATGAAGGTAAGCATACAATTCAGTAGTTGTTACATTAAATTACTGTAACAGGCCAAAGAAAAATGAGTATTGATATATTTTAGGCTTTAGCAAAATGATAAAACAACAGACGGGAGAGGTAAATTAGAAGCACTTAACTGTAAGGTAAATAAACTATACATAAGTGTATTATATTACTCGAAGGTAGACATATATTGTAAACTCTGAGACTAAATAGGAAATGAAATGTGTTTGATAAAATTCAACATTTGTTTTTGATTAGGAGGAAGAAAAAGAGCTCACAGTAAGCTTGGTCTAGTAGAGAACTTCTTTCAATTGACATAGGGCGTATAAAAAAATCTATAGTCAAAAATCATGCCTGAGGCTGAGCTGTATTTAAAAGTAATGAATTTTCCTGCATGTATGCTAAGAAACAAATTGTATAATAAGTTATCTTTGCTAAAGAAGCCCAATCATTATATATCACCATAACAAATAATATTAAGACTATTGGAATTCAAATGCCCTGTAGGCCTTCCTTTGTAAACACACATAGTATCTGTGAACATTACCCAAGCTAGGACCAGACAAGTCCTTCAATGTCAATGTCAACCTGTCCCAGCTTCCTTCATTGGTTATCTGGTTCGTCTAGTGCATGAAATGTGCTGTATTGGACTTATCAGTTCGTTGTTAATGTTTTGAATTTTAGGAAAGTTTTTCTTGTCTTAGTCACTGTTCTATTGCTGTAAAGAGTCACCATGACCAAGGCAACTTGTATAAAAGAAAACATTTAATTGGGGGCTTGCTTACAGTTTCAAATACTAGTCCATTATGATGTGTGGATCATGGCAACATGCAAGTGAACATAGGGCTGGAAGAAAAGCAGAGAGTTCTAAATCTGAAACATCAGCAGAGATTCTTGGCCAGACCAGAATCTGGGCTTTTGAAACCTCAAAGCTCATCCCCAGTAACACACTTCCTCTAACAAGGCCATACCTCCTAATCCTTCTAATCCTATCAAAGAGGTCAACTCCCTTGTGTCTAAACATTCAACTATATGAGCCTATGGGGGCCATTTTGTTTAAAGTACCACAAACCTCATCTTTTTTGTGTGCTGGGTCTTGAAGATTATTTAGTCCATCTTTGTATCTTAGTCTTAACTGTCAACTTGAGAAAATCTAGAATCACTTGAGAGACATGTCTCTGAACATGTTTGGGGTGGGTGTTATTTTGACTACATTAATTGAAGTGTGAAGATGTGACCACTGTGGGCAGTACCATTCCTTGATTAGAAGATCCTGGACTGTATAAGAGTAGAGGAAGAGGGCTGAGCCTTCTATGCCATTTACTATGGCTATAACTATGCCCTATTTCCTCAAGCTCCTAGCTGTGACTTCCCTGACATAATGGTCTGTAACCTGGAATTGTGAGCTGAACAAACTCTTTCTTTCTTAAGTTGCTTCTGTTATTTTTTATTTTATTTTTTATTTTTTTATCAGAGCAATTGGGAAAATAACTAATATTTTATCCTACTTGGCACTTTCAGCATGCAGCTCCAAGTTACTTGACTTGAGACACTGCATATTAACTTTAATCCTTTTCTATGAAATGGGTGAAAAAAAAAAACACTCCTGTCTTCCTGTGGTTGTGTTCTCTGTCTATAGGGTATGGTGTCGATGTAACGAATTGTCCTTTCGTTCTCTTAAAATACCACCAGAGCCCCACCTCCCTATTCCTAAGGGGCTGAGAGCTGCTCTCTGGGGAACTGGGAGGTAAATCTGAGGGACAGTGTGAAGTTTAGCTTCCTTCAAAATTATTCATCCCTTCTAATTTATTTTTTGCTCTTTTCTCCCCCTTCCCTAGTGTGTATGTGTAGGTGTGGTATATGTGCACATGACTATGAAGCTCTGTGCCAGTACGAGCACACAGAAGCTAAATGAAGCTATCAGGTGTCCCATTACCCTTCATCATATTAAGACATGCTTTCTCACTGAACCTTGATTTAGGTTGGTGGACAAGGAAGTCTGGGGATCCCCCGTTTCTGTCCACAAAAGCTCAGGATTTAAAGACATTAGTGGCCAACTTGTGACTTCTTTTTCATGGATACTGGGAGTTTGAACTTAGGTTTTTGTTGTCTCTCACAACAAGCACTCTTACTGTCTGAGGCATATCTCCCAAGTGCCTACCCCTTTTGATTATTCATCAAAGTCATTCAATGAGTGAAAGTCACTTCTAGCTGTATATGATCTTAGTTTTTGGTCCAGCTAATTTTAGCCACACTAATGCAGTAATCTATACATCTACCTCACAGCACACCAAGAATCCATTTTTGATAAAATGTAGTCTAAATGTAAAACAAAGTAAAGCTTGTAGAATAAAAACATGATAAAATATTTTCATGCCCTTCAGATAGGCACATTTTTTTTTATGTCAGGTCCTCCCCCAATTACTTATTCTTAAAAGGAGAAACATGCTGATAAATAGGATTTTATCAAGGATTTAGACTAGGCATACTGGTGCACCCCTTTAATCCTATCACTCAAGAGGAAGACGCAGGCAAACCTCTACTGTAAGTTCAAGGCCAGTCTGGTCTATATAGTGAATTTCAGGACAGCTACACCTACGATGTGGATATACTCAAAACAAACAAAAACGAATTTATGATTAGTAAGATGGCTCAAGATACCAAGCTGCAACCAAGCCTGCCTATCTGAGTTACATCGCTGGGTCCCAAGAGGTAGAAGGAGGAGAACCCTCCCCATCAAGTGGTCTTTCAATCTCCACTCACCGGTCAAGGTGAATGTAACCCCCCCACACAACAAATACGCAAAGATGCAACAAAAAAACACTATTCATTCAAAATGAACTGAGAAGTAATGAAAGCAATTGTCAATAGAGAAATGGCCAAAAGTACAGATAGTATGAACTCTGTTCTCTAATGTGGGTGTTTTATTTGTATCCTATTTTATAGTTTATATTAAACATGTTCACTTAATATCATCTTAAGAAAAATAATTTTAATATCTAGTCAGATTACTGTACACTTGTACTCCCAGCACCTTTTAAAGAGGCAGAACTGGAGGGGAATGCCAGGGCCAATAAGTGGGAGAGGCTGGAGTGGCAGGCATGGGGAGGGGGGAGGCAACAGGGGTTTGTTTTTGTTGTTTTTGTTTGTTTCTTTGTTTTTTGGAGGGGAAACTGGGAATGGAGAAATTTACATGTAAATAAAGAAAATATCTAATAAAAAAAAAAGAGGCAGAACTGGAAATACAATCACCAGTCTAAGGTAGCCTCACCTACATAGAGAGTTAAAAGCCAGCCCAAGTTTTACTATACCCTTTCTCAGATGAGGTAACAAAGAAATCTAGGATTTTTTAAAAGGAGGCTATTAAAAGTAGGATTCACTATGCCAAAATCTTGTTTTACAACAAAAAAAATTTAAGGGCATGCCTAAAATTGTGTTTATACATATTCAACCAAAGACATATAGAAAAATTTCTGGCAGAAGAGTTGATTAGTGAAGTTGTGGAGTAGGTGAACATTAAAAAATGATTATTATGTTATAGACAAATACTACTGTGGTCCACAAAAGGAAGACAAATATGGAAAAGGTTACATTAGATGACTATGTTTATATAAAATTAAAACACAGGAAAGTATAATCTAAGCTGTTTATCCCAGTACAAAATATGCCTTTAGTAGTGAGTATAAGAAGATGTCCAGCATTCCTGCCATGTTACAGATTCTCTCTAAGGTCTCAGTGAGGCTTCCATCTCCATTTCCATCTTTATCTTTCTTTACTTTCAAGAACACAAACACTGATAAGAATACAAGAAGGATGTAAGGAAGGTTAGGATAATGCAGAAGAAATCTGATTCTAAAGAAATGTAGAGGAACCAGGCAGTGATGGTGCATGCCTTTAATTCCAGCACTTGGGAGACAGAGGCAGATGGTTTTCTGAGTTCAAGGCCAGCCTGGTCTACTACAGAGTAAGTCCAGGACAACCAAGGCTACACAGAGAAACCCTGACTCAAAAAAACCAAACCAAACCAAACCAAACCAAACCAAACCAAACCAAAATGTAGAGGAACTAGTGGGGGTAACAGTAGTTGTTGAACAAGTATTGGGACCTGAGTTTGGATTCCCCAGGGCTCATGGAAAAAGTTGGGTATGGCCTCAGCCACCTATAAGCCAGTGCTGGGGGAGGGACGGAGCTAGAAGGTTCCATGAGAAACATTGGCTAAGCACTCTAGCCAAAATGGCAATTTCTAGGTTCAGTATGAAACCTCAAAACTTAAGATAGAGGGTTATGGAACAAGTCAGTATGCCTCTAGCATGCACAAGTGAGTGAATCTGAAAGCACACACGTGCATGTGTGTGAACAAGAGACATAGAGGAAAGGATGATTGGGCAAGGTTTACTTTCTAGGAAAACAAAATGCAACATACATCTTTTTTTGTTTGTTTGTTTTGTTTTGTTTTGTTTTTTTGTTTTTCGAGACAGGGTTTCTCTGTGTAGCCCTGGCTGTCCTGAAACTCACTCTGTAGACCAGAAATCCACCTGCCTCTGCCTCTCAAGTGCTGGGATTAAAGGTGTGAGCCACCACTGCCAGGGGCAACATACATCTTAGAAAGCAATATGGAAAAAGAACACATTCACTGATTAGATTTCATGGTAACTGAAACACATTAAATAATGATCTGGATAATATTAACCTGAAGCTTCCTTGCCTCTTTCAATTCTTAGAATTCTCCAATGGAATATTTTTTCTTGGAGTCAATCTTAGTCCTTCAGACCTCACCAAAGAAGCATTTAAAGTGGATGGGCACGATTTTGTTTCTATCAGAGCCAAATTCACATATTAATTGACATCCCAGACCTTGGTTTTTTATTATAATAATTATTATTATTTTCCATGTGCAGTGGGAAGAAAGCACATATGTTCTAAGTTCAAGCTTGGGAATAGGATGTTTGGAGTTCCTGAAGTCATTCTTCACCCTCCACAACCTCAATCCTTCCCCCCTCCCTCCTGACTGCATATGTGTAGGGGAATGTTTGCTGCAAGGTGCCTCTAACATGAGCCTCAGCTCTCATCCTTTCTGTGAGTTCCAGAAATACAAATTAGCCAGTGTTGGCAGAAGATTAGGGACAGCTCTTTAAGCAGTCTTTCATTTTGCAGTTTTATTTTTCCATTCATCTTGCCAAGAGAGTATCTCTGTCCAGAAGTTTCTCCTCTTTTCTCATGTTAGTTTTCTTTCCCCTCCTGGATCCAACTGTGTCTTTAGCGATGTTTCTCTGTATTTCTTATCCCCCACATGTTCTTACATCTTCTTTCATCTTTATAATTCTATCTCTTATTTTTGAAATCTTGGCCAGGAACAACAATGATGTTTATAAGTTAAGACTAGCCCATGAAGTAGGTAAGTGCCCTGATTTGCTAAATAAACTTCATTTATCACTTAGGCTTTTTTGAATTCTATGAGTTAAAAATGTGGGACAAAATGTATCCATTACCAAATTTTGATCTCATACCTTATTCCTAATGTTAATGTCCTTTCCCCGAAAGGTACAGATCTATCTGTAAGAAGTTGTAACTGTATTCCACAGTTAATAATTTTTAAAAATCTCAATGCCTCCTAGAACATACTGTAATGATGTCTGCATATAGTAACCTGCACTAACATAAGTATATTATTTTCCAAATCCCTAATGTGTATAGGGAAGCTCCAGTAGAACTCTTCTGTCTGCCAATTCCTCCTTTGGATCTGTGAGTATCTGGCTTTCCTCTAGTTGAACACATAACACAGAAATGTTAACCTTCCTAGCATCGGGCAGGAGAAAAGCCAGAGCCCATCAAACTCTGACTTCCATTGTCCTCATTTCCTAAGCTTGCCATAATAAGTATTGACTTTTTTTTCTTGTTTACAATTTTCAAGCTTTGAAAGTCTCTTTATTATCAAAGGCCTCACATTTACGCACAGGAAAGATGACTGCACAGCCCTGGGGTCTGTGGTTAACCTGCACTATTTGGGTATGTCCAGGGAAGGAGGGAAGGCCAGTGGTTTGGGTCCAGTGGAAACCCTGTCTAGTGACCCAGAACGCAGATGGTTGGTTGCGATATTTTGTATCATTAGCTTGAATCCTAAAGTTGAAACAGTGTAAAAACAGTATCCTTTCCAGTCTTCTATGAAATTGGTTTATCCTTTTCTCACCACTAAGGCATCTTGATAGTTGATTTTCTTAGGTACAGTTTCAGATGCACTTTTTTCTTAATCTCCAAACAAGCTTACTCATGAACTAACTGACTTCAGAAACATCTTTCCCTAAATCCTGAGTGTTGTTTGCAGTGTTTTAGAGGAGAGAGAGAAAGCTTCTGTAGAGAAAGATGTCCCAAAAGATCGATACTCAACACCTACCTTCCTTTCAATGTTCTACACCAGGACACAATTCAATGATAAGATCTATAAATGGAGGAGCCAGTTGGGATGGTCCATCTATCGTGCTTTAAACATAAATTATTTATTGATATCTTCTTTAAATCTGGACATGTTAGTGGCCAAGAAATGCTGGGAACTGTTAGGGTTGAGATTAGAGTTCTGTTTCCATTTGACTGCCAAAGGCTTTCTATCTGTCTTCTAGGACTTCTAAGACAATGACACTATAATAATTGCTAGGTCACAGAGCCTCTATGTTCTGTGTATTCTCTCTCCCAGGATTCAGGACACACAACCTCTTCAGTCTGTCTCTCTGGAAAGACAATTACCAGGCATGTGATGTGTGATCTTTCAGCTGCCAGGGTTCTCCCTCTTAAGGTAGCTGTAGGACCTTGCCCTACACAAAACTTATCTAAGGTGACCTTGACTTAAAACTTTACTATCACATGATTTATAGCACTTAGGCTAGGTCAGGTGATAAAAAAATCTTCCCCCACCCCCATGCAGGAAAACCTGTCCAGGCAAGCAACCTCTGTCTTTTGGAACTAAAGAATCTGTCTCTCGAACCGGTCGGTGGTGGCGCACGCCTTTAATCCCAGCACTTGGGAAGCAGAGGCAGGCGGATTTCTGAGTTCGAGGCCAGCCTGGTCTACAGAGTGAGTTCCAGGAAAGCCAGGGCTATACAGAGAAACCCTGTCTCGAAAAACAAAAACAAAAACCAAAACCAAAAACCAAAAACCAAACAAACAAAAGAATCGGTCTCTCCTGTCAGGGCCCCATTATGGCTGCCCCTGACTATGAAACAAACTCTCAAGATACAGTTCTCATCTGAAGGGTAATTCATCTCAATTTTCTTTCTTTGAACCTGCCATTATTTTTCTAAATATACTTTATTTGTTGTTTTTATACTCTGTGCATGTGCATTTGTGCTTGTGTAAGTTTATGTATACTGCAGGCATGCAGGAGCCCATGGAGGCCAGAAGAGCGGGCATCAGATTCCAGGAACTAGAGTTAGAGGCAGTTGTGAGCCTTTGTGTGGATAGTGGGATGGAAACTCAACTCTGCAAAAGTAGTATATGTTCTTAATTGATGAGACATCTCTCCATCCCTGCAGCTGCCATTTTCTCAAGTCTCAACAATAATGCCATTCGAGCTTCATTTCATTAAAAGGACTCTTAAGAGAAGAGGTCAAATTCTCTGTCTAAATTCCGTCTAGGAGGCAGAGAAAGAGGATGAGGAGGAGGAGAATCAGCAGCAACAGCAGCAACAGGAGGAGGAAGAGGAGGAGGAGAAGGAGGAGGAGGAGGAAGAGGAGGAGAAGGAGAAGGAGGAG
>NW_022196911.1:107137951-107157260 GCF_008632895.1 Mastomys coucha
AGGAGGAGGAGGAGGAGGAAGAGGAGAAGGAGGAGGAGGAGGAGGAGGAAGAGGAGGAAAACTTAGGTCACTTCTCTTTGCTGTAGTGAAATGTTAGGATGGAATCTAAGTCTTTTTCCCTTCCAGCTTGGCTTTGAGACTGTAGTGAAGCAACATAAAACTCCTTTCTCAAGACAAAGCTCAAGCTTAAGTAAGATGAAACAGTTTCGTGCATAAGTGTTACTAGGACATACCTGTGGGGTTTGTCTAGACAATGAGGCAGATGAAAAAAACTGCTTGGATTCAGATTAGCTGCACTCTGCTACATCAGTGTGCTCTGTTCTTATGCTTTCCAGTCTTTCTAACCTCAATCTTCCAAATGGACAAAATCAATTCTCCACTTGAGGTTGAGGTGATAGTCCTTCACTTCAGGAAAGGGGTGTTCACTTTGCAAGGATGAGGAGCTATTTCAGATACTGTGAGAAAACCAACCAACCACCCAACCAGCCAACCAACCAACCAACCAACCAACCAACCAACCAACCAACCAACCAAACACCCCTGTGACACCTATGCTGCAGGACTATCTCTGAGGATTGCTGCCCAGTCAGTCTAGTTGAATTGTTGATGTCTATAGCAACTTTAGTGAAAGACCCTATTTTGGAAATGAAAGAGAGCAATAGAAGAAAACATTTGATGTTGACTGCTGCCTATATGTATGTGCACACACACATTTATACTCTAGAATATGTAATATAAGCCTACAACACACACCAATGTCCATATAGTGAGGGGTCTTGAAACATGAATCATTTAATGATTCCAATTTTGGTGAATCTTTTACTTACAACAGAGCCATGTGAAACTTTTCAGTGGTAGGACTATCATTCAGTTTTACACTGGTAATTTCAATATTGTCCTTTCTCATTCACTAAATCCATTCCTACATATTTTATCACTCAATCCTTAAATCCCTGTGAAAAAGTCGAAAACAACGGACATTATTTTACAAGTAGTCACATTAGTTTCAAGATGTGATATTCATATCCCCAAGGTTGCTTATGTGTAAAATGGTGAGCTATGAATTGTAGGTTAACATATTTTCAGTATAACTTATTCTGATGATTTTAAAGTTAGAAGCTGTAATTACAGCTTTTAAAACATCCACGTACTTTCTTTTCATTCATCCCTTGCTCTTATGGGTGGGAAGAGGAAATTTAAATCTTAGACGAAGTTTGTAATCATGTTCATTACCTGGAGTTAATCAGAAAACAAAACAAAACCAACCGAAAAACAATAGTTACTCTGCACAACTGAACTGATTTAAGACATAACAAGGGGAACGGAAAATGTGGGATTATCCTGACAGATAACGTTGTTTGCCAATTTACAGGCAGATCAGGATCTGAGAGCCTTAGTCTTTAACTCCTGGAAAATGAAGAGAATGATTCCAACTGGAAATTTAAAAAAGAAAGAAGGAAAGAAAGAGAGGAAGGAAGAAAGAAAGAAAGAAAGAAAGAAAAAGGAAGAAAGAAAGAAAGACTTTCAAAAGTAGACCAATACAGACCAGTGACATGCTACAAATAACAAAAGTTAACAATGAGACTAGAATTAACCAGACTCTAGGCACACTTTCTAAGATATCTAAAAATAAAACCCCTGTTGTTTTCAGTGGTAGAAAAATTCTATATAAGCTGACGGGTTTCAAATTATCTCGCTGAGTTTACAGCAATTAAAATCCACTGAAATTCACTGGCTGCAATATAAACACAGGTATATAAACATGCATGCATTAAATGTCTTCACCAAAATGTTAAATCCATTTTATGAGAAGTTGGTTTTCCAGTCATCAAGTGGCTGTAAGATTGTAAATGTTAAATGTTTTTACAGGTTGTTGCTTTCCCAGCTGCTGAAACATTTAATTCTCTCTCTCTCTCTCTCTCTCTCTCTCTCTCTCTCTCTCTCTCTCTCTCTCTCTCTCTCTCTCTCTCTCTCTCTCTCTCTGTTAGACACACTTGCTTTTCCAGCTGTTAAGTCTCTCTGCACATTTTTATGAAGGTTTTTCCTTTTCCTCTTCCTTGCTAAATCTATTTATATTTTACACACGAAAGCAAGTGCAAAATTATCTTGGCATCATCTAACTTTTATTTTTATTGAATTTAAAAAAAAATACAAATAAAAATTCCATCCCTGTTTCAGTGCCTTTCAGAAAGTAGGGGCCCTGGTTATAATGAATCCAAGATGAACATTACATGTTCATTTCAGAATTTAGATACCACAAATGCAACCTCATTGTGGTATGTTTGGTAGAGATGATGTCCTTGTGGTATTTCCATCGGAAATATTGCACTTGTGGTATTTTTCAATGGAAAAACCATTACTGTAACGTTACTGAGTACTGCAGGAAACACTGGCTGGAAGCTTTTAAAGAATGGCCAAGGGAAGCAGAGAGAAGCTGAAGGATTGAGCTAAATTCAAGGAGCAGTAGGCTCACAGCAGGGTGGTGATGATGTTTTATTTGGCAATCGAAAGCTAAGTCCCTCATTACATTATCTACATATCTGTTTGTCTGTCCACCTGTCTGCCTATCTATCTATCCATCATCCATCCATCTATCTATCTATCTATCTATCTATCTATCTATCTATCTATCTATCTATCATCTGTATATCTATTTATCTGTATATATATATATACATATATATTTATATACCTATCTACCTGTCTGTCTATCTAGCTGTATATCTATCAGTATATCTATCTTTCTGTATATCTATCTGTATATCCATCTGTCTATCTATCTATCTGTCTGTCTGTCTGTCTGTCTGCCTTCCTGCCTGCCTATCTGTCTGTTTATCTATCATTTATCTAGCTACCTACCATCTACCTGTCTGTACATCTATCTATCTATCTATCTATCTATCTATCTATCTACCAATTGATCGACCAATCTATCTATGGATAGAGAGGAGAAATTCCAATTAGTAAATGATTTATGAAAGTCCAAAGACCTAATGTGAGTGAGAAATAAAACATACATAGAAATAAAAGAAGGAAAATAAAATTGAAAGTATCAAAGCTGCCTGGATAGAGGAGTACACTGTAGTTCAGTCTTTCTAGAAAAGATGCTCATGGTGTGTGTTGGGGTGGGAGATACCCAATAGATGTTTATGGCCAAAGATGCAAGGAGAACTTGGAAGTGCTTTTCTACTCAAGTGTGAGTCTAGAAGGTACTTTTGTGAGCCAGCTTAAGATATAGACTTAAGAAACTTTGCTGAAATTGGATGGAGCTTAGTGGTTTTCTCTATTGATCTGGACTTCTCAGGAGAAGGATGCTTTATGTCTGCTGGGAAGATATTTAGACACATGTCACCAATGTCTGGCTTCTTTGTATACTTGACATTATGTTCACAGTGCTCCTTCCTCTTCTTGGGATATCCTTCCCTTGACTATAATCCTCTTAAGGTCAAGCCAAACTTGTAGCATTACCAGGATTGTTAGAGGCAAAGCCAAGAATCTGTCAGCCTTGCCAGGCTGGGTCTGGCTGCCCTACAATAGTTCAATTAAAGAGACAGGTAAGAGTGAAAAGCAGAGAAAGGAGATTTGCCCAACATGGCCACATTCAAAGGAAGAGCAGCATCACAGTGACCCATAAAGTTCATATACAGGATCCTGGCATGAGATTTAGGTTTAAATAGAGGACCAAAATGATGTGCCATCTTGAAATCCTGGCACAGCCATATCCATCACTGTGTGGCTTGAAAAGTGGTAGTATGAGTTGTTAGAGCTGTTTGATATATATAGGATCTTTTCGGGGAGTCTGGACTCCTCCAAGTGGTACCATACTTCAGTCTTTTTCTTCTCACAATATGAAACTTCTGGGACAATTTTGATTCCTTGGAGTCTATCGCTTCTGTAGTCCAATAGGAGAAGAGATGGACATCTCTATCTCCCTTAGTAACATCTTTGCTGCTGATAGAAGAATTGCAAAGCTTCTCTTCTCCCCTGGGCCCTTCCAGATACCTGAACCCAACAAGGGGACAACCCCTTTTAACAACTGCAAGGAGGAAGTGCCTGTCGGAGAGTTAGCATCTCTCAGTATCCCTCTGCCCTCAGCCCTCTGCTTTGCCGATGATATCGACAATAGGTGCTAGGCTTCTTATCTCTGTGCAACATGGAGCACGGCCTAGAACACTTTGTGCTCATTAATATCAGTTGCCTGAGGTAAACTAAACATAGTCTGACTTCTACCTGCTGTGTGAGCTCAACTTGAAAGTAACAGCGGCAGGGATGGTCACTGCTCACTTCTTATTAACACTGCAGTTTTATGAGGACACTTCTGGGGTCCTGGTTCTTCTTTAAATGCTGACTGGGTGGGGGTGGGAGTGGGGGTGGTATGATTGAGCCACCCTGTGCTTTCACAGACAGTTTTGAAGTTTTCCCAGAAGTAGATCTCTGTTCAAGTTATCTGAAGGAGAAAATGGAAAGGTGAACAAAAGAATATGTGTATAAGTCATTTATAGGATTGACCTCAAAATAATATCCATACCTACTGCCATTCTCCCCCATCACAATGAATGTAGTTAACAGGCTCATATTCCAAGATTCTGTATTCTAAGATTCATATGTTAAAACTCTAACTGAAGTATCTCAAGGTTTAAACACACTTGGACATAGGGGCTTTGAGAAAGTAGTTATATTAAAATGAAGCCATTAGATTGGGACCTAATCCAAAGAATGGCTGGCTTTATTAAGAAAAGGAATTTGTACAGAGAGGGACATGGGAAGAAAAACACTGGGAGATACAGGGAGACTACCCTCAACCAGATAAGAAAAGAGACCTCAGAGGAAGCCAGCCAATTCAACATGCAAACACTACCCTAGATTGGATATATAATTGCAGTGCAGTATATATGTGTGTGTGTATTTGTGCTCACGCGTGCATGCATGCCCTTGTTTAAAGTACATTAAGGTTTTGCTTTTTTTTTGTTTTTTTAAGATTTATTTATTTATTTTATGTGAGTACATTGTTGCTGTCTTTAGACACACCAGAAGAGGGCATCATATCCCATTACAGATGGTTGTGAGCCACCATGTAGTTGCTGAGAATTGAACTCAGGACCTCTGGAAGAGCAGTCAGTGCTCTTAACCACTGAGCCATCTCTCCAGCCCAGCACATTAAGGTTTTAAGTTGCTGGAGAAATGACTCAGCAGTTAAGGACATCACTACTCATTCATGCAGAGGACATGGTTCAGTCACCAGTGCTTACTTGGTGCATACAACCACCCATAACTCAAATTCCAGAGATCCAAATCTTTATCTGAATTTTATCAGCCTCAGTATGCAGGTTGTACACAGATACACATTCAGGCAAACACACACACACATGAATTAAAATATATAGAGTTTAAAAATAAATGAATAAATATTAAACTGAGGAATTGGGCCCTTAACTGAGGGCCCCAGGGTGGCTGCATAGGAACACTACAATGAACCCAGCCTTTGTGGTACTCATACTACCAATGTAACCACCATCACTGGGTTGATTGCTGATATTTATACTAACAGGTGAGGAGGAATGTTAAGTCCTAACCCATTCCAAGCCCACATTCAACAGGCTTTCAATACATGTGGTGACATTGGCCTCAAACACTGCCTTGTAAAAATAGATCTGCTTCTACCACCAGCTTCTAATGTAAAATTCACATGGTGCAGGGAGTTGATTTTCCATTTTTAAAAAACTTACAGAGGATCAGAGGATGTTTATTAGGCATAAGACAGGGGGTAGATACAGTTTTCAAATGTCCTCAGGTAAGTTACTTACCAGGCCAGGACTAGGTATTACAGGTTGCTTCTCACTGAAGTCTCATGGGACCGTTCACCTCATCAAGCCTCACACTTCTATAGCTACTCCTTTCACTTAATAAAGGGTTTTATTTGCAGACGGCATTTTAAAAGATGAGATTTAAGAATGTTAATGATGTCAGAGTCCCTTAGATATTTTAAGAATGATAAAATTAATCTTCTGGTGTCCACCTCATTTCCTCTGAGCTTCCTTCAGTTGAAACTTTGAGGGACTTTTAACAAAGACATAGTATGTCTGCATCAAACTCCTCTTAGGGAAAAGAAAGTCTGTGAATGTGTTCATGCCATACAAGATTATAAAAGGCAGATATGAGTGGTCACAGTAGCTGTGCTAGGTTTTCATGGCTGTGGCAAAATCCCCAAGGAAAGTAATTTAAAAAACGGAAGACATAGCTTTGCTTATGGTTTTAGTTCATGGCCAGCTGGCTCCTTAGCCTGGGTAACACATGATGGCAGACAGTGTGATAGAGACAGGATGATCATAGCAGCCATGAAAAAGAGGAGAAATGTCAGAAAGGGATCCAGAGAGAAGAGATAGCTTTCTATGGCAGTCCTGTAAGTAACCTATGTCCTCCACCCTAGGCTCACTCCTACTTCCTAGCACATCCCTAGCAACACCATCATCAGCTTATATGCCCATCAGTACATTCAGTGTAAGTTAAGTCAGACCAAGGGCTGCCTGGTGACCAGCCTTTAATGCATGAGCATTCAGGTTATCGTTCAGATTCAAGTCACAGTAGTCAGATTTCTGGGTCTTTCCTTTCAGTGGATGAAGGGACAAAGGGATTGGAAGAGAAGTAACAAGGCTTTAATGAAGAGTTTTAGGTGTCCATGAAATGCTAAGGGGATGTGTGAATTCATCACTTTACTCACTAATTCTTCTAATTCTCATTAATTTACTTCATTACATAATTTATATCATAACATAAATTACTCCATTATTTTACTAATTCATGAAACAAATATATGTATATATATACACATACATATGTATATACATATATATTTACTTTATTATATAATTTACCTATTAAATAAATTACTTTATTTAGTCTCTAACTCTTGAAATATAAATGTGTATGTGTGTATATATGTATTATTGTATATGTTTATGTAATCCACATGTCTATCATCTATTTATCATCTATCTATCTATCTATCTATCTATCTATCTATCTAATCTATCATTTATTTATCTATATATCTGTCTGTCCAACATCTGTCTATGTATGTATGTATGTATGTATGTATGTATCTATTTATCTATCTATGTGTCTATCTATATATGTATCTATGTATCTGTTTGTCTGTCTGTCTGTCTGTCTATCGTTCTATTTGTCATTTACCTACTGCTAGGAAATCCAGAAGGAAAAAAATAAATGATTCTGAAATCAACAAAGATGATGTACATAAAAAATGTGGTTTGAACTGAGCCCTAAAACAGTATGGTATAAATTAGTGACATGATTTTGGGCAGATTACTTGATATAAGTCTTAAAGGTACAGGCTCTACAGCCAGACTTCTGGGGTTGGAATCTCAGCTCTATCAACAACTGTTTTACCTAAGGACAAACATATGAGCAGTTTCTGCTTTTTATTTCTTTATTTATATAAACAGGGATGAAAATAAATAGATACATTGGTGATTTGAGAAAATTAACCAGCTAATTCCCACAAAACACAGAATACTCATTGTGTGATTTAATCTAATTATATGTGACTCAGTATACGCTTTCTTTGTTAGATGCAGAGAATAACACATGGCTGTAATATCATAGGAGGTCAAGATGAAGGATACACCCTTCATCTGAATAATCAGTGCACATGGTGACTGTGATATGGGCTCAAACACCAGGTATTCTAACAGGCACCAATGTACATAAGAACTGCATAGATCTAGCTTCTTTTCATGTAGATTGCTTTTATCTTTATTTTGAATACTATTTATTTATTTACTTACTTACTTAATTATTTTTATATGGAAGATGGCTTCCTAAGGGTATACTTATTAGTATGTGTGCATATGGCAGACAGAGGACAACTTGCAAAATTTGGCTTTTGTCTTTCACCATGCGGCTCTTTGGAAATAAACACAGGACATCAGAGCCATCTCACTGCTCATACCTATATTCTGATTAATTAAATCTTTCATGATTTAGTATTCAAGTGATAGATTAGAATGAGCAGAGTTCACATAGTATTTTTATAGGCTCTGATTAGGAATGATAGCGCCAAATCATTCACTGTAGGTCCCATGAAGCAATGCACTATGGATAAACACATGGAGGTATCTCCTTTATCATAGGCCCTTACGATTTTCAGCTAAGTGATGACATCAGAGACTAGAGTTGATCAGAGGGAGAGGGTAAAGAGTCCTCTTTGCAATGCCTTCCACAAATGATTTTCATGGAGAGCATTGTGTCCCTTTGTCACCCACCACTTCTCTGTTTCTCATTAGGACCGAGAAGTAAGTCCAAATTCACATGCAGGTATTTGTGTGTGCAATATGGTAGGCAGCATACTATACAAATTATTTCCAGATTTTCTATTAGATAAAAAGGAACAAATGATCATATAGGAAGTCATAGGGTTGATCATATAAAATCAATCACCTGACAATGCTTTTATTTTATTATGGCCTGAATTTCTCATCATCTAAACATTCTCACAGTCACACATTTGTGATCTAATCTGCTTTCTAACACACATTTTTTTTCTTACTTATCCACCTCCAAACTACATAATCTGTAAGACAGAGCAATTACCATATTAAATTTTATAAAGCACCATGTCTAAGACTTGACAAGCCTTCCAGAGAATGCTTACAGTGTGAGTTAATTAACAAACTTTTAAGGTGCATGTCAAAAGAAAACTTGCTTGAATAAATTGGCCTATTTCCAAAGCCACATGACTGTGTTGAGAATAAATGAAAGACGTTTGTCTCCTTTGTGGATAGAAATAGGCATACGGAGGATTCTTTCTCATTTGTGTGTGAGAGATTAGACATGTTGAGATTGATAGCTTTTTTTTTAGTGTGTTTTCTTCATTCTAAATACCTCTCTAAATATCAATAGGATAATTATCTGAATTCACTGGCTGAAGGTCCTTATTGTCTTAAAATCGATGGCTATGATGGTTCTAAGTTATGCTTCCTAAGGGTATTAATTACCAAGTTTATACTAGTGTTTACTACAGTGTACCACATTCAGAGTTAGAAGATTCTAATCAAGCTTTTCTACTTGTAATATATTTCACACAATAATAATCAGGTGAACTGCTTTGATTTGGGGGTTTATTGTTTGAGAATAGGGTCTTATTATGTTGCCTGGACTGTCAGGTTGGTCACCAACTCACAGTCTTCCTCCTTCAGCAGCCTGGATGTTGGGATTAAAGTATAATAATATAAAAAAGATACCGATTATCAGTGATACAGTTATCTGATTGTCACTGACGATCACTGATTACACACATACTGATTCTCACTGATACAATTATCAGACATAAATTGACTAATTTGTTTAGGAATTACTTAAAACACACTCCCTACTGTCTGTTTGCCAAGTATGACTTTACTTGCTACCTGAAACAGAATCATCCAGAGAAACAACGGATCATTGTCCTTAAGAACCTGTTGACTCTAGAGTACACTTCTGTAAGATCTTTATTGCTTGCCCAACCCCTGTCTTGTGGTTTTGGAGTATAAAATAACAGTGTAAACCAGTTCTGATATTGAAAATTTTGGGGAGTCTGGCTTTCAGTCTACCTGTGATAACTGTTCTCTTCAACTCTCACTGGTGTTGGAAAGCTAATTCCAGAAAAGATCCCCACACCAGGATTATTGGCATGTGTCATTGGTTTCCTCAATCTGGGTCCCACCTCCAACTAATTCCCAATAACTCCATGGATTTCTCAGCTTATAAATCAGCTATCCATGATGATGGTGGGAACTTCATGATCTCATCATTTCTTGGCCATTTGTTCCAGCAGCTAGGAACCAGGAATGACACACGAGTGTTCTGGGGAACCTTCTGTTTGCAGTCACCACACAGAGAAAGGGTTGGGAAGAGTGTCATTGAATTTTGATGTAGAGGACCACAAGATCAGGGCCACTCTCGGATGGAGATTGGTTGGTGCAGGTGAAGAGGAAGCTTCGTATTACATGCAGGTTCTTCAGATACAGAACAACTTCAATGCCAGCAACACCTTGGGAAGCAAATTATCCAAATAGCCAAAGGCATAGAGTGAGTTGTGATTACTAGAGACTAGGTGAGTGGCAAATAGAAATTCTCTCCTTCCCCCTCTCTTTTCCTCTCTGTCCCTAACCCCTTCTCCCTCTTGCTCTCACTCTCCCTCCCCTTTCTCCCCTCCTTCCCTCCTTTCCTCCCTCCCTCCCTCCCTCCTCCCCTTTCTCTGTGCCATTCTTCAGACACTATTCAACTTTATTTCAGACTCAGCCTGGAGCTCAACAAGTAAGCTAGGAGGTGTGGTCAGTGAGCCCTAGGGATCTGCCTATTGTTGCCTACCAATGTTGGAGCAAAGCTAGCATACCTGGTTTTTAAAAATATGAGTTCTAAGAACCAAACTCAGATCCTGGAACTTGCAATGCACACACTTCATTGACTACGTCGCTTCCCCATTCCCAGAATGGCTATTGATACACGTCCATTTACTTTTTGTGGTAATAACACTTTGGAACTAGACTGTGGTGTTAGTCACACACAGTGTGAATAATCGAAAATACCCTGAAATGTATAGATTTTATGACCTGTGGATCATAATTCCTCATGATAAAAATAGTAAATTCTTTACAAATTCATAGTCTCCACGTTAAATAATTTCCATTTAAATCTTCATATGTGCTCAGATACTCCTTATTTATTAATTCTCCTTGGTTTTGTTCCCTACTTTTATTTAGTTTTGGATTGTTTCCTCCTCACTCAGGTCAGCAGGCTTGATTTTCTTTGTAATTTTCACACATTCATTATATAAAAATATGAGTTTTAATATGGCATCTTTGAATAGTTATAGCACACACATGTCTTTTATTTACTCTGAACAACCCTCACCTGTTCCTGCTTTGACCTCTCAATTGTTCCTGTTCTTCCTCAACTCTTTCCCTTATGCCTTTGTGTTTTACTTATTTTAAAGTTTAGGTGGTTTGTTTGTTTGTTTGTATATACACACACTCTGTGTGTGTGTGTGTGTGTGTGTATGTGTGTGTGTGTGTGTGTGTGTGTAAGAGAGAGAGAGAGAGAGAGAGAGAGAGAGAGAGAGAGAGAGAGAGAGAGAGAGAGAGATTATGTGTCCACATTCTCTTTATGTTAGTGGACCCCCAGGCTGACACTTGGAGCTGGTTATTGCAAACAGAGCTAATGTGAACATAAGTGTACAGATTTGCTAGCTATACATCTTCAGGAAAACATCCCATCCACAAGTGGGTTCAGATGGCTTCTATGCCAGCTCAAGTTTTAATTGTTTGAGATATCTACATACTTATTTCCATAATAATTTCATTATTTTTCATTATTACTAATGGAGCCCATTTTTTTAAATCTCTATAATCCTTACCATAATCTGTTGTGGTTTATCTTCTTGATGTTAACTATCAGGGCCAGTAGTGGATGTTGTTTTGTTTGTTTTTGTGCTTTTGAGACAGGGTTTCATTTGACCCTGGCTGGTCTTGAACTTGCTATATAGGTGAGGTTGGCCCTGAACTCCTAATTCATCTGCTTTCATAACTTATATTCTGGCATTACACCCATGTTCTATCATGACAAAATTACTGGATTAAGGTAGAATCTTAATGTAGTTCTGAATTATATTTCTATGATATCAAACATTAAATATTGTAAAAGCTTCTTAAAATTTGGATTAAATTATTTTTATATTATTTACAATATTATATTTGTATATAATCTACCATGATTGCACTTATATTACCCACACCAATGTCCTTCATTCTGTATCATGGATTTGATAATGGTTTTGTTCCAAGAAACCAGTCAGGTCTTGTTATTTTTACAATAATTAACCAGCACTCATTTAAACAGGTAAGACATGTTTACCTGGAGCTGCTCTTCAGATGGCTCCAGGCCTAACAGGGCAGAGGAATTATGTAGATAGATTATGCAGGGGAAAAATTAAGTAGTATTTGGGATGAGTTACAAGCTGCAAAACTGCAATGGCTTAACGCAGGCTATGCAAAAAGTAAGTATGGGAAAGAGAGACAGAAAGGAAAGACCAACATTGACAAGTAAAATGGAGAAGGGAGTGATCTCAGAGTGCAGATGGGATGCTGTTAGGGAAAACAAACAGAAATCACATTTTAATTGTTTTAAATTCATATACATATATTTACATAATTTCACCTACTCCCTCTCTTCACTCCAACCCTTCCCATAACCTACTGCTGTCTTTCAAATTCATTGCCTCTTTTTCTTTAAGTCTATGTGTGTGTTTGTATATATATATGTATATATATACATATATATATATGTATATCCTGATGAGTTCATTTAGTGTCTCTCATATGTGTGTGTTTTTATGACTAACAACTTGCTATAACAGCTGTGGGGGCGCATTCTCAGGGAAGACTTACTCTCCCTCTGTCAATAGTCAGTTGTCTCTAGGTCTTCACACAGGGGCTGGACCCCCAGGAAATTTCCCTTATGCATAACTTCAGGTGATAACCCACCCCAAGGGTCATAGACTACGTATGAACAACATGATCACTAGGAATAAGAAAACTCCTTTCAGGTTGTAGATCAGGGGGTCCAATCAATTCCCCAAACAACATAAGCTATTGCTTTTGCCCTTGGATGCCTTCAGATTTCAAAGGTAAGTCCCTATTGCTAAAGACATCCCAAATTCTAGACACAGGATTTGGAGGAATCAAAGTGAATCTGACCCAGAAGCCTTCTTCCTGAAGACTTGCTTACTTATAAACCATACTTTTTAAATTCTCAAGTGGCAAAACTTCTTGGAAATCCTACTCTCTCTGTGTGTGTGTGTGTGTGTGCATGTGTGCATGTGTGCATGTGCATGTGTGTGCATGTGTGTGTGTGTGTGTGTGTGTGTGTGCATGTGTGCATGTGCCTGTGTGTGCATGTGTGTGTGTGTGTGTTGGGAGGAGGTAACAGGCATTTAGCAAATGGTTATTAAAGCATACAATGATTTTTGTAAGATTTTGCTTTTGTCTTGATTTAACTTCCTCAAAAAGACTCTTGCTGTTTAACTAATTCATTAAAGATTGTTATCTTTGGTGGAGCACAAGAATTAGCACTTTTTATAAAGCTAGACAAAAGATTAAATGATTTGTTCAGTCTCTGGATGGGACTGTGGTTTTGTTCAAAGGCAGAATAAATCCTATTGGATCCTATTGGTTTCAGGTAGGAAATGGGTGATCCATGGCTGATGAGAATTAAGAAGCCAGAGTGGGATCTGTTAGTTTGTGAGGAGAGAGAGAGAGAGACAGAGAGAGAGAGACAGAGACAGAGACAGAGACAGAGAGAGACACAGAGAGACAGAGACAGAGACAGAGACAGAGACAGAGAGAGACAGAGAGAGACAGAGAGAGAGACAGAGAGAGAGAGAGAGGGAGGGAGGGAGGGAGGAAGAGAGAGACAGAGAGACAGAGAGAGACAGAGAGACTGAGGGAGGGAGGGAGGGAGAGAGAATCTATAAATGAATGCAAGACCTAGCACTGTGGACTTAGACTGGCAACACTGAGTCCACAAACCAGTCCAACAAGATGGGCAGGGTATATTATCTAGATGTTAGTGCCCTGAAACATGAATTAAGGCATCTTAGAAGCCCTGGGAACCTCAGCAACCTAGAAGAACAGGGCCCAGGAGGACAGATCTCATGATAAAGTAATTTTAAAGTATGATTAGTGACTACCATTGAGGCCTTCATTATAATTTCGTTACAAAGCACAGAGCATCAGAAAGGCTATTTGGGACTGAACTAATTAGGAGTTTGACTTTTACACAACAGCTTTCAAGTAGGTTGCCATTAAGTATCCAATTGTTTAAAAAGCAAACAGGGTTTTCCCTAAAACCAGTGTTTTCCTCTTACAAATCCCAGAGCCCCATAACCCCCTGAACTTGACATTTCTTACTCATCACTGTAAATTTTCTTTTCCTCACAATACAAATGATAACTTGTATTGATATACTAAATAAATATTATCAGTCAACACAGATCCAAAACTAACCACCAGCCCTTGGGATTAAGAGAAAGCTAGGTGACTTTCTCCACTGTGGTGTTCATCAGAACTTAGCATTGGTGGCAAATGTGCATATGTGGCTGTGATCAGTGGCTTCATGAACAGTGAACAGGAACAATGTGGTCTGGATGACTCTGTGAAGGATCATGCACCGTTGGAAATTCGAGTGGAGTCAGAAGACAGATAGGACTCTTGTCTTCTGCAGGAGAACTGCTAGCTACCACTAGGCAGGCCCTGGCCACACCATCTGAATGGCACATCATATGGGTCATATGCCCTATTTCCCTTTTTGATGATGTCTCTGCATCTCCCAGGCAGGGTTTCCTGAACAGCATGAGAACCCTAAATAAGACCTACATCTCCAGTCTCAGGAGAGTTAACTTAAAGGCAAGGATGGATAGCTTATGGTCAATAGGAGCAACATCTGGGCTCTCAGCTTCGGTCATGTCAAGTATGGCCCCCCTCTGCCCTACACACACACATTCAAACAGGGACCTCTAAGTCAACCATGCAAACACACAAGGACCAAGATCTCTACAAACCCAGAGAAAGGCTGGTTGGTGTCTGGTAG
Organism: Mastomys coucha; assembly: GCF_008632895.1. Lineage (NCBI taxonomy): Eukaryota > Metazoa > Chordata > Mammalia > Rodentia > Muridae > Mastomys > Mastomys coucha. The sequence goes on from NW_022196911.1 coordinate 107,152,595, forward strand.
CCTGTGGAGTGGGGTTAGGCTGTGCATTGTAAGGCAGAGAAACCATCTAGTCAAACTGCTAGCATCCAGAAGCGACAGCTCCTCTCCTGAGAAGCACATCCTTTGTGGCCTGTGATTCGGGATTTGATGCTTTTCTTTTGGGTGGAATGGAGATAGCGGGATGTTTAGAGAGGTTTAGAGATGTCCACATGTGTTTGGTAGAGATCTATCTCGTGGGAAACTCATCCCCCAAAATAAGAGGTGATTACTTCTTGGTTAGCAGCCTTGGTTAGGAGCTGGTAGGCATGTGGACTAGGTAATTATGCTGCCTCTCTAAGTGGGTTGTAAAGTTTACCAAGAGAGGTGTAGATGTTATTCTTGTCTGATTTTCCTGTGGTTATGACTTACTATGCCACACCCATTCAGTCAGGGGCTTGACTGAGTGCTTGCCTCAAATGCAAGCATGACTTCATTTTATTTTTTGAAATTAAAATATAATTTTCCCTTTCCTGTTTCTCCTTCCAAGCCCTCAATGCACCCCCCACTATTCATTCAAATTCATGACCTCTGATATCTTTATTTAGTTGCTTTAAGTAGACTTGCAGCATGCAATCACACACACAATTACACATACACAGAAACTCCTAAATATGTAAATACAACGTACTTCCATGTATATTGTATGTGTGTATGTGATGTCAGTTACATTGAACATCAAAAAACAGATAGCCTTAATGGGCTCCACAGGCACATCTGGAGCTGGGAAGACCTTTAGAATGGACTCCATTTGGGATGTGATGAACATGCCCTATATATGTCTTCCATCGATTACCTGAGAAAAGGTCAAAGGTCAGAACTACAATGAACATGCTCTATACCACCTTTTTCATGAATCACCTGGCAAAAGGTTGGACCTTGGGCAAGCTCTTTAGCTGAGGTGATCCTACAAGAAGTTACCAACGTAGTCATCTACAGACATTTTGCTCAGTGGCTTTGGAGCTGCCATGGGGTGAAGCACAGTACCTACCCACATCAACCCTGGGCAAAGTGGACAGTCTCCAGAGGGATCACTAGTGTGCATTCCTTATTAAGCCTAGAGACTACTGGGGCCCATGATTATGTTCATTAGATCTTAGTTCCTACTTTGTCATGGAAGTTTGAAAGTCTGATGTCAGTAACTACTAAAAGGACCAGAAGAGTATTTTTATGTTGAGATAGTCTTCAGATAGTGCATTTAAATGACTATTTAAATATGGTTGAACCATACTCAATTATAGATGCTACTTTCTCTTGCTAAAAGAACTGACCTATATTTAGGATGGGAACATGTAAAACAGAACTATGCAGAAGGACAACAACAACAGCAAGAAGAAAACCACCAACTAGTTGCTTCTGTTGGATTCCTTAGGGAATTAACTTCTTTAATAGAGAAGCAAACCCCAAGAAGCTATAGACTTGTTTTTATACTTGATTCTTAAGAAGGGAAGGGTTTCCTGGGAAGCTTAATGGACCTTCTTTGAAAATAGATAAAATGGAACAGCTGGTGTTCAAGATTAGGTAGCAATAGCAAGGGCAACACATTCCAAGTCCTTGTCTGTTGAAATCAGCAGATAATGCACCTGCTACTGAGGGCTTTGTCTGCCAAGCTGAGTCCCACAGCTGCAGGACACCCTGCTGCTGGCTGGTCCTCTCTGAGCTTTGTCAGTCTTCAGGAACTGGGCCCCTCCCAAGGCAAGTTCACCCAGGTTCTTTGGCAGCCAGAGTTTACACAGAACCTGTGAGGTACGGTGACGAAAGGGAGTTTGACATGTTTGAAAACATTTAAACTTGGGATGTAAGCTGCAAAGGAACATATTTACTCTGCTCGTTTAATACTACAAAGGTTTGGACCCTACAAATCTTCAGAAAAGTACAAAAGGCTCTTGCCAAGGCACCAGTTTAATAATTAGGTCCTTGACAAAAGAGCATTTGCTTAACCAGTCCAAATTTAAAGTAGCATATTTCCAGGCTATCAGAATGGTCTCTGCAATCTTTATACAACTATTTCCTTTAACTCCAAAGTGTAGGTTTGGTATTTGAATTTAGACAGAATCAAAATACATTTTTTTTTTCATAGAAATCAAGCAAGTAAGAGGATCATTACAGAGCCAGAAGAGCGATATTCAATCACTGACAATAAATTTTTCAACTTTATCTCATAATACTTTTTTATAGGGTTTAGAGAATGACTTATGATCAATATCCTTTTAGTATGAATTAGTTTATTAGGTGCAAATCAATCAAAGTAAGAAAATAAATAGTGAGAGATACATGATAAATGCGATATGTAGATAGATAGATAGATGATAAATAGATAGATAGATTGATGATAAATAGAAAGATAGATGATAGATAGATGATAGATAGATAGATGATAGATAGATGATAGATAGATAGGTAGATAGATAGATAGATAGATAGATAGATAGATAGATAGACATTTAGGTAGATAGATAGATAGATAGATAGATAGATAGATAGATAGATAGATAAACAGACAGACAGACAGACAGACAGACAGACAGACAGACAGACAGATAGATAGATGAGAAATTGCAAAACACCATCAAAACAGGTGCTCCAAACATCCAGCACAAGTTAACTGGGAAAGCCCACTGAGGCATGAGCTGGACTTCCTGATTGAGATTTCTTTCCTTGAATGAGTCTATCATGTTTGAACTTCCATTTTCTCTTTTCTGCTGAAGCTACTTTTGTATCAACAGTAAACTTGTAGCTTTATATACAAGAGTAACCTAGTCCACCTTGTAGACACATTTTTAAGAGCCCAGTGTTTTACTGTGGAGAGTTACAGAGTTGGGGGCCATCCCATCCTCAAGGGGTCTTTGAAGACTCTTCATAAACATATTTGGATCTGAAGTGCTGAGGGGAGGGGGCATCATCTTCTAGAAACAGCTTAATTTTAATGAGTTCACAAAGCACTGACAATTTACCTGTAATGTATAATATACCCTACCTCACAGAGGGTTTTAAACTATTGAAAAAAAAAAACTCCTCATCTTTTACATAGCATGAAGACTAGATTTGGAAGAATGCCAAAAGGTGCTAATGAATAGTCTTACTTTGGATAGTCAGTGGGATTTAGTAGATAATGATAATTAAGGGGGGAGGGAAGCTGTCATAATGGTGATTTAAAATGAAGCTATGTGGGAGCTTCTCTTTACATTTTATACAAATTGCTTTTAGTGGATGAATTTGCAAGCCTACCCCCATCCATGTAGATTTTGTTCTTGTTAGTCTGCAAATGGAATGAAGGATTGTTACTATGATAGATTGTCTTTTTGTTTTCTGTATGGGTGTCCTTTGTTTGCATCTGTGTTTATGACTCACATGTATGAAGCTCCTTTGGGGACCAGAAGATGGTGTCATGGTCATTTGGACTGGTGTTATAAGCTTCTGTATGGATGCTGAATTTTCACCCAAGTCCCCTAGAAGAATAGTCAGTGCTTTGACCCACTGAGCCATTTCTCCAACCCCATGTACGGTGAAGTCTTAAGAAAGCATTATCACTGAATGCATGAAATTCTTAGGCAAATGGAAGGATCTGGAAAATATCATCCTGAGTGAGGTAACCCAATTACAAAAGAACACACATGGTGTGCACTCACTGATAAGTGGATATTAGCTCAAAAGCTCAGAATACCCAAGATACAATTCACAGACCAAATAAAGCTCAAGAAGAAGGAAGACTAAAGTGTGGGTGCTTTGGTCCTTTGTAGAAGGGGTAACAAAATACTCATGGGAGCAAGTATGGAGAGAAAGTGTGGAGCAGAGACTGAACAAAAGGCCATCCAGAGACTGCCCCACCTGGGGATCAATCCCATATACAGTCACCAAACGCAGACACTATTGTGGATGCCAAGAAGCACATGCTGACAGGACCCTGATATACCTGTCTCCTGAGAGGCTCTGCCAGAGATTGATACAAAGGTGGATGCTCGCAGCCAACCATTGAACTGATCCCAGGGTCCCCAATGAAGGAGTTAGAAAAAGGATTGAAGGAGCTGAAGGGGTTTGCAACCCCATAGGAAGAACAACAATATCAACAAACCAGAGCTCCCAAGGTCTAAACCACCAACCAAGGAGTACACAGGGAGGGACCCATGGCTGCAGATGCATATGTAGCAGAGCATGGTCATGACAGGCACCAATGGGAAAAGGCACCCTTGGTCCTGTGAAGGCTTGACGCCCCAGTGTAGAGGAATGCGGGGGGCGGGGGGGATCGGGAAAGAAGATAACACTTGAAATGTAAATAAATAAAATATCCAATTAAAAAAAGAAAGCATTATTAAGCTGGGGACACCTGTGGTTGAATTAGGAAAAGGCTGAAAGAAGCTGAGGAGGAGGGCAACCCCCTAGGAAGAACAATAGTCTCAACCAACCTGGAGCCCCAAGATCTCTCAGACACTGAGCCACCAACCAGGCAGAAAAAACTAGCTTATATACAGCCCTCTGACACATATACAGCAGAGGACTGCCCGGTCTGGCCTCAGTGAGAGAAGATGTACCTAACCTTTGAGAGACTTGCGGCCCCAGGGAGTGGGGAGGTCTGGTGGGGTTGGTGTGTGTGTGTGTGTGTGTGTGTGTGTGTGTGTGTGTAACTTCCTCTTGGAGACAGGGATGGGGGCGG
>NW_022196911.1:107157657-107221576 GCF_008632895.1 Mastomys coucha
AAAAAAAAAAAGAAAAAAAAAAGAAAAGAAGAAAGCATTATCAGTTATGTGATAGCTAGCCATCTGTCTGTCTGTCTGTCTGTCAATATGGGAGGGCACAGGAGAGGGAGACTGACAGCACAGTAGTCCCCATAAGAGTCTATAAGTCCATAGGCCATTAGCAGGTGTCCCTTGATGCCTTAGGAAAGTGTGCAGGCTAGAGAGAACGTTAAACATTTCAGCCCTGGGAAACGTAGCTGGCATCCTTTGCTTTATTGTAGGTGTTGCCTGATCCTGTCTTTGCTATATTCTTCCAATTCCTCCTGTATGCTTATTCTTGGACAGAGAATTAGTTTTCTATTGCAAGTCGGCTATACCCCAACTGTCTTTTCACAACTGTGAGGCAGAGCTCCACTCACTAGAAATACTGTTATTATGTTTCTGCAGATGAGGGTTTTGTGCCCTACTATCTTTGCTTTTATGTATATATATATATATATATATATATATATATATATACACATATATATTTATATATATAAATTGCTTATATATATATACACACACACATATATATTTATATATATAAATTGCTTATATATTTATATGTATATTGCTTATATATATTTATATATATTTAAATATATATTTATATTTAAATATATATACACACACACAGACACACACACACACAATATGCATATATATTGTGTGTGAGTGTTTGCCTGCATGCATGGATATGCACTGCATGACTTCAATATCAGTGGAAGCCAGAACAGAAGTTTGTGAACTGCCACATGGGTGCTGGGAACCAAGCCGAAGGCCCCTGCAAGGGCAGAAAGTGCTTTCAAGTTGAGCCACCTCTTGATAGCCCCACTTAATTTTAAATCTTGTATGCAAACCTTTCCTTTTTTATTTCATGATTGACCCCATAGGTATGATTCTAATGAAGTGAGCTACCCTGACACCAGTCTTTACAAATTTAAGGTCTTTCAGTCATTTTTTTTTTGTCCCTGAAATAAAGGTTTAGGTGTCAGCAGCATGTGTTACGAGCCTACCTTTAATTCAAGTACTTGGGAGGCAGAGGCATGAACATCTCTGTGGGAATGAGGGTTAGCTTGATCTACATAACAACTTCCAGACAAGCCATGGTTATGTGATGATCCTATATAAAAGAGAATGTTTAGGTTATTGCATTACTTCTAAGTACTTGATGATTAAATTAAAAAAATATCCGTAGTAAGTGTTGGAATCAATTTAACATTACCCACAACTGTCATATTTCTTTGTTGTTACTTATAAATCCTGATAACATTAGCTACAAGAAAACACAAAGCATGAAAAGATTTGTTTCTGAGTAGCCTGGTTTTTCTGATAATGTCAGAGGAATACTGGTTCCTTTGACGCAGCTTAGAGCACAGAGGGATTTGAAAGAGCAGTTTGTGTATCTTCTTCCACTCTGGACAGAGAACATCAAGCTAGAGAAAGTTTCTTTTCATCTTGAGTGGAGCTGAGATATCTTAGAGCTTGGTTCCTCCATCTTAGACTCTTTCTCACTTTTGAAAAAAATAAATTGAAATCAGATAAAGGAAGGCTCTGGAATGTTGGAAGGTCAACTAAGAGAACTCTATACTGTCATTCGCTGGCCAGAATGATAATTTGCCTGCACTCTAGTCTAGACTGAACTTCCATCTGGTAAAGATTTATGCATTAACCATAATCTTTCTTCCCCTCCAAAGTTCAGATCTTGCTGGAGAGGAGCCATTGTATGTTTTGTAGACTTTTATCTGTACTATCAGCAAGCAGACTGAAAGGTTGCTTTGATAGGAGGGGGCCACAGGAGGGATTTTTAAATCACCATTTAGCTTCAACCTAACATGTTTTGAGAGTGAAGGTGCATTAGTTTTCGACTGCTGCTGTAGCAAATTACCATAAAATAAGTGGCTTGAATAATCCCTATTTATCATTTTATAGTTCTGCAGGTTTGAAATCTGAAGTGATTCTTTCTGGGTTAAAAACCAAGGTGAGTCCATTTCCTTCTTTTTCTCTGTTTCTCCAACCCTTGGGTTCTATCTATTCCTTCATTCCACCTCAAAGCTAGCAGCTGTAGATGATACAATGTTCTGCACTGTTCTGTTTTCCACTTTTGTCTCCTTTGACTTTTTTTTTCAAGTTCTTTGTTCCTTTGTATTTTTAATTAAGTAATTAATTAATTAACATCTCAAATGCTGCTGCCTCCTGTTCTCTTCCTCACAGAGTCCCTCCTCCCATGCCCCTTCTCTGAGAGGGTGGGGCACCCCGTGTGTATCCTCCTACTTTGGTGCATCAAGTCTCTGCAGGATTAGGCACAACTTTTCCCACTGAGGCAGGGCAGGGCAGTCCTCTGCTACATATGTGCCAGGGGCCTTGGTTCAGCCTGTGCTCTTTAGATGGTGGCTCGGACTCTGAAAGCTCCCAGGGGTCCAAGGTTAGTTGACATTGTTGGGTTCCTATCTCCTCAGGGCCTTCAATCCTTCCCCCAACTCTTCTATAAGGACCCGCCGACCTCCATCCTATGTTTGGCCGTGGGTATCTATCTACATCTGTTTAAGTCAGTTGCTGGCTAGGACCTCTCAGAGGACAGTTATGCTAGGCATCTTTCTGTAAGCATAACAAGAGTATTATCATTAACAGTATCAGGGACTGGTTCTTGCCTATGGGATGGGTCTCAAGTTGGGCTGGTTATTGGATTAGAAAATAGGATCATCTTCCTGCCAAGTACAGGTTATTAAAAACAAAAATAAAACACAATTCTAACTAAATAAAAGTTTCTTTCTTACTCCTTTCAGGTGCTTTTAGACAGTCACCATTGGCCACTGAGGAACCCAGGCTTCTTATGCTGTCTATCTCTCCTCTTACTAGTCCGGAAATTTTCTCTACTTAGTTAGTATATAAGGACAAAGGGAGGAAAAATCTTGAGTGTATGTATGGATGGATTTAGCCTGGAGGAGTAAATGTCATTTTCATTCATAATTCATGGAAAATTTTCTCAGTTATGGGAGTAAGATGGGAAATGCAGCTTACCTATGTGGTTGGGACGGGAGAGGAATGAAGGAGTGTGATGAAGAGCTAAGTCACTCTTCCCTGTTCTGTTTCTCCAGTTGCCAATCTCTGCTTTCTATTCTCCAGCTACCCATCAAAGACACTTGCCCTTGCTGATGCTTGGAAACCCACAACTCCTCCTGTCATGATGCATGCCCCTCTATGGTCTTCACGAGAAAGCTTTTAGTATTATGACTGCTTCTGCTGAAATTTGGGGAACCCAACACTAATTTTAAAGCTTAAAAATTCAGTCTTTACCAGCTTGATTTTAGGTAAAACCAATATACCTCCCAATTGTTTTCTTCATAGTTGATTTCATGAGCTCAGAGCCAGCCATGTTTGAATTTCTCCTAACAGTAATTCTCTCATCTGATCACCTTTTGCCTCTTTGCCCATTGCTATGCTGTGCAATCCCAATCCCTGGGAACCAGCTAAAATAATATTTTAAGATCATATCTTCAAACTAGCCTTTTTTAGACTTGTGGTTTTATGTGTTTTCACTGATTATCATGTCTACCCAGAATCTTTTCTCACTTATCTTTTGTTTCTCAGAGTATAGAGGCCATGGGGTTTATCAACCCGAAAAGTTGTTGTACGGATCTCTCCTGATATCTACTTAAAAACAAAGAGGTTTGGTTCACGTTTATCTATTCTTTTACAGCGGATTGTTAAAGGAGGCTAATGCTAACCTAGGCAATGTTCCTTTCAGCCATGTAGCTAAGAGTCAGAGGGTTCAATACACACATGACACTCTAAGAGTCAGAGGGTTCAGTAAGCACATTATGCTCTAAGAGTCAGTAAGCACATGATGTTCTTTATGCTTTTACTGCACTCTGGTTTCCCATCATTTATTCTTCAATGATATGACATGGACTGAGACTCCATTATTTTAACCCATTGGCTCTTCAAATCACTTCTCATTAGCATTATCTGCTCCATGAGAACCCATTTCAAAGCACCAATGTTTCAATTAGTTATAATGATATTAGGTTACATCCTGGAGTCTCTGAGACTCAGCATCATTCGTGCCTGTCATCAGATGATATCACAGTTAGAAATGCACCTTCCTGGACAGATCACCTTATATGTGTTTATTTACACAACCTGTTTTTTTTCAATTTATAGTTCTACTTTAATAGGCTTTCAAATCTTTTAGATGTTAGAGACATGCGCGAAAAGAGACGAGGGATATTGGTATGATTCTGTTAGGAACTGGTCCTAATGGTCACGATTGACATTTCTTTCTTTTTTTTTTTATTAGATATTTTCTTTATTTACATGTCATATGATTTCTCCTTTCCCAGTCTCCCCTCCAAAAAAAAAAAACAGACCAAAAAAAACCAAAACCAAAACCAAAAACCAACAAGAACAAACCCCTGTTGCCTCCTCCCTTCCTCTGCTCGCCACCCCACCCTTTCCCACTTATTGGCCCTGGCATTCCCCTACATTGGGGCACAGAACCTTCACGGGACCAAGGGCCTCTCCTCCCATTGATGATTGACTTTGCAATCCTCTACTATACACATGCTGCCAGAACAATCAGTCCCACCACTTATAGTCCTTGGTTGGTGGTTGAGTCCCTGGGAGCTCTGAGGGTACTAGTTAGTTCATATTGTTGTTCATCCTAAGGGACTGCAAACCCTTCAGTTCCTTTGGTCCTTTCTTCATTTGGTTCTCCTTCATTGGGGACCCTGCACTCAGTTCAGTGGATGGCTGTGAGCCTCTACTTCTGTATTAGTAGGGTACTGTCAGAGCCTCTCAGGAGATAGCTATATCAGACTGGCTTGTCCTTCCTTCAGTCTCTGCTCCATAGTTAGTCTTTGCAACTCCTTCCGTGGGTATTTTGTTCTCCCTTTTAAGAAGGAATGAAATGTCCACCTTTTGGTCTTCCTTCTTCTTGAGTTTCTTGTGGTTTGTGGGTTGTTCTTCCTGTATTCTGAACTTCTGGGCTAATAACCACTTATCAGAGAGTGCATACCATGTCTGTTCTTTTGTGATTGGGTTACCTCACTCAGGATGATATTCTCCAGATCCATCCATTTCCCTAAGAATTTCATAAATTCATTGTTTTTAATAGCTGAGTAGTACTCCATTGTGTAGATGTACCACAATTTCTGTATCCATTCCTCCGTTGAGGGATGATTGACGTTCCTGACTAACATTTTATTAGCCACTTTAAACTTGATTGTATTGGGGAAAATGATATGAACTATCATCTTGTATGTGTGAGTGCTATCAGACAGCAATGGGTTATATGTCTATGTGCAATCTCTGTCATAACAGATGGCAGAGAAATGAGTAATCGGATGATTAGTTAACATCTGACATAGTATATAGTATAACTTTTGGATCTATGAGCTATTATTGACATGGCTGAACACTGCAAGATATAAATGTTCAAACACTCAAAAACGTTTTGAGGTGTTTAAAGTATAATACACAGGTCACAGGCTATTCATGTGTTCAACCACACTATTTTTTTTGGGGGGGGATGTCTTCGAGACAGAGTTTCTCTGTACAGCCTTGGCTGTCCTGGAACTCACTCTGTAGACCAGGCTGGCCTTGAACTCAGAAATCTGCCTGCCTCTGCCTCCCAAGTTCTAGGATTAAAGGCATGTGCCACCACAACCCGGCTTTCAACCGCACTATTATATGTTCACTATATAATATACACAATAATTGTTCTCTGTTAATAAAGAAATTCACTTTAAATCTTCAACCTCAAAATGCATCCCTCTACAGCTTTACAGTGGGCTGTATGTACATAGCATCTAAAACATGTGCACTCATTATAAAATTACAAACATATAGGAAAACACAGATGTTCTGCTACTAAGAAAATAAGACAGGGACAATCAGTTACTAAGTAAACTATTTTTCTGAATTAAAAGTAAGTAAATATTAAAAAGGAAAGGGAGGCTAGGGAGATGGATCAACAGTAAAGAGCAGCCGATTCTCTTGCAGGGGCCCCGAGTTTGGATCCCAGCACCCCTACGGCAACTCACAGCCATGTGTAACTCCCCTGCTAGGGGACTCTTTTCTTGTCCCTGTAGGCAGTGCATGCCTATACTCAGACAAAGTACTCACATAAAATAAAGATGAATACTTTTTTTTTTAAATGCCCATTTCTTGTTTTGAACTTTACTTTTTGTTTTGCCAAGGGGATGCACTATCTCATTAAATTAGAGATATTTTATGAGTGGAGAGTTATCAAAATGCTGAACACATGGCCCTGAAGAAGTAAAATGTCAGAGCTGCTCACAAAGGTCAGTTGTTTGTCTAGTTCAGTGGAAAAAAAAAGATATCTTGACATCTTAAACCCCAGGATGGTGTTTAAAGCAAGAAAAACCAGCAAAGCCATTTCCCTCCCTTCAGTGGTTGCCATTGTTGATCCTGAAGAATAGCTGGAATGAATAAGTGAAATGGTCAAAGTTTGTTTTTGAGATGCTGCAATACAGCACTTGGGCGACCTCCCATGATACTAGGTCCCCGTTGGGTCTGACGAATGCAGACATTCATTAAGCCTTTCACCACCAGCAGTTGGAGCTCATCCATTTCATGCGAGCAGACGAACCACAAGTATTCCATTCCGTATATCAGTACCAGAAGCTGGAAGCATGGCATGCACACAGCGTGCTTTGAACCTCATAATTGTTCCTTATAATAATAAATTCTTACATTTGAACCTGTGAGTTATCAAGGAAAAAGAAACACAAAGCCACTTTGGTTAAAGGATAGACTTAAAATAACAGGAATTATGGAGATGGAAAAATACCACTTTTCTTTGTTGGCCCAGGGATTTATGTTTGGGGAAAAAATGATTCAGAGGTGAGGGCCTTTCTTGGACCTTAACAAACCGTAGAACCATTTGCACCCCTGACAATAGATGGAGTGTAAATTGTCGTAGGGAGAGGTTGTCGCCAAGAAAAACGGGGTAAGATGAATAAGAACATTTATTATTGAAAGATGCTTTACCTTATGGTAGATGGTGAGGACAATTGTGATTTAAACTAGGATGTAAGTATTGATTAGAAGTGATGTAGTCATAGAAACAGTAGGTTTCCCCAGACATTTTTGTGTACTCAACCCAGGCTTATCAGATTCTGAGTCTTATACAAATAAACTCCAGATGGAAGAGACAACCAGACGTTTGTCAAAAAAGGAAGAAAGGAAGAAGGATAGAAAGACAGAAAGGAAGGTATTTTCCCCCAAAACAGTAGAATTCAAAAGGGAAACTAATGTTAAATCTGAAATTCCAATATGTCTAAAAATTTTTAGGTTAAAAACTTTACATAGTAATCTCAGTATTCAGAAAATGGAGTCAGTAAGTTGGTGACTTCAAAGCCACCTTGCATTCTTTGGAAAGTTTGAAGCAAATTTTAGTACATAGAAATACCCTATCAAGTAATACTGACAAGCTAGAGCTTACAGATACAGTCGTATTAATTGCAAGAAGGCCTTGTCTTTTCTTGTGACTTTCGGAAAATTTGTGAGACAATAACAGGTTCACTGCTTGATGTGATAGCCAGTTTATTAAGTGAGCAAATATAAATAATAAACATGCAGGAAGAAAGATGTAAGATGTTAAATTATTCTAGCAATAAGAGATCATAAATTATTACAATTTTACTTATTATAAGAAAATGTTAATATTTTTAAAAGATCATTTCAGGATTAATTATCCTTCACAGCTGGTAATATTTTAAACAGGACAAAATAAAATGCATCTTTTCTTGCCCAAGTCCCTACATCAAGGTTTAAGGAATATGACAGAAGAGGGAACAGAAAAAAAAAAAGGCATGAGAGCAGGAAGGAGTGCTGTGAATACTGTCTCCTGAACCTGATCAGGCCACCATATTCATGACCTCACAACAGCCATGGTTGCCAGAGCAAGACCTGCACAGGATCAAACCAATCAAATTCCAGCACAGGGCTGTGGGCAGGCTTACTAAGTCCCATCCTAGCTGAGGTTGCATTGGTAGCTGATAACAAGTTAGGGATGGAAATCATTCTTATTCAGAAGTTGCTTGTGCTCTTAGGGATAACCTCCACCTGTGTACATATGGACAGTACTAAATAGACTTAATAGGTTGTTGAAAAAAATAAAAAAAATTTAAGTGTATTGGAATTCCTGCTGTAAACCTTATTTTTCCTTCTTTTTACTGCTTTAAAAAGCCTATCTTCCTCCCTCCCTCCCTTCCTCTGTCTCTCCATCCCTCTGTCCCTCCGTCCCTCCGTCCCTCCCTCCCTTTGTTCCTCCTTCCCTTCCTTCCTTCTTTCCTTCCTTCCTTCCTTTCCTTTTGGTCATTGGGTTTCCAACATTTTAATTTGATTTTATCTTCCATCTGGAGTTTACTTGTATAAGATTTAGAATTTGAAAAGCACACTTTTAATTTGAGTACTTGGGAAGTAGAGATAGGTGGTTCTCTGTGAGTTCAATGCCAGTCTGGTCTAGAGATCAAGTTCCAGGGTAGCTGGGGCTACACAGAGAAACCCAATTTCTTTCTTTCTTCCTTCCTTTCTTTCTTTCTTTCTTTCTTTCTTTCTTTCTTTCTTTCTTTCTTTCTTGCTCTACTCTTTCTCTCTCTTTCTCTCTTTCTCCCCTCTTTCTTTCTTTCTTTCTTTCTTCCTTCCTTCCTTCCTTTCTTTCTTTCTTTCTAAATTATATTATTTATTTACATCCCAGTCATTGACACCCTCTGTCTCCCCCTTCCACAGTTCCTTATACCATTCCTCCAACCTCTTGCCTCCTAGAAGGTGTTCCTGCCCACTAGGTCTTCCCCTTGTCTGGTGTCTCAAGTCTCTTAAGGATTAAGTGCATCTTCTCCCACTTAGGCCTGACCAGGCAGATCTCTGCTATATATGTGTTGGGGACCTTGGATCAGCCTATGTATGCTTCTGGTTGCTGCCTCAGTCTCTGGGAGCTTCCTGGGGTCTGGGTTGATTGAGACTGCTGGTTTTCCTATGGGGTCACTCTCCCTCTCAGCTTTTTCAATCCTTCTCCAAATTCAACCACAGGGGTCCCTGACTTCAGTCCAAAGGCTGTAATTATCTGCTTCTGTCTCAGTCAGCTGCTGGTAGATTCTCTCTGTGGACAACCACACCAAGTTCCTGTCTGTAAGCACATCATAGCATAGTGGTGTCAGACCTTGGTGCCCCCCCCCATCAGATCATTGGATCTTCTTTCCTTCAGTCTTTTCTCCATTTTTCTCCCTTCAGTTCTTTTAGAAAGGAACAATTCTGGGTCAGGAATTTTGACTGTGGGTTAGTAACCCTGTCCCCCCACTTGAGGCCCTGTCTATCTACTGGAGGTGGACACTTCAAGTTCCCTTTCCCTAATGTTGGGTGCCACTCCCAATGAGTCCCAAGAGTGTCAGCTCCTAGGTCTTTGGTGCCTCTCTCTCCCTGAGGCATGTTCACAGCAGCCTTATTTATGATGGCCAGGAGTTGGAAACAACTCAGATGTCCCTCAAACAAAGGATGGATACAGAAAATGTGGTTCATTTACATAATGGAATACTATTCAGCTACTAAAAATGAGGACAGCATGAATTTTGCAGGCAAGTGGACAGAAGTAGAAAATATCATCCTGAGTGAGGCATGTACTCACTGATATGTGGGTAGTAGACAAAAAGTACAGAATAGCTATCATATAACCTACAGACCATAAGAAGTATAACAAGCAGTAATGCCCAAGTGAGGAGGCTTCAACCCCACTTAGAAGGGGGAAGGAAGTAATTGTGGGAGGCAGAGGAAAGGAGGGATCTAGGTAGGAGAGGGGAAGAGGAGGGGAAAGGGGAACAGGATCAGATATGGGGGGGATGGGACAGAAGAGAAGCCCAGAAGGCCAAGAGAATGAAGAGAAACCCAGTTTCAAAAGGGGGGAGGATAGGAAGGAAGGAAGGAAGGAAGAAAAATACATGAAATTTGACAGTGGTTGTATTGGGAAGATCTGGGAGCACTTGGAAAGAGTAAATTAGTGGCTATGTCATATTTCATTGAATATATCCATAAAATTCTCATACTAATTAAAAAATAATGAAGAACATATCAAAAACAAGCTATCCTATTTGTCTTCACCCATAAATACATTTTATAATATCTGGTTTCATACTTCTGGACCCTTCTCTAGTAGCTTCTCTGTCTTTTCTCTCACACTGGCAGGCCATTTCCATGTTGGCTTCTTTCAAGGTGGCCCATTACTATCTGCCATCTCTAGTGTACACACAGATTCTACCTCTTTCCATGTTCAGAGCAAACAAATTTTTTCCCAGCCAACCCATGACTTGAAAATTTGCAGATGACATCCAGCCTCCTTTTCCCCCTCTAATTCTTCACTTACCAAGAACTCTGAAGCCTTAATAGGTTTGGGATCAATAAAACAAGGAAGTAAATGTTGAACAATGTTATTGTTCCCAAAATGATTTATTTATCTACCTAATGGACATTTAACTTTTGGTTTTCTTTTATAAAATAGAAAGGAGGAGAGAGACCAAGCCAGGAAGAATATGTCTTGGGCAAGAAAACTGAGTCTAAGTGACTAGGGACCCCTAGGAGGTCGAGAACTGTGTGTACTGCAACTCTAGTATGCAATGTTCTCTGAAAAAGAAAAGGTTTATATTTTAAGAATATGTACAACAAAACTCCCTGTAAGCCTTTAGCTATGCTTTGGTTGATTTTGGTTCCCTTGAAGATCTAACCTAAGTGGAGCTGAACTGATCGCACTCATTAGAACAAGAACCAGACAAAGAGCCTCAGCAATATCTAAGGAGGTTTCACTGGGTCTGAGCATTGTCTACTGCTCGAGGAAACCTCAGGTATAAACACCACGTTTTCACTAGAAGAGAAATCAGAAGAAGGCTCAGCAACATCTACAAAAGTTTCACTGGGCTAATTAGCTCAAAAGCTCAGAATGCCCACAATACAACCCACAGACCATATGGAGCTTAGCAGGAAGGAAGACCAGAGTATGGATGCTTCAGTCCTCTCCTGAGAGGGAGAGAGGAGGGGGGAGAAAAAAATGGGGGGCAAAATTAGGTATTGGAGGGGACTAGACACCAGGGAAGCAAGAAGCTCCCAAAGAACCACATGGTATGACTTTAGCCGAAATGCACAGAGATGGGGAAATAGAACCTGTAGAGACTACCTCCAGTAGATAGCCATGGCCCCAAGTCTAGGGATGGGGCCAGCTACCTATCTCAAAGTTTTTAACCCAAAAATGTTCCTGTCCAAAGGAAAGACAGGGATAAAGTGTGGAGCAGAGACTGAAGGAAGGGTCATCTGGGGATGCCCCACCCGGGGATCCATCAGGTCTGAAGACACCAAACCCTGAAACGGTTGCTGTTGCATGAAGGCTCTTGCTCACAGGAACCTGGTGTGGCTGTTTCCTGGGAGGTTCTCTCAGCACCTGACCAATGCAGATACTCAGTCTGAGCTCAGGGACCCAGGTAGGGGGAGCTGGGGGAAGAACAATGTTGGCTGGCCAGACCACCCAGAGCTCCCAGGGACTAGACCACCAACAAAGGAGTGTACATACATGGATCCATGGCTCCAGATACATATGCAGCAGAGGATGGCCTTGTCTGACATCAATGGGAGAGAAGGCCCTTGGTCCTGTGGAGTTTTGATGCCCTGGAGCGGTAGGGCAGGAGTGGGTGGTTTGGTGAGAGAGCACCCTTATAGAAGGAAAAGGAAGGGGCTAGAAGGTGGGTGGATGGGATGTTTATTCCTAACAAAAGAGTGTATAAAGGATAATTAAAGAGAAGTATTTTTCTTTATATGACCAATGTCTTAAGTGTGTTGAATGATATAAATAAAAAGGAAAGTAATGTCACATTGGTGTTTATAATCATCAAGGTAGTAGGGGTAATCATTGGTTAACAATTGCTCACACAGCTAGTCTCTCACACTGCCTCCAGTTCTGGCCTTGGTCAAGGCTGTCACAGAAAGCTCCAGATCTTACATAGCTGTTATAGCCACGGCTCATCTACTTTCATGACCTCAGTTACAAGTGACCCCATTAGTTGTGACAGAATTGGTGGAGAAAAACCTGCTTCTTTGAAACTGAAGAGTGTGGTTACTCCCTCTGGTAGGTTGTGTGTGTGTGTGTGTGTGTGTGTGTGTGTGTGTGAGAGAGAGAGAGAGAGAGAGAGAGAGAGAGAGAGAGAGAGAGAGAGAGAGGGAGAGAGAGAGAGGGAGAGAGAGGGAGAGAGAGAGATTGTGTGAGTAGATTTTACCTAGTTTGATATATTTGTTACTTGGAAATCCTGAATAGCTTTTTCTTAGAAATGACCAGATGGAAAAAATTTAAAAGTGACTCATAAGAGCTCTTAAGGCTGGGTGGATTATTTTCTAGGTAGATGTTATTTTTATTTAGATCTAGAACATTAATATTATTAATATTAGCTTTCCAATATAATGGAAGCTGTTTTCATTAGATTTTGAACCCATAATTTCAAAATAGATCATAACCACTTTTCAAGGTAGTGCACTCCTTTCTTGTATTCTAACAAGACAACAAAACTTAAGAGCATCCTTACAGTTTTGGATCAAATGATCTTAAAATATATTGAAGAAATACAAAAAAAATGGATCAAATGCCACTCTTATTTTTTAAGATTATTTCTTTTATTTTTGAGAATATAAAATGGTAACATAATTGCTCCCTTCACTTTTCTCCTTCCAAACTCCTCCATAAATCTCTCCTAAACTTGTAATTTCATATCCTCTTTTCCCCTTTAATTACTGTTATATACTTAGATGTATACCTTAGAATGGATACTTAGTGTGTGATGAAACACTCAAAAGAAAGACATTTCATTTAATGTATTTGGGGGGATTGTGGGAAGTTATATATGAAAATTATGAATAAATGTCTATAAATTATATTTTGTCTGTCTTTTTTTAAAAGCAGTATGTGCATGTGTGTGCATCTGTCTGTGGGTATCTTGCATGTGAGTACGGGTGTACAGGGAAGACAGGCACTGCCTTCCTGGAAGCAAGAGTTACAGAAGGTTGTAGGATATAGGATGTGGGTTCTGAAACCTGAACTGAACTTGGGTTCTCTGTAAGTGCAATACGCAGCCTTAACTGCTGAGCCATCAATCCAGGCCCCTTGTCTTCTATCATATAATCACATGTGTAGAAACAATTAGATACTGTCTAAATGTTGAAATTCTCAACATTTCATTCCAAGTCAGTAAACATTTTGTAAGACCTTCATGATGAGGACAGTTGCTATAGACAGGGAAGGAATATCAGACTTCAAAGTCTACAGAGTTAATGAAAGAGGGGAAGTTTGTGGATGTGAGTTGGTGACTCCCCCAGGAGAGTATGTCTAGGGGAGAAGGATTCCCTCTTATAGTTCACAAGGGCAAAATTCTTGAGAGAAAAAGAAGAAAAAAGTTGTAGGATAAGGCAAACCTGGGGGCACATTAACAGCTTCAGTTTTGACAGGTCTCTCCATATTTGCGAAAGCACTGAACCACCAAACTATGTTTCTAGCCTACGATTCTAACATTCTAATCTCAAAATTGGTTTTCATGTCCCTTTATGTTCTTATAAATAAGAAATCATCTTCAACAGCCAACTTTGTCTCAGTGTTAAAGTACCATGTTTGGAGCTGTGGTCTGAAGTCATGATGAAATAATACCAATAATATAAAAACTTGCGGTAAATCGTAAAACACACTATCATCTATATCATATGCATCACTCACAGTTTGGTGGATTTCAAAACTCAGGAGAAAGAGGAGAACACA
The DNA here is from genome assembly GCF_008632895.1 of Mastomys coucha. Classification (NCBI taxonomy): domain Eukaryota; kingdom Metazoa; phylum Chordata; class Mammalia; order Rodentia; family Muridae; genus Mastomys; species Mastomys coucha. The sequence continues at coordinate 107,171,477 of NW_022196911.1, forward strand.
GAACCATTTTAGATAATAAAATTAAAATGTGAAGAGAGAACACTAAAGAAATTCTTAACTTAATAAATTTACTTATTTCACTTTTCTACTACATTTTGTTTGCTTTTTAAATTTTGAGTTGTCGTGAATACCAAGGCAAAAATGACATCACACACAATAGTTCTGGATAGTTCTAATAGTTCTGGGTCACCATATTCTGTACATTCACAATCCTTACAACAAAAAAGCTTATTATCCCATTTTCATAATTGTATTCTTATTCCAATTGTGACTATAGTTTCTGAAAATGGAACACCCAAATATAACTTATTGGTCTCGAGACAATAAAAGGGAAAGTGAAACACAGTCATGAAGCAAATTCATTTGAATAATGTTCATTTAGTTGTATTCCTGGATGAAATCAGGAAACAAAGGTGAAACCAAATTATCTCAGGCATGGGGGCTAAAGTGTTTGAAGATCTGATTTTAGATCTACCCCACAAAGTATAGTTCATGCCTACAACTCCAGCACAGAAGTAATGGAAACAGGTGGATCTGCAGGCATCACTGACCAGCCCCAGATTTATAGAAAGTAAACAAGGAGCCCATCCTGAGGTCAATCTCTGATCTCAATAAATGCCTGCACAATCCAGTACACCTGTACATGTATACACATGCATACACACACACAGCAGAGATCCCAACCACCCACCCCACAGATTACACCTTCCATACACACATGTCTCTGAGCTCTCACCATGCACACACACACACCCACATACTATACATACCTGCACATATACCACACACACACACACACGAGTCAGGTTATACAAAAGTTATCCATTCACAAGGAGCCATCCATGGACATATTTTAACCCAGATTCATTGATGGATGTAATTTTAGCACCTTCCAATATTTAGTGCCAATTAGAGTCTTGATTTTAAATGATTTTTATACTAATTTGTAGAGATTGACATCTTTAGGTTCGTTTCTTTAATACTGTGAATTTCACTTTTGGAAAGAGATTGAATTGGATGAGTTCCTAGAATTATTCTTGATGCAGCCTCAGTGTTTATATACATCCTGACTATAATCAAGAAAAACTTCACAATTTGAGACTAGCTCTCCACGTCTGGTCTTCATTTTACCAGTCATACCTGGAAGGAGTGTTATTATCAAGGATAAAGATAAGCTTATATAGCTGTGGGAACATGTGTTAGATAATAGATCATTTCCTCTTAAGTTTATATCTCAACTTATTTTCTCTCCATGTAGAAACACCATAGAATGAGAACCGGGGATAGCAGAAAGAAAGCCATTTGAAACTGTAAATGATGCTTTGAACATTGTTTTCTTTTCCTCTACATGCATGCAATAATTTGGAGAGGAAGTAATTAAAAATAATGTTGATTTTATTGCATTATGTTTATAGCTTTCCAACATGGTAACTCCTTCATGACTTAGACAGACACGTCAAAATCTCATTAAAATAACATTGCATATCCACTTGAAAGCAGACTCATTGAAGGCTTTTGGTTTTGCCAAAAAGGGAAAGTTCCTGACAAGTTTGCTGATTTTTCAAAAACAAAGTGTATTATGATCTAGTTACTGATGTCTCCTGGAATTTATTGAGGCAACTCACAACTTTCTCACTCTTGTCCACCCAGGAAATAAAATGAGGAGTATATTTTTATGATGTGACAATAGAAATCTTGGAATGTATTCACTGATATGCCAGAGAAGTGAGGTGTCAAGAATGTCCCCATCTGAGCTAGAGAGATCTGATATTTTCTCTCACAATGAACTCAGTCATTGACACAGACCTCCTTAAAGTTCATCTGTATGTCTATATAATTTATATATTTAAAGCAGTTTTCCCCCATGGTTGTCTTTTATTTACATTTGGAGTTAAAAATTAAATTCTTTATGAAGGTAGGAGTCCTCTTCTTTGTGTGGTGTTTAGGGATATCCTTGACCTCTTTGTACAAAATGAGAGTAAATTGCCCCACCACACTGACTCTGTCTCAACTATGATAACAAAAAAATGTCTGTAAGCTTGGCCAAATGGTCCCCGGGAGGCAAATTGCCCTTTGTAAAATAAAAAAAAAAAAAAAGAAAAAAAAGAAAAAAAAACCTATTGCGGTAAATCTTGCAAAATAATACTTCCAGAACCTAAGACATTAGTAATCTTCTCTACTTTGCAACTATTGCAACATACCCTGTATGTTTGTGTATTTTGACAATGTACTTTAATATGTGAGCTCCTGTCTCTAGCCTTATGTGTATCATTTGGGGAATCTCATATTGAATGTAGATAAGGACATGGTGTTGGGTTAGCCTTATGTAGAGTCATGTTACTGTCTTTAAATATAGGCGATCATGGGTACAGTGTTCCAAGCTACTATTTCTAAGAGGTAACCAGTCACTTTCTGTCATGCTTCCTGAATGTGTAGACTGACCTCTGTGTGAGAGTCCTCACTTGGACAAGTAGTCAGGGTCAGGGTGGCTGGGTGGGGTGGGAAGCAGAAGATTAAAAGACAAAGCCACAGGTCTGACACAAAAGATACTAAAGGTAAAAATGAGAAAGAAGGGTTTTTTTTTCTAAACTGAAATTATGTATCTTTTCTCATCACAATATAATAAAACTTAAATCTATTAAAAAAATAATAATCCCAGATTGTTGTAAGGAGATCAACGGCTCCCTCTCGAGAGACATGTGATCCTAAACAGTGCTCTAAAATATAAGACCTGAACCCCAGAATCAAACACCACCCTGGTTCCAGATGACTTACCTGGTAGTTCACACATGGGGCAGATTCAGAAAACACTCCAAGGTATATAAAAATTGAGATGATTTGGCACAGCCCTGAAGAAACAAGGATGATTGACAGACTAAACACAGCTGGGTTGGATGCCTCAGCTGGTAGCCAGCCTCCAAGATGGTCCCCAGTGACCTGGCATCCCCAGATTCACACTCTTTCTTCCTCTACCATTCCGTAGAGCAGTAGTGAGTCCTCATTTTTTGAAAGGATAAAGGCTGTGCCATTGGTATTGGGTGCATTTATTCTTCATCACCCTACCCAAGGAAAAGTCACGATGTGAATAATCCTACAAAGAGGGACTGTGTGGCAAGGAACTGAGGTCCTGTCTGCATCTATGTGAATGACCATAGAAGTGGGCTGTCAACATGCAGGCAAGGCAGTGCTAATATTTCCACTGCAGCATCATAAGAGAGCCTACGCCACAACCATGCAGCCATGTCTTAGACTTCTAGACATCAGGGATTGTGAGGTGTTTGCTTGTGAGGTCAAGATATTGGGTTTAACATATTCTATGGTAAAACCATAGATAACAAAGGTTCAAGCAAAAAGCCACTATCTCCATCCCAAGCTAGGCATCTCATCGGAATGGAACTGTCAGTGGTGACACTCAGACTGGGTGGGTGGAGAAGGAAACTCAAAATCTGTAGATCTACCACATAGTCCCGGAATCTCATTGTTGTGTACAGACCCAAATAAAATGAAATAGATATATTCACGTAAAAAAAAAAGATGAAGTGCTAGGAAAGAAAAAATTTTTCCTCCAAAAATTTGTGTCTGGAAGACAGTGATTATTCATCCTGGGAGGAGACTGTACTATGCAGGAGTTCCTTGGATTTTAGGAAAACTCACACTGACATTGATGGTCTGGATGATTTTTGAAATCAAACTGATGTGAACATAGAATTCAGCTTAAAGGTTATCTGAGTTTTCTTTGTTTTGGAAGCTTTATTGTTGATTTAAGTTTTTAAAATTGTGTTTCTTTGCTGAGGATTTCATACCTTAAAATTCCATTGAAACGCAGGATTCAGAAGCTGATAATCTGAAAATTAGCATGTTGAGAGGTCACTGACATTTCCTCTGTGTTTCTGATCACAGATTTTCTGTTAAGTATTGAGGTTTTTTTTTTTTTTTTAACAAAGTTTCTAATGTTGATAAAGACCTATGTATTTGAATCTATTGAGGAGAGTAACACAACTAAACTCACAAGATTCAGGTTAGACTGATTTCTGTTATATTTATCTGGAATACTCAATAACTGAAATATGCAAAGATAAATCCCTCATGTGTCCATACATGATTCAAAATTGAGGCACCAATGGTTAATGCAGAATGAGTTCTTCCCATTAGCATCTTGCCTAGAAAGAGATGTGTTATAAAAATGAGAGTTCAAAGGAATTGTTATGGATACTTGCCTGGGATAATTAACCACAAACTAGTGGAAGACAGAGTGTCCTTAAGAAATGCATTTTCTGTGTTAAAATATTGTGATATAGGTGTGCACTTTTCTCTTTTTATTTGTTACAAGACTGCTTAGACTATATATATAGAAAAGAGCATCCATGGCCACAGGCATGTCTTCTCATTTTTTTTATCTGGATAAATAGAACAGTGTCATATTCACTTATGTTATCATTTGTTTTGTTGTTGTTCTAAACTGAATCACATGAAATCAAAAGTCACTGGCTCCTCTATAATTACTATCTATAAAAGGATTTTGACTAGTGTTCCACAAATTTGAAAGTGGTCCAAAACTTAGTTTGAAACTTGGTACTAGCTAAAACAATTTTGAAAGAGAAGATAATAGTGATCATTCTTTCTGATGCTCTTTATTATATAGATACAGTAATCAAAAGAGTGACATAATTGGAAAGATATCAGTACCAGTGGACCATATGTCATTAAAGAGACATATGTCAATAGAATATAATACATAACTACAAGTAAACAACGAAAATACCTGTGCAAAACTCAGTGACAGATTTTTCAACAAATACTACTTTTTAGCCACTTATTGCAATATTCACAGATTAGTATATCTCCCAAACCTCCTAGGAAGTATTTTTCCTCAGTAGACAGTGATTAATACATAGACAAGAATGGGAAAAGATAAGAAACTAGAGTATGGAATGCTCAACCCTAATCAGGATATTTATAGTATATACCTTCCCTCAAAGTCTCAGGGGCTATGACAGAAGAAGAGGTCAGAAGAAAGTAAGATCCAGAGTTGGTGGGTGGCCACAAGGACATAGTGTTTTATAAACACAGTAGAGCAGTTGCATTTACAAACTCACAGCAATTTGCACTACACACATTAGTGAAAGCAGAGGCTAGACAAAATTACAGCATAGAGAGTTGAGATGGGCAAAAGTTCCACCCAAGCTACGACATATTAGCAATCAATAGGAACTTGGAAAAGAGATGCATTCTAAGGTATGGTTCCTGATAGTTCAAAAAAATTGCAGTGGAAGTTGGTAAAGAATCTATAAGCAGCATAGATTTGACTTAGTGGTTAATCTTAAAGGGTATGTGTGGCAGGGGTCGGGGGAAGCCACAAAGTTGGTGGGAATGGAAGAGTGAGCAAACTTGAGAGAAGTTAAGGAAGGAGTGAGTATGTTCAAATTACAATACCAGATTCCACAAAACTAAAACTGCATGTGGTTGTGAGGTACTGGACATAGGTTCTGAGACTTGAATTTGGACCTCTGGGAGGGCATTTAATGTCCTCTTCTGACCCTCATGAGCACCCAGCATTTGCATCACACACATACACACACATGCACCGATACATATATGTGCATGCAAAGGCAAAATAATCCTACATGTGGAATAAAATAAATAAGTCTGAAAAATTATGAATAACTGATAGACAGCAGTAGTGTTTTGGGCATCCAGCCATATTAAGAGTATATGCTAATTGTTATAAAGAAGGGGAGAAAGGAAAAACAACAACAAAGATGGACCAAAAAGAGTGCTGAACTCTTTTATTCCTAATCAAGGGCCCTGATTAAAAAATATGTAGACTCACAAAAAGAACAATCCAAAGTTGTCCCATGGGATTAAACTCTATTTCTAAACCTGCTGCAGGTTCATAAAAGCAAGCAACCAACAATCAAACAAATTCTCTCATCTTGGGCCAAATTTTGAGTTGAACTAAACCAGACTATTTTCTAGGAGCTTGTTCAATATTTGGCAACCGTGCAACCTTTTATTTGTTATAGAAATTATTTTTTAAGCTCCTGCCATTTCAGGGATACCCATAAGTTTCAGAAAGGAGATAATGTGGGAGTTGAGGGCTAAATGGGAAACACAAAGGAGGGAGTGCATTCATCACTTTCTTCATATTATTTCAGGTGCCCACTTGTGAAATTGCCTTTGATCTCCATAGCAGAGAGCTGTTCTGCTCCATTTCAAGAGCCTGCCCTGTTCACCATTTCCCTATGCTAGACTGAACTAGCAACAAACTTCACAGTCAGGATCCCACCACAGGCCATTTAAGAAAAGGTGAATGTTAAGTCTTTCACATCACTTACAAAAACTTCTTTCAGCAGAATGCAGTTTAAAAATTCTGTTAGTTAATATTGCCATCGGCTCTGCTCAGGTAATGAAGATTAGAATTTGGAGCTCAGTCATAACATATTTTGCCCAAGCTTTTTTTACTTTTAGCTATTTTAAGGAGTGAAAAGACAAAAACAAAAGCAAAAACCAACCCCTCCAATCCCTAGAGAAAACCAAAGTCTGGGTAGACATTGTAAATGTTGGCTTTATGTCATTGCTTCTGATTGTAGCACTGTTTCCTGCAACTTAAAAACCTGAATTCAGATAAGGATAAAAGAGGGGTCAGAATCAGCCAGAGGAAGGTCTTTAGCCATCATAGCAAAAGAGGATACATAACTAGGTCATATAAAGACATAAAGTGGTGGGCTCATGGACTTTTTAAAAATTGTCTAAGACAAGGAAGGTAATATGGTCCTTGGAATAATGGATTTGTGATCAGAGGTCAAGAGACCAACACTGAACATTTCCACATAGTAGTTGTTTATCTTAGATTTTTTAAAATTAAATTATATATGTATATAATATATATATATATATATGCCTTTTGTTTGTTTGTGTATTTGTCATGTGTATTTCTAGCTTTTGTAGAGGTAAGAAGATGGCATTGGAATGCATGCAATCTGAATTTCAGATGGGTGTGAGCTGCCATTTGTGTGCTGGAAATTTTGACCTGGGCTCTTTGGAGGATTAGACAGTATACTTCACAGCTGAACAGAAAGAGATAATTGTGGAAATATGAGAGTATTATAAAGTTAATAAATGGGATGGATTCCAACCAAAGTGGGGTAGCCTCTGGATGGCCTTCCCTTCTTCACTCTCTGCTCCATTTTTTGTCCCTTTATTTCCTTTAGACAGGAACAATTCTGGGATAAAAATTTTGAGATAGGTGGGTGGGATTCATCCCATTCTGCAGATACCAAACCCCAACACTTTTGTTGATGGTACTAAATGCTTGCTGACAAGAGCCTGGTATAGCTGTTCTCTGAAAGACTCTGCTAGCACCTGACTAAGACAGATGCAGATACTCCCAGCTAACCATCTGACTGAGCCCAGGGACCCCAATGGAAGAGTTAAGGGAAGGACTGAAGGAGCTAAAGGGCTACATATCCTACAGGAAGAACAATATCAACTAGTTAGACTCCCATCCTCCCCCACCTAGGGAATAAACCACCCAACCAAAGAGTACACATGGATAGGTCCATGGCTTAAGATACATATGTGGCAGATGATTGTTTTATCTGTTATCAGTGAGAGGAGAGGTTTGTTGCCCTAGCATAGGGGAATACTAGAGTGGTGAGGCAGGAGTGGGTGGGTGAGTGGGGAGTACCCTCCTAGAGGCAAAGGAGAGGAAGGATGAAATGGGGGTTTGTGGAAGGGAGACTGTGAAGGGGGATAATATTTGAAATGTAAATAAATAAAATAACCAAGAAAAAATTTAATTTTTTAAAAAAAAATTTAAAACAAGCTAATAACAAAGCATGTAAAAAATTAAGTAGCTATCTTGTCCTGGTTTGATTTTCTGTTAATGTGATAAACATAATGACCAAAAAACAGGTTGAAGATGGAAGGGTTTATTGAAATTCCAGTCTCAAGGTTCCTGCTTGAGCTCCTGTCCTGGCCTCCATCAAAGATGACCTGTAGCATATAAGTTTAGATCTTTAAAAAAAAATAGGTATCCTATTAACAAAAACTTAAAACTGTATGAGACTATGGAATAAACACTCAAAGAGGCATAAAAGGCTTGACTTTCAAAGATAATGAAACTTGGTTGGCTATGCAATGTTACATGTGAGTAAAAATTGGGACATTGTGTGGGATTAAGCTTATGATTGTGAAGTCTCTTGACTGGATGTTTTATATGACTGCTGTTTTGGTTTCCAGGATTAATATTTATTCACTAATGTCTAATTAGCTAAATATCATCATGATTTTGCAAACATTACATCCCACAGATATTAATTACCATGGTTTTAAAGAAGACATATGTAGCTGCCAGACTTCTGGACTCTGTTTCTATCTCTCTCTTTTACTGATTTTTGACATTACAAAGATTATCCTGGGTTGTCCAATATTGAGTGTGCAACCTGTTTCTAGACATAGAGCATCCTTGTTTCCTTTCCAGCTCATGGGAAAAACATGATTTTTCCATTCCCTTAGTCTTCTTCATCTTCCTATTCTACTATAGAAGTGGGACACAACATGTTGTATAACAGATTCCGCTGAGATTGAAGCATCACATCTTTCAAGGATGCTCTGTAAAAAGGAAATAACTCAAAACAGCTTCAGGAAGTCCCTGAAACTGACCAGGTTCACTAGGTCCCTCCCTGTCAGAGTAAGCAATAAAAGCTGAGAGTTCCTTAGAAGAGCCATGCTGGAAAGGAGACTTTCAGAGGAAAAAATATGCAAAGAAACCAGCTACCTGCTTGGAAGATATTTAGACCAACTGAGGCACATGGAAAGGATGCTCTCCAATACATTAAGCTTCCTGTAGGCTATGTAGTGTGCTCCAGGATCCCAACTTTGTGAACTGTCACCCATTCTGGGGTCAACTTAGGTGATACAGCTGTCACTGAGTCATTGGTACCCCTATAAGTATTCTCTCAACCATGGTCCTGAAAGTAATCATAGTAAAACTCATCAGTTCACTAAGATGAACTGTTCTTTGGTCAAAGATCTGTTCTTTGGTCAGTCATAGATTCTCTATCTGGATGAGTGTCTTGAATCCTCCAAGAAAAGTTTTGTCACGCAACACATGCCCACACTAGAAATACATGTCTCTTTAAGCAAGGGAGTCTTTGGTTTAAATATTAAGCTACTCATTGAGTACTAATTGTAGCTGGGCATACTTTAAGCTATATCTGTGTACTTGTATTTCTGTACTTCCTAGGAAGAGTGTGTTGGTTTTGATGTTTTTCCCCAAATATCCATGCGTTAAAGTTTTGATGAGATTCCCACTGGGAGGGAGTGGGAGCTTTAGGAGAAGGAGCTTAGAGAAAGGAAGTTAGGTCATTAGGGGTATGTCTTTGAAGTTTATCATAGGACCTTATCTCTTTCATTGCTTCCCAAGCACCATGAAGTGGAGGCCCCTTCTGAATCTTTCTCACACTATAGGGAACTACAAAACCACAGACCCAAAACATAGCTGCAGAGCAGCCGTGGGCCAGGAATCCAAAAACCATAGGACAAATAAGCTTTTCCCTTAATCAGAGGACTGTTTTAAGTATTTAGTTGCAGAAAGACAAAGCTATTCATGTATTTCATAAGAAATGCATGTGTCTATTCACCAGAGCTCAGCCACTCAGAGCACTATTGCTATGCTGTGCTATGTGCGTTTGTGAGTATAAGTATGTAGTATCCAAAGAAGTCAGAAGAGGGCATTGAATTCCCTGGAACTGTAGTTAGAAGTTATTTTGAACTATTAAAAACTAAATGTCAGTCCTCTGTGGGAATTTTTAACCACTGAGCTGTCTCTCTAGCCCATCTTTTCCTACTTTTGAGTCTTGAATGCAAGCAAACATTTTGGAGATGGTGTGGCAGAGATGTAATGGATGGTGTGCCTAGTCTGTACTCTACAGACTCGGCAGTTCTGCCACAAACTGACTCTAGAAAACCAGTCACTTAACTTCATGAGTTTTGTCATGATAAAAATGAAGCATTTTAATTACAGTGTTTTGTAAATTTCATATTTATGGCATTTTCTATTTAATATTTTGAAATGGGCTCTTATTTTGAACTTGTCCACATTATATTTAATCAAGTCCAATAAATCATTCTATCAAAATAGCAGTATTAACCCTTCCAAAATAGTTGTTGAGCATTTGTTTTATCTAGATAATTACATGTAATAACATAAGCAAATAGAGGAGGCACATTAACCAAGCTTCTACTTTAAATGATTATCACACAAACTGAATTGCTGCCCTAAAGAAGCACAATCTAGTAGAAAGATGCATAATTCACTTGATATCAGTTGAAAATAGAATCTTGAATACAAATACAAGCCTTAGAGAGAACTTATGTTTAGGGCCTGTAATATTGAATGATAAGAAATGCAGTAATAGGGCAGGGCAAGTGAGGTGAGCTAGCTTGCTGATACAGGGGATATTTGCCAAGCCTTATGGCCTGAGTTCAATCCCTAGGATTAGAGAACTGACTCCAGGAAGTTGTTCTCTCTCCTCTGACATGTGTCATGGCACATATACCCATACAAAACAAATATTATAATTTTTATAAAGAATTGTTATAATATTTGCTATTTAGTATTTTCTCTATGCGCCACTGCTCCCCAACTGTTTCTTATAGGTCTAAAAAATGTTCTTAACTGACTACTATTATCCCACTTAGAATGGTAGTATCTTGCAAATATTCATATTTATGGCATTTTTTTCTCTTTAATATGTTGAGATGTGGTCTTCTGTAGCTTAGGTAGATATAAACTTTTGAATGCCCTGACTCTATTTCCTGAGTGCCAGGTTGAAGGTGTACACAACCATGCCCAGTTTATTCTGGGGACTGAGCCCTTTGTATCCCATATGCCAGGCATGCATGCCATCAACTACACTGCACATCAGCTCTTCCATTTAATATTTTTTTAACAGTGATTGACCAGGTTACTTGAAACTGTAGAAACCAAAAGTTCAGATGGTGATGGGATGCTACTCTATACATAGAGGTATGTATGTTCAGAGAACTTTTCGTTAAAATCAAAATCAAATAACATGCTCTAATGTGACCATGGAGGTGGAAAAGTGTATGTCACCTCAGAGTCACTGCTCAGATTATATGTCTGCTACTCTGCAGAGTTCCTATATAACAGCAAATTAAGTAGCATTTGATAACATCTAAACATGTATTTCTCTAAGCTGTCTGATGTGCCCAAGCATCAGCCAGGGCACACTTGACTGAAAATCTCCTTAACTCGATCTCATTAAGTTCAGACAGTATAATCATAGAAGAATGAAACCGACAGATTTATCAGTATGGCTAAGTTTTGATGGCTCTGTGTTTTGGTGAGAATTCAGGAAATTTTGTTGTTGTTGTTGTTAGAAGCAGTTCCCTTTTACTGACTATGCCTCTGAGCATACATGGGTGTCCTCCCATACAATGGCGACTAGGCTCATTTGTGCATGAGGGTAAGGCAGCCTTTGATAAATCTAAAACCCTGTTATTATCTCATTTTGGTATATTCAGAGATTTTCCTAAACAGATGTCATGGAAAATTCATTGAGAAAGAACATAACTTATTATAAAAGTAACCCACAGACTTTATCTCTTTTTCTTTGCTTAAAAAGTTCAAAGCCAGGGGAAAACAGCATAATTGAGATAAGCCTTATAAGAAAGGGAACTAAAGGGTAACTTATGCGGTAGGGGCTGTGTAGTATCAAGTGAATTGTGTTGGATAGAGCTGAAATGCCCTCGATGCTTCCAAGTTGGGACTTCAAAAGTTCCCCCTCTTAGAAAGCCTTAACATTCTAATTTTTAATACTGCTTCCCTTCGTATGTCAAGAAGTATCACTGAAGATTAGCAAGGGAACCTTTGAATTTTTCCAAATAATGGATTGAATTTTCTCATGAACCACTGATAGACAACTGCTCCTGATACCCAAAAGGAACTGAGTTCTGAGTGTTTCCAAAGGGTAAGGAGAGGGTGCTTTAACACTAAGGAATGAGATTATTGACCCTGGTCTCCAGTTAAGGGCCATTTGAACTTGTCACTTAAAGTTTTAAAAGTGCTTTCAATGGCCCGTATCATGGAAAATCGTGAAGGGCAAGGCTGTAGTGATTATTATAAAGCAGAAATAAGTTACTGAATTTTTATTTATGAAATGAAGATTTCTCTTGGAATCTGAGGCTTGGGTCGGATCCTACAAGGCAATTGAGATCACTTATTTGGACATATCCTAAAGAAATTCTGTAAATATCATCTGTATATGAGAACAAATAATGCAAATCAAAAAACAAGTTCCAATGCTACTGGAAGGTAGTGAGGAAAGCATTCCATAGAACTGTCACATACAGCTTGTGAACATGGGAAGTTATCACTTTGGAAAATACATCTTGGCCCTTTTGTAAGCAAGCCCAATATACACTTACTGCCAACATACACTTACTGTGTGCAACAACAGTTTTACTTACAGGGCTTCTCTCAAGTTTATGTGTGGCACACACCCATCGAGACTACAAAAAATACAATGTAAATAAAAATTAAAATAAATCTTAGGAAAAATGATGGGAGTAAATGGTCATAGTCCTTGTATATAAAGAACAAAAAAGAGATAAAGTCACATTAAATGTATATACATGATTAATAATATATACTTTATTCACATTGGACCTAATCTCTAACTTAAGTGTAGGGATTTTGTTATAGATATATCTCTGCATGATGAGTATCCCAGTCAGGTATTCTATGTAGTTGGGCCAATTGTAGATTTCTGTCATGTTGTCTGTCTTCTAGAAGGAGAAGCTTCTTCAGTATAAGGTGAGAGTGACAGTTGTTTGTGGGCACAAGAATTAATATTTAATTAAATAATTAAAATTTTATTAAATATTAATATTTAGTGATTGAAATTTGGTTTAGAAGCAAGAGAGTAGTAGGTTCTCTTTTAGGCTACATAACCTTGCTAGCCACAGAAAGCTAGTTAGCTAGGATCAAGCACCAGGCATGAACTATTCCCTATTGAGCAGACCTTAGATCAAATTCTGCGGCTGTTGGTTACTGTCGAGGTCTAACTGTTAGTAAAGCACCTTGCCTTGCAGGTCATTGTTGGCTTCACAGGCTTTAGGGCTGTGTGGGATGGATAATAAACTGCTTTTCTCCCTTGGCAGCTTCATAGGGTTCTGGGAGAACTTATCCTCAGGGACGAGGATTACAGATCAATTTCAGATCAATTCTTCCAAGTCCTATGTCTAAAGCCTGGGGTTTCTTTAGCAATGCGTCATACCTTAAAGTTCTGGTAGGGAACAAAGGCATAAACCTCTACTGTTTTGTGGGTTTCTTGGACTCCTCTAACCAATAACTCCAAAGAAGGTTTCCCATGTTTAGCATTCAGATTTTTGTTTGATAGTCTATGGCTTTTGGGGAGAGCATTATCATCCCAGGTGCTATAACTGAAACTTCATTTAAATTACTCTCTCTCTCTCTCTTGCTACTTCCTTTGGCACAGATGTGGATTCTCGTTGAAATATTCACCAACTATGTGTTATTCTGCATACCGCCTTTTGGTCAAAGCTAGACCCATACCATCCTGATATACAGGTATCAGTTCTAACATCTGCTGCTAGCTCTATCTGATCTCTCCTGTCCTTATGTGTGGAATAAGATTGCTGCATCTGTTTGCCATGATCCAGCTATTGCTTTAGTTTTCTGTGGGGGCAGAATTTCTAGGACATTCATTTAAAAGATAATCTTTCTGGCTTGAAATAACCTTTTATGGGTGCCCTATGATATACAGATGATGTCTAACATCATACTTCTTGGACTTTTGGCTCTTATGATCTTTCCACAATGTTCTTCACAAGGAGGAAAATGTGTGAACAATTGCGGTTGAATTTTATGTATCACAATACAAATAAATGAGTTTTGTCTCAACTACCTTCTTCTTTCCTTCCTTTCTTTGTCCCTCTCTTTCTCTTCCTTTCTTCCTTCCTTCCTTTCTTTCTTTCTTTCTTTCTTTCTTTCTTTCTTTCTTTCTTTCTTTCTTTCTTCTTTCTTTCTTTCTTCTTTCTTCCTCTCTCTGTCCTCTCTCTGCCCTCTCTCTCTCTCTCTCTCTCTCTCTCTCTCTCTCTCTCTCTCTCTCTCTCTGGTTACAGTAATTCTCTATGGTCTAACTATAATTAACTGGCTACAATGTTGACCTGGACAAAAATAGGAGAAGATTGTGCACTGACCTTGGAAAAACATTATATTCAATATTACATTTTTATTGTTAGGTAAAAATATAAAAAAACAGGCTTGTTGAGTTGGCTCAGTGGTTAAAGCATGTGGTGCTCAAGGAAGACCAGGTTTTGGATCACTAGACCCAAATAAAAGCTAGCATCTTCCTTTAATGATAACTTGAGAAGACTGATTCAAGGGATCCCCAGAGCAAGCTGGCTGCCTAGACAAGCCAACCAGTGAGCTCTTGGTTTGACTGAGAGATATTTTCTCAAAGAATAAAATGGAAGAATATACCCAACATCAACTTTTGTTCATTAAATGATGTGCACACAGTTTTGTATGCATGCACACATATAGATATACACTGCTTATGAATACGATCACAGAAATATGCATTAAAGGAAAAAAGGAACATATGTAAAAATGAAAATATAAAAATATATTCTATTTAACAATTTCTTTATTATATTCTACCTTACATTAGTCTTTTGTTAAATAGGGACTTACTGGACACTGGTTCTAGACATAAGGACAGCAATTTGAAGCAGGAATACAAAATCTTTGTTTCCAGTGAGCATAGAATTTGGCATGGAGACCCAATGAATGAGGAAAAAATTTATACAAGCTCTGTAGATAAAATAAAGAAAACAGAGAGTGGCTAGCTCATATTTGAAGAGCTGTTCAAGAGAGTGTGGATAGAGTGGCTATTCCCAGATGATAACACATATAGGTAATTGAAGAACAAGAAGTTTTGTTTGAAGACTGAAAACCAGTATAAACAAGTACATAATACTAGGTTCACCCCTAAAATGACAGAGTTCCAGGATCATAGTACAATAACAACCCTTATGTAATTACTTACAAGTCATAAGCAATCATGGAGTGAATGCAGTCGCCTCTACCCATCCACCTTGACAAATAATCTTTTGTACAAACCTGGAAGGCCTACTTGGAACTTGGAATTCTCAGATTTTTGAAATTCTCTGTGGCACAAGGAGGCTTTGGGAGAGACAGCAGGATGTCTGGCCTCTTGCTCTTGTCTTCCCATCCCTGGATCCACCCATCCTGCATTGTGACTAGTCCCTAGAGCTCATGCTTGCATGGACACCAATCCATGTTTTTTTGTTTTTTTGTTTTTTTTTTTTTTTGGTTTTGTTTTGCTAAATTATTATAAACACAACAAAAGGCAAACAATACCAAGTAAGGTTTTATTGGGGGTTGTTTTCAGCATGGAGAGACTGTCCACAGGAAGAGGCTTATTTTAGTCAGGGTTTCTGTTGCTGTGAAGAGACGCTATGACCAAGGCAACTCTTATAAAGGACAACATTTACTTGGGCTGGCTTACAGTCCATTATCCTCAAGATGGGAAGCGTACCAAGGTCCAAGCAGGCATGATGCTGGAGGAGCTGAGAGTTCTACACCTTGTTCCAAAGGTAGTTAGGAATGGACAGGCTCCTAGGTTTCTAGAGGAAGGTCTCAAGGTCCACTCCCACAGTGACACACTTCCTCCAACAAGGCCGTACCTTCTAATTGTGCCACTCCCTAGGCCAAGCATATTCGAACCACCACAGTGCTCTCAGATTGGATCTGAGGAAAGGGTAGGCTCCATCTCTGCAGTTTTACCATTGTTTCCTGTGCCAATGCTTTGATATTCACAAACCAGGCTTTCTCCACACATCTGTTCTGCTTTCTGCTCCTTGAACTGAAGTCTGCATTTGACTTGCAAAAGACGGTAAAAGTGCTGAGTTCCACACCAAGAAGGTTGCACAGTAGCCATACCCGGTCACCCTTGTAGGAAACTCGCTGGCAAGTGGTAGCAGAGGTCAGCACCAACTGTGAGGTGGAAAGATTTTTTGAAAGCAGTTTGTGCTGTAGCATCTGAGTGGTACGTAAAGGGCTTTATGTCTCAAGTCCATGCATCTAAGTACTGTCTACACCCAACTAGGAGCCACTCTCTGGCCACCTGTTAGGCCTAGAGATGAATAGTATACCCTCATCATCTGAAGAACAGAATTGAAGAAGAGCCCTGTTCAGTGTAAAACTGAAGGAATGATGGAAAGGCTGTCTATGGAGTGATGGGTAAGGATGAGTTCTTGTTTCCTGTGACTAATATGATAATAAAGCAGGTAGATAAGTTTCTGTGGGGGGTGGGGATGAAAGGTAAGTATTATGTCTAACTTGTCTGGGCCTAATCACACGGAGGAGTATCAGATCAAATCTATGCCATCCTTTTCATCCAGTGTAATCTTGTTGCATGCTGTCTTCTTCCTTCCTTTTGAGGGATATACACAGCAGCTCTATATTTAAAGTTATTTGTAATTGAAGTTGAAATTGTTCAGAAAATATCCCAGAAGGTGGACCACCTAGATGAAGTGAAGGATGATAATGATTAGAGAAGGGATGGAGTGAAAGATGCAAACCAAAAGCACACAGGAAAGTCACATCTTTTGGAGTGCTGAGTTTTCCAACAAAGTCAACAAAAGTTGTTAATTTGAGCATCATCTTCTGTGCTTTATATATGTGTTTTCTAACATCTTCAGATACAAAGAAAAGACATTTAATGATGCCAGTCTGGCTTGTGGAATTGAAGGGATGGTTTCCAGTGAAGGGTTTTGATGTTGATGCTCTATACCTTCTGTTAAAGAAATATTCCTGGGCTGGAGAGTTAGCTCAGGGGTAGAGAGCTCACTTGCTGCTCCTGCAGAGGACCCAAGTTTGGTTTCTAACAGCCACATTAAGTGGTTTATATGTGCCGATAACTCCAGCTCCAAGAGATCCAATGTCCTCTTCTGGCCTCCATGGTCACTCCAGTTGACCTCCAATATCCATGTAGAAAGCACATGGACAAATAGGCATATGCATGTACACATAATTTTTAAAAAAAATTTAAAAGAAATACTCCTACACCATCCACTTTGAATGAACATTTGTCTTAGTGTTCTTCTGCTGTGAAGAGATACCGTGACTATGGCAATTTTTATATCAAAAAACATTTAATTAAGCTTGCTTACAGTTGCTTACATCCTCCTCCTCTCAGAAAGCCCAGCAGCAGATGGGCAGACATGGGAGCTGAGAGTTCTGTATTCAGATCTGAAGGAAGCAGAAGAGTGAGACACTGGGCCTAGCTTGAGTGGTTGAAGCCCACCCAAATGACAAACTTCCTCCAACAACACCACACCTACTTCAACAAGGCCACACTTCCCAATTCCTCTCAAGTAGTGCCACTCCCTAATGACCAAGTATTCAAATTTATGATCCTCCAGAGGTCATTCCTATTCAAAACAACCACAGCATTATTATTATGCTGAGGTGTTGAGTTCAGAGAGATCTTGGTCTAAATACAGAATAAAAAGAGTTGGGGGAATGGAGACATCTGATACAGGCCCTCTATATCTCCCATGTTGACCAAGCTACTATGGATGCATCAAACTTTCTACTCTTCGTTAACAATTTATCAGATAAATGGTATAATAGCAGTATTGTCCACATAGAGCTGATGAGGTGACCCAAGTGAGTAAGGCATACAGTGCTTTGGAGAAACTGATTTGCAAATACTATTAGGCCAATGAACTCCTGAATTACTACTAGTGTTTTTACGAATGCTTCTATGGTTAGTCTGGCTAACATCCTTCACTTCATCCAGGTGGAACACTTCTGGGATGTTTTCTGAACAATTTCAACTTCAATTACAAATAACTTTAAATGCAGAGCTGCTGTGTATATCCCTCAAAAGGAAGAAAGAAGCCAGCATGCAACAAGATTACACTGGTTGAAAAGAATGGCATGGATTTGATCTGTGCTTCATTAAGCAGTAAAGAAACTTAACCTTTCACTTTCTGATTTATCAGCTAGTACTCTGACAGCCTGAACCAGCCCTGTGATTATGTGAAAATTTAAAAAACAAAACACCAACAATTGGCACCATTAATTGCATGCTATTATATCATATGGAAGGAGGAAAGGTCATGGCATCATCATCTTATGATTTTTTTTTCAAAGAAGCACTTGAGGGTCCATACAAACACAGAATAAGAGTTCTAAAAATATAGAATAAATGAGCTGAAACATCTTTAAATTTAGGATATAGTTTTGTGGGTGGTTCAAATCTCTCTCTCTCTGTCTGTCTGTCTCTCTGTCTGTCTGTCTCTCTCTCTCTGTCTCTCTCCTTCTGTCTCTCTCTCTCCCTGCTCTCTCTCTCTTTGTCCTTCTCTCCCTCTCTTCCTCACATCACAACGTGTACAGTTTTATCTTAAACTTACTTTCATGTCTCTCAATAATTATTGACAAGTCACTCATGATTAATAGTTTTATATAGACTCTTAGGATTGAAATTTAAGCACAGGTAATACTTGGCCAGCGATGAATCTTCTACAGAGTTTTTTTTTTTTTTCCTAAGAATAAGTTAATAAGAACAATGGTTGAGTAGACATTGTTTAATAAGATTGAAGGTAATATACATTGCACATACTTCAGGAGACTACTAGTACCTCTAAGGACAGGCTGTGGGAGAACACATTAGTTACACCCTCATATACACATGCTACACAGCTTAGATACTCTACAATGTGGTCCAGCATGAGCTCTTCATCTGGATGGTGAGTTTCTGTGTATACCTGGGAATAGTGAGTACAGTATCTGTCCATTCTCTATTAGATGCTAGTACCACCAAAGTTGTAACAGCCAAAAATGCCTCTAGCCCTTTTCAACATACCCAAGTGATGAACAGTTAATTGTCCCTGCTTAAGAAGCATGGTTTAATATTACTCTGCCCTGCTAACTCTCAGCCCCTGACCTAAGTTGTCACACTGGCTCCATTGACATAAGAAGCTCCTGATCTAACACCTCCATTCTAGGCACCATCATTAGCCATCATCTGCCTCTACAGCTCTGTTTACTAGAAGAGCTACCAAAAGAAACTTCATAGGGCCAATGCAACTGGTTCTAATTAAGACTAGTTTAAAAGAAAGAGAACCTGTAGAATAAAAGTATGGAGTACTCAAACAGTTGTCTACAGTGAGGTAACTTTAAAAATATTTTTTTGTGTTTTTCTCCAAGTTAAAATACCCCTTATGAAATAGAACCATTTAAAGAATGCCCCACGATATTTCTTAAGAATATAACAGACCAGCTAGGCGGTGGTGACGCATGCCTTTAATCCCAGCACTTGGGAGGCAGAGGTAGGTGGATTTCTGAGTTTGAGGCCAGCCTGGTCTACAGAGTGAGTTCCAGGATAGCCAGGGCTATACAGAGAAACCCTGACTCAAAAAACCAATAATAATAATAATAATAATAATAATAATAATAATAATAATAATAATAAAACAGACCAGCAAATTATTTTTTTTCTGTCCCAAAAGTTATTTCGTTGAAGAACTAAAATGTATTGTTTGAGAATGATTCTAAATTTACAGAAAGATTATGGTTCAGCATTCTTATACATTTTGCATGCAGTCACTGCTATTCTTAATATCTTTTATTATAAATATGTTACATTCTCTATAATGAATGAACCAATATAGATGGTTTATATCTTGTTGTCTATATTTTGCTCATGTGTACCTGGCTTTAACTCCTATGCATTTCTTTTGGTTAACCTACACTAGGTTTCACTGCCATGTTTACTTAAAGCAATTGTTTTTAAGACATATTTTCATTTTTTGTGGATTTGTGAGAACCTGTGTCTTAGTGTTTTATTGCTGTAAAGAGACACCATGAACAAAGCTATTATAAAGGAAAACATTTCATTGAGCCTGGCTTACAGTTTCAGAAGTTTTGGCAAGAAGCATGGTGGCAGGCAAGCAGGCATGGTGCTAGAGGAGGAGCTAAGAGTTCTGCATCTTGATCCACAGGCAGCAGGAGACAGGAGACAGTGTCTTACAGTGGGCATAGCTTGACCATATGAGACCTCAAAGCTCTAGCCCCTCAACTCCATAAGTGACACTCTTCTTCCAACAAGGTCAGACCTTCTCCAGTAAGGCCACACCTCCTAATAGTGCCCCTCTCTATGGGCCAAGCATTTATACACTTGTACACATGTATGCCTGGTGCCCATGGAGTCCAGAAGAGTGTATCATGTCTCTTGGTACTGAAGTTACAAGTAGTTGTGAGCCACTCCATATAGGTTTTTTGAAACTGAACCCGGTCCTCTGAAAGAGCAGGAAGTGTTTTTAGCCTCTGGCAGTTCATGTTTAATTTTAGCATGATTTTTGTTTTTTTGCAATCCTAGAGCTCAGACTCGGGCTTCCCACAATCTAGGTGAGCACTCTACCATTGAGCTATATCCTAAGCCTTTATGATACTCACATCTTAACTCAGGAAGCACTGAATGAACCCCAAGATATCTCAAATTAGAGCCCTAATGGATAGAGATGAGAAAAAAGAAAGGATAAGGAGTTACTATTTTAGTATATATGATGAGGATGTTACATAATTGGCATGACTATATATCTCTACTATGAAAACAATATTACATTAATATACATACACATGTATTAGTGTTGAAGATGGAGCCCAGAGCTTTTACACATACTAGGAAAGCACTCTATGGCAAAGCCACAGCCCAATCTTAAAATACATGTAAGAATCTCCCCCCCCCCACCCACACAAAACACTCAACAGTTGTAGATTCTTGCCCAACTTTTCTTCTTAGCCCCATTTCTTTCAGTCTCTCTTCTCATGTCTGGATGTTTACAAATCCTGATTAGTCTTGACTAAGTGCTGGATTTATGGTGGTGATTTTCTCTAATCTTTCATATCTCTATCCTGTTGATGCCTTAAGCAGAATGCAAGGACACCTTCTCTTCCTAACTCTTCCCCCATCATCTCTGAACTACTAGACAGACTCTGGTCTGCAATCTCAGCTAGATGATTTTGTATTCTAGATTGATACAAGTAGTTCTCATACATAACAGCCACTCGCTGCTTTTTATCAGGCACTTGCAAACATTCTTCACTTAACCTTCAGGATGAGCCTCCCGAGCAAGCGCTGCCACATTACAGAAGACGACTTTGAAGCACAGCACATTTAAGTTTGCTGTTCACTTTTATCCACAGCTAGAAGGTGATCCAGCAGTATATAGCGATCTAAACCTGTCAGATTCTTAACAAGGGCTGACGACGCTGCTTTCTGTTCCTGGCTTCCCAGGAGTCTTTTATATCATGATGCTTATCAGGCTCTGCGCTAACATACCCTGTAAGGTGCTTAAAGATTCCATTTCACCCATGCCTATCTGCTCAAAATATGGGGTGGAATGCTGTGCGCATCAAAGGCATTCTCTAAAGGATTATCTAGATGACTTTCTTAAGTTATAACAGAGTACTCAAAGTTATTGTAGCCTTAAGCTTGAACCTGGCAGTGCTGAGAGAGAGCGCTGGAAGAATGTTCATGGGGCGAGAAGAGCTAAAAATACCTTCTCATTAAAGTAATGGTCAGAAATGCCAGTGAACTTTGGGAAGCAGAATTCTCCAGGTTCTCCAGCTCCATAGGCCTCCGGGTCTGAGCTGTAATTGTAGGAAACAGAGTTCTGTCCAGGGCACTCCCCTTGCCCACACTGGAAAATGACAAGGTGTGTTGGAATGCACTCGGTTCGCCATTTAGCCATTGGGTTTTCCGATTGTCGGGCACTCTAACTTCATGACCCTTGGAGCTTCCTTGACTCTAGGGGGCCTGAAGTTTCCTCACCTGTGAAATTCTGGTTAAGTCTCTTTGACCTACTGAAGATTCCTTAAACTCTACCATTCTATGATTTTTAAAATGCAATTATGATTCCTGGAAGCAATGCTGTTCCACTCAGCATTTGTGGA
The DNA here is from genome assembly GCF_008632895.1 of Mastomys coucha. Taxonomy (NCBI): domain Eukaryota; kingdom Metazoa; phylum Chordata; class Mammalia; order Rodentia; family Muridae; genus Mastomys; species Mastomys coucha. The sequence continues at coordinate 107,193,519 of NW_022196911.1, forward strand.
AAGGAAAAAAAAAACTGGGGGAAGGAAAAGAAAAACACTTCCATAAAAGTATTTATAGTACAGCCAGGGACTATGAATCACAGTATAATTAATTCTCTTTTATAAAGCTGCTTTCGTTCCTCACTTGATGCAGTAGTAACTCCCAAGCCAGGTTCAACAGCAGCTCCATTGACAGACAGGACATTTCTCTTGTCTCTGAATACTGAATGAGTTCTAAACACTCCGCCTAATCTCCACAAGCTCTAAATTCTGGAGCCATGTGATCTTAATCCCCTGTGACTGATTGACAGACATGGTTGCTGAAGGACATGAGATGTACATGATCCATCTCGACTTTAGCCACGCTTTGGATTACTTTCCCCTCATCAATTTTACCCATCAAGTTTCAAAATTAAATGCTTTAGAAATTTAATTATGATTTGAGTAGAAAGTTATTGCCTTGGGCTGATTTGAAATCACTGCATGCTGACCCTGCAGTTACAGCGGATAACAGTCATCCCCCTTGGAACATGAATTTGAATCTCTGTTACTGGAATTTGATGATTCCTAGCTCAGCTTTTTGATAACTTGTCTTCCTAATAACAACCTCCAGAAGAATAATTTTCTATAAACCATTTTTCTCTCCTCTCAGATCCTGTCTAGAACTCTTCAAATAGCACTCAGAGGTCCCCAAACCTATGAGGGATCACAATAAAATCCCATTTTATCCCCGTTGTTCTAATTACTTCATATCTGCTTCCAAAGCTGAGTCAAGTGACTTTGCATTTGAGGGGTCTTCACGATTCACGAGGCAATGAGAAGATGAATGTGAAGCTCCTAGTGCTAATTTTGCGCTGTAACTCTGAACGGAATGACCATTGTGAGGAAAGCAGGTTATCTATGAAGCCTCAGTTTTTGGCTTTCATGGTTATTTCTTGTCCCATATCACACTGAATTTTGATGGGAATTATGAAGGTAAATGTAATGTGATGGCAGTCTGAATTGCTTTTTGACTTTGATCAAGCCTCACACAGTGATGAATGGATTTCTTAGGGACATCAGAATCAACCTAACCTAAAACTCCTTCTTAGTTTCTTTCTTTGTTGCTTTGGTAAAATATCTGGTGATGGGCAACTTGAGAGAGGAAGTGTTGGTTTGGTTTACAGTTCCAAGCCATATAGTCCATCATGTCAGAGAAGATGTGACGTCATGCATACTGTTACTTAGGAGAGGGAAAACAGGAAGTACTGCTAGATTATAAAACCTCAAGCCCCTCCTTGAGTGACCTAACTCCTCCAATGAGGTCCCAGCTTTTGAGGGCTGCACCATTTTGTCAAACAGCATCAGAAACTGGAGCCCACATGTTCAAACACATGTAGAAAATGCAGGACCACAAAGCAGTGAATTTATCCACTAGAAACTGTCCTCAGATGACAGGAGGTCTTATATGATGCAGTAAAAGCCTAAACATTTCAGAGTCAATCAGAAAACAACAATTCTATGTAACTATTCCCAGGAATAGATAGCTCTGACAATTTCAGTCAGAAATAATCAGTTTTCTAGGAACAGTGTCCTTAGCACCCACTGGTCTCCAATTGACTGGAAAAAAAGATCTCTTGGGACTTCCAGCTTCATCTATCTGACTCTTTCAAATTGGCCAAAAGGTAGTCATTTAAGTGTATGCTTTGGAAATGTATCTCTGGATTAGATTTCCAAGTTCTAAGACAAAAGCATTTTACCTACAATAGTGTACTTAGAGTGTGCTTTGTATGAGATTTTAAATTGTTATTTATTTATTTACTTACTTACTTACTTATTCACTTTACATTCTGCTCACTGCCGCTGTCCTGGTCATCACCTCCCACAATCCTTCACCCCTCCCCTTCACTTTTGAGCTGGTGGGGCCCCCTGGGTATCCCTCCCACCCTGGCACTGCAAGTCTCTGTGAGCCTAGGCACTTCCTCTCCCATTGAGGCCTGACAAGGCAGCCCAGATAGAAGAACATATCCCATATACAGGCAACAGCTTTTGAGATAAGCCCCTTCTCCAATTCAGGAGCCACATGAAGGCCAAGCTGCATATCTGCTACACATGACAGGGAAGGTCTAGGTCGGCCTATGTATGTTCTTTGGTTGGTGGTTCAGACTCTGAGAACCTCAAGGGTCCAGGTTAGGAGATTCTGTTGATATTCCTGTAGAGTGCCTATCCACTTTGGGTCCACAATCCTTCCTCCTATACTTCCATAAGAGTACTCAAGCTCCATCCAACTGTAATGGGTGTGGATGTCTGCATCTGTCTGAGTCAGTTGATGGGTGGAACCTCTCAGAGGACAATATGCTCCTGTGTGCAAGCATAACAGAGCATCATGAATAGTGTTAGGGACTGGTTCTTGCCCATGGGACAGTACTCAAGTTGGGCTGGTTATTGGTTGGCCATTACCTCAGTCTCTGCTCACTCTCCTGTGTCTGTATTATTTTGTGACTTATAAAAGGCTCTTAGAACACTGTACAGAGATATTGAGCATCCTTGTAAGATAGTAGCTTGGTACTTGGGATCTCTACGATTGTCCAAAACTTACCTTATCTCACATTGTCTGGAGTATATGGCAAATCAGATTTCATGTGCAACAGCTTAATCGGCATAGATTTTCGAGACCACTGAAGAAAGGTTTCCCCAATGAGCAAAGGTAGAGAAGGAACACTCAAACACCTTCACTGCTTTCTGTGTCTGCACGAGTTCCCAGAATAGACTTTAATGCTGGGGGAGGAAGGGACCTTGCAGAACTCAGCATGATCCAAACTACTGTATTTTCTGATCTAAGTATCTGATTTTTCCCAGAATATCAATGCACATTCAAGCTGTTTCTCCAAGTGCAATTTGTCTCTTCAAGTTTCGTTAGCCTAGTTAGAGAGGAAATCTCTCAGGATGAAGTTCCATGTTCAGCATAGCAGCATTTGATTTAGATTCACTCCAAAAACTGAACCACAGAAGAGACTTGTTTCACAGTAAGGCAAGCATCCATTTCAGGCATGTTGATAGATTGCCTTTTCTCAGCTTGCATTGTCCCGGGTAGCATCCAGGGAAGATGCAAACATCTTTTATCTAGGGCACTTTTATTGATTTCAATTGTCCTTTTCTATAATATATGCTTTGTTTGCCTGGAGGTGGAAAGAATGAAAATAGAACAGAGAGAATAAATCAAGTTTTATTTCTTGTGTCAGAGCAAAACAAAACAATAAAACAAACCCTCTAATACTCAAAACTAGACAAACCATCTAAAACAAATATTCACTTACAGGGAGATGACCATGAAGGAAACCAGAATGGTCGCCATTGTGTTGCTACCCCTCCCAACGCCCAGCCAATCAAGTTTGCTGCACTTAGACCCTGCTATACCTAGAAATAAAACCTTTGTATTCATAGGTCTGTTGGCCTTTTGTGGTCAGTAAAGATTCCCTCACTTGAACAATAGGCTCCTGGCAGGAAACAAATGTCTATGTCTACTTGGACTGTCTTCTCAATGTGAGGAAGGCAGTATAGGTCTAAACTCTCCTAAAGACATCATTACCTTCCATGTTTGAAATATTCTCATGAATAAGAAGTATGGTAACCTATTTTTTGAGCCCAAAAGCTATAGTCTTTGATCATGTGAATGCTCATTATAATTCTATCTTTGCCAATACTATGGTTGCATGTTCTGGTTGCAGAGATGAATTTCTACTTTGTTCTCCAGCTTCCTGTCTTGCATTGAGATTTCTCATTTCCACTCAGGCCTCTAGCATGATGTCATCTGTCATTATGTCTCAGTAGAAAGAAATGCTGGACTTCTACCTCCTAAAACTGTGAGTCTACTACAACTCTTTTCCTTATAAAGTAAACGTGCCTCAGAAGTTGCATGACGGCCACATGAAACAGTCAAATGAAACATTTTATACTAGCCAATAAGGTTTTTATGTATACTATCTGATTGTATACTACACGTAGGTAGCTCTATCCGTCATTCTATGAACAGAAATAGGAGATGTTGCGTTATGTCTTGAGTGTCTAATAAAGAGCAAGTCATGTCGGCTGCCTTCAGGGAACTTACAGGTCTATGAGGGATAAACATCAATAAACTGAGAAACTATATTTTAGGAAGGTATCTCTTCCAACAAGGTTTCAAAGCAGTGCATATACAAGAGAGATGACAAGCCATCTTATGGCACTGCAGTAGCAGTAAATGACCCACCACACAGCTGCTGGTACCCGTACATCCTCATCTGTTTGGGCTTCGACTTCCTCGGTCCCACAGGCTTTTCATCTCTGAAGCAATAAAAGACATTAGAGAACATTTCCCCTGGATTCCTGACTGAACAAATGATGCATGTTTCTTACTGTTCTTACTGCTGCCATACCTTTCCAGCTAATTCACCTGCAGCTACCCACACTGCAGTGGTCACTGTAACAGTCTACAGCTCCTTTTTTTGTCTCACTGTGGTTTTCCTCCTGGTTCCTGGTATCACATTTCAATTAAATGACTTTAACCGCATCATTGTTTCAGAGTCAGTGGCTACACAAAGCCAAAGGTGATGAAATTATTGAAAATGATCCTTTAAAAATAGAGACATATATGCACACATTAGAAGATACATGCCAGGCGGTGGTGGCACACGCCTTTAATTCCAGCACTTGGAAGGCAGAGGCTGGCAGATTTCTAAGTTCGAGGCCAGCCTGGTCTACAGAGTGAGCTCCAGGACAGCCAGGCCTACACAGAGAAACCCTATCTCGAAAAAACCAAAAAACAAAACGAAGACAGAAAAACAAAAATGAAGATACAGAAATGGAGCATGCTTCATTCTTTGCTCTATTCAAGGGAACAAATTGGAGTGACTGCTATATTCTATATGGACATTAATAAATGCAGGATGAAAATGCACACAATTATTATTCCTGGATGTCATAGCCTGTGACAATAGACAAATACAATAGATGTATATGAACAACATGCTGTTCACATCAGAAAAAAATACAAGGGTGTGGATCATCAGGAGTCACACTGGAACAAAAGCAACCTCATAGTTTACAAACACAAGTGCCAAGGCTGAACAAAAGAAACAGGGATCCCCTTCTGTATTTGTCGGGCACTGTCAGAGCCTCTCTGGAGACAACTATATCAGGCTCCTGTCAGTCAGCACTTGCTGATATCCACAATAGTGTCTGGGTTTGATAATTGAATATGGAAAGGATTCCCAGGTGGAGCAGTCTCTGGATTGTCCTTCTTTCAATCTCTGCTCCATAGTTTGTCTCTGCAACTCCTTAGATGGGTATTTTGTTCCCCCTTCTAAGAAGGAACAAAGCATTCATACTTTGGTCTTCCTTCTTGAGTTTCTTGTGGTTTGCGGATTGTATTTCGGATATTTTGAGTTTCTGGGCTAATATCCACTTATCAGAGATAAGTGCATATTAAGTGCATATAAGAACACACAATGCATTCCATGTGTGTTCTTTTGTGACTGGGTTACCTCACTCAGGATGATATTCTCCAGATCAATCCATTTTCCTAAGAATTTCATAAATTCATTGTTTTTAATAGCTGAGTAGTACTCCATTGTGTAGATGTACCACATTTTCTGTATCCATTCCTCTGTTGAGGGACATTTGGGTTATTTCCAGTTTCTGGTTATTATAAAATAAGGCTGCTATGAACATAGTGGAGCATGTGTCCTTATTACATGTTGGAGCATCTTCTGGTTATATGCCCAGGAGTGGTATAGCTGAGTCCTCTGGTAGTACTATGTCCAGTTTCCTAAGGAACCCCTAAACTGATTTCCAGAGTGGTTATGCCAGGTTGCAATTCTACAAGCAATGAAGTAATGTTCCTCTTTCTCCACAACCTTGCCAGCATCTGCTATCACTTGAGCTTTTTATCCTAGCCAATCTGACTGGTATAAGGTGGAATCTCAGGGTTGTTTTAATTTGCATTTTTTCTGATGACTAAGGATGTTGACCATTTCTTTAAGTGCTTCTTAGCCATTTGGTATTTGTCAGTTGAGAATTCTTTGTTTAGCTCTGAACCCCATTTTTTAATAGAGTTATTTGACTTTGTGGAGTCTAACTTCTTGAGTTCTTTGTATATATATTGGATATTAGTCCTCTATCGGATATAGGATTGGTAAAGATCTTTTCCCAGTCTATTGGTTGCTGTTTTGTCCTATTAACAGTGTCCTTTGCCTTATAGAAGCTTTGTAATTTTATGAGGTCCCATTTGTCAATTCTTGATCTTAGAGCATGTGCTATTGGTGTCTGTTCAGGAAAATTTCCCCTGTGCCTATGTGCTCCAGGCTCTTCCCCACTTTATTTTCTATTAGTTTCGGCCTGACAAATACAGAAGTAGAGACTCACAACCATCCATTTGTCTGAGCATAGGGTCTCCAGTGAAGGAGCTAGAGCATGGATCCAAGGAGCTGAAGGGTTTGTAGCCCCTTAGGAAGAACAACAATATGAACTAACTAGTACCCTCAGAGCTTCCAGGGACTAAACCATCAACCAAAGAACACACAGGGTGGGACTCATGGCTCCAGCTGCATATGTAGCAGAGGATGGCCTAGTCAGTTATCAGTGGGAGGAGAGGCCGTTGGTCTTGTGAAGATTTATGCCCCAGTGTAGGGGAATGCCAGGACCAGGAAGTGGGAGAGAGTGGCTTGTTGAGCAGGGGGAGAGGGGAAGGAAACAGGGTTTGTTTTTTGTTTTTGTTTTTGATATTTTTTCGGAGGGGTAACCAGGAGAGGAGATATCATTTCAAATGAAAATAAAGAAAATATCTAAGAAAAAAAGGAAAAGAAGAAATTATTCTATCTGAAGATTATTCTAGAGCTGAATTTATTCAAAACTCTAAATCTTCAACTTTTTTGGTATTTAATTTGCCTCACTGACAATAATGCAGTAGCAAACCTCCTTTGAATTCAGTTTACTTTGTATAAGGCACTGGTTTTTATTAATAATAAAGATATAATTCAGTAAAAAAAAGAAACAGGGCTCCCCAAGGAACTGCATGGAGCCCAGCAAGGGTTTCAATTTTGATCTCCAGTTCCCTGACCACCCCAACATGTGCTTTTTTAAAAATTGTTACTGTTGTTGGTTTTTTGTGCGAGGATATGATGAAGGATCTCACTCTATAGCCAGACTGACCTAGAAGTTAATATATATCCCAGATTGTTCTTACCTTTATAGCGATCCTCCTGCCTCAGATTCCCAAGAGCTTAGAACGCAGGCAGGAGGCGCCATGCCTGGATGCCACAATAGCCTCTTACTCAACAGAGAGATTGAAAACCGGTGGGCTGCTTAAATACTATCACTATTCGTTATGCCCTAGGAGTTTGTATTGTGAAGAAGTGCTTATTAAGTTCTTATTCCAAGTAGAGTTTAAGTTAACTAGAATTAACATCTGTGAGGGAATCAGTATTTCCACTCCTTAACCCACCCTCATGGGCTAGTCATTTTTAACATCAGTCTCTTAAAAGAAAATGCCTATTTATGTAACTTCAATGGTTGGGAAGGAACAAGTGGTACCAAATGTTCATCACATCCTACTTTCCCACCCTTGGTGCCAAGGCAACATTGTCTTATAGTTCAGCCCCACCCCGTCCCCCAACTCGGGACATGATACATAATGGAAAGAATTCCAGTCACTAACCTTGGATCATGGGTTGGCAGCTGCTGTGTCCCTCATCTTTAGCAGGCAGTCAGAGGCTGAGCTGAGTGAGTCTCAAATTGTTATTTGAGTAAGCAGGATGTATCTTAAAGTGCTTCAAGCCCAAGGAGTGAGCTCGGTAACATTCTTGCTCTTCACTTAAGTAAAAGGATGCAGAGTGTAAGGTGGTAGTTGTGAAAATGTTTGTCTTATAAGCACAAGAGCTTAGTTCACACCTGGAATCCATGTAGTTATCTAAGAACAGGGGCTACTGTTTGTAAAGGCAGCACCTGGTGGAGAAGAGACAGGCAGATCTATGCATCTTGCTGGCTAGTTAGCCTACCTTACCTGTGAGTTCCAGGCCAGTCAGAGACCCTGGCTCAAAAGAGAAATAAATGTAGATAGTGCCTGAGGAATGACACCTAAGGTTGTCTATGGCTGCCACACTCCTGTACATACACATGCATGCATAGATACACACACATCCATGAAAGAGAGACAGAGAGAGAGAGAGAGAGAGAGAGACAGAGACAGAGACAGAGACAGAGACAAACACACACATATACATATATGTATATATATGTACATATATATATACATATATGGAGAGAGAGAGAGGAGGAGAGAGAGAGGGGGAGAAAGTGAGGGAGAAGGGGAGTTTTTTTTTTCTGGTCATTATCAATAATTGTTTGTATCATAAATAAGATTAGTAGATGTAAGTTCTAATTCTTATTAGTCTGACTGAGCTATTACAATAATAGTCCTCTGCTAGAAGGCAGCACCTCTTGCTTTCTGGTTATTGCACCTGCACTCCATCACTCCATCGGCAGGGACCATGTGTTTTCCTCTCATGCTCTCTAAATTAGAAAACTTTAATGGGCGCTTCCTACCACTCCATCCAACAAATACTTACCATACTTGGCTCTCTAGCATCCTTTACATTTCCCTTCCATTCCCTACAGCCTAAAGCAATTAGGAAACCCATTAACTGTAATTACAAACCTTGCAAGTTAATACATGTAGCAATTAATATTCACCATCTGTAACCTTCCAAAGGAATATTTGGTTATTCAGAACTTCAGCTGCTACATCTAAATAATTTGACAAAAGTTTCAAAAGTAATAAATACTTTTTCTCAAAGGACTGTGTGAATTCTTAAAATATCCATGCCTCTTTATAGATTATAGAGTATATTATATTTTATATGAATGCTTTTATTGGTGTGTGTGAGGGAGAGAGACAGAGACAGAGACAGAGAGAAACAAAGAGAAAGAGAAAGTGATTAGAAAAAGAGAGGCTAGGATTTGGGTTACTAAATTTATTACTATTTTTAGAAAAGTCGTGAGATTATTTTGATCATTTTAAGACAATTTTTTTGCTTCTTCAGTGAAATCCCAGTTGGTAAGTAAGTAAGTAAGCAAGCAAGCAAGCAAGCAAGCAAGCAAGCAAGCAAGCAAGTAAGGCTGAAATGACTAAGAGAAAGTGAAGGCCCTCAGCATGACTAAGGGATTTAGCATTGCATGTAACTTTAGTTCGAGTGTGTGGCTGAACCTACAAGCGGCAAACTGCTTAAAGCAAAGCATGAGCTTAGAGGTCTATGCTGGCTCTCAGCTCTAAAACAGAGAGCACGCTAATACATGAGAAGATAGAGTTATGTCGAACATGGACTCGAGGGCACACATGTTCACAAGTAGGTTGGGAGTCTACATGTTCACAAATAGATTTAGGGTCAACATGTTCACAAGTAAGTTGGGGGTCGGCATGTTCAGATGTAGATTTTTGTGACTGCTAGTCTGGTGTCTTCATCTCTGCACAGTAGCTTCTTTCTGCTAGGTGTCACTGTAGCAGAGTCTCTGAACATTCCCCATTAATGGCATGAAAATCCTCATATTACAGTGAGGAATTTCAGGCTCCACATCTAAGCTTCATTCCCCCACCCCAATGGTTAAGCTTAGGTATCTGATTAAACAGGCTAGCTGATATTTCTGGAGTCCACCTTCCAAAGGGGATAGGCAGGATACAGCTGAAGTTCCTTTAGCCTTGTAGGAGAAGGTAACGCCCCACTTCTACCCACCTTCTGTTTGAGCATAATCTTGTTTTGCTGGTAGTCAGGTATTAACATTGAAGTTCATACGTGTATAAATTAACATCACCCCCCACTGACCTGTAGTCTGTCTAGGCTTGGATGATAACTGGTGTGTATAGCCTGAATCTTATAGGGTTATTCTCTAATACTAATAGTACATTTTGAATATAGGAAATATTTTTTACATTCTTGGTCTCTTATTAATATGCAAAACATACTCCCTACCATCTTGACACCCCACAAAATAAAGGTAAAACAAGTTTGTGTAAATGACTGTCTCTTGAAGTTACTTTGAACTTTATCCGTCTGAGAAAAGCAAACATCATTATAAAGAAGCCCAAAGATCAGCTTCCTTCACAGACTGATATAGTATCCCATTTATAGATACTCTATTGATGGGCCACAAAAGATGAGAACAACTAATCCTCCCATACCGAACATTATAAAATAAATGTGTGTCTACTGTTAAGTAACATCACCCACATGCTCAAAACAAGACATACCAAAATAAAGATGCTCTGTAGATAGAGTAGCTGGGGACGGGGGGCTTGGCTTATGCCATGATGATCCAGTGGGGTCAAAGAGTCAAAGGTTTCCCCTCCACCCACACGAGATAGTGACCAAGATAACTTAGCTACAGAAGCATCTTCTCCTTACTTTTCCATTCCAAGCAGTCTGGGTCATTCACTGAATTTTAACCTCCACTATGTTTATCCTTTCTCTATCTAAATTATATACTTTAATGGTCCCAACCTATTGTGTTGAGTTCCTTTGAGGTAGGAAACTATATGACCGTCCAGTCAGACCTGAAATAGTGAATTTTTTTTTAATCCAGAGTCTCTCATTACATTATATGTATAATATATATATATATATATATATTATACATACATAATAACATTATATTGTTATTAAATTGTAAGAGCACACAGTGCTGTACACAGAAAAAGAAAACATTGGATGCATTGGATGATGATTAGGAAATAAGGATTCATATAAAAAGAGACACCCTAAGATTACAAGTAATACTACCTACAAATTCTCAGAATATTATAATTTCACAAAGAAATAGAGTAAGCACTTTGGGAAATCCATTTGTAGGGTCTGCTGTCAATAAAACACAACAAAGGGTTTGTACAGAGCTGTCTTCACAAAGAAACAGCACCCTGCAGGTTGCTGTCCGGAGTTAGTTTTAATGGCATTATACCTTATGCATTTTGATTGGTGAGAACAAGTAAAAGGGGTGGGGGGGGAGGTTGTGGTGACTTCTTTGGTTATTTCAGTTCTGTGACTTTGTCCTTCACCATGAGGAAGAAATACCCTAAAAATAGATGTTTCCATGAGATCATAATAGGTGAGATTTTAAAGGGGAAATTGGTTTTGCTTGGAGAAATGTTCCCACCATACTGGCCCCTCCCCCCAACCCCCGCTTTTAATTTCACACCTTATTTCAGAGACGGAAGGAGACGTGTTCCTTAATTACCGCAATCAAGTGTGCAGCCCACAGGAAGTGACTCAAAGGAAAAGGTGCCAGCGCCTATGAGCTGATAACATAGAAGCTGGTGACCACACCGGAAAGCCTTCCACATGGAGACACAATGTTAGGTTTGTGCCAGGGCTCGAAGGCCGATGCTAATTTTCGGCATCCCCTTCTACTTACCTGCCTTCATTCAGCTGCTCTCAAGGAAAACTTACAACACACACTGCATATGGTTCTTTAGAGCATGTCACTTAACGGTCTTGACATGAATACTAATTTTTTTAGCTTTGAGCCTGAAATAATGAGATGGGTGGTTATTTATTCATTCACTCAACAAATTTTTACTCTGTCATGAAGGAAATCTTGATTACCAGGAAGAAAAATGAATATATAATGTTATGTTTTAGTGTGGCCTATTAAGGGATGAATGTGGATAGACATAAGCAAATCAACAAGTAAACATCTAATATAACATAACTATGTAAATTGGATCATTATAGAATTCATCAGAACATGCTGACCAAAGAGGGCAGAGGGACTGGCAATGATGGTAAGAAGTTTTACTCTATTTTATTTTTCTTTTTTAAAAAAGTATGTAATTACTTTCCGTGTCTATTTTCTGTGCATGTATGTTTGTGTACCACATGTGTGCCGTGTCTGTGAAAAGGAGAGGGCATCTTATACCCCGAAATTGGAGATACTGAGTGCTTTGAGCTCAAACCTGAGTGTCTGGAAGAGCAGGCATTGTGCTTAACCACTGAGCAATCGCCCTGAATCTTGCTTTTTGTGGATATTTTTTGAGTCTAATCTCATTAGGTAGTGATGGACAGCCTTGAGCTCAATGACATGCTGCCTCAACCTCCTGAGCAAGGGGGTTACATTCATGAGTCATGACATCCAGTTTGTGTGTGTGTGTGTGTGTGTGTGTGTGTGTGTGTGTGTGTGTGTGTGTGAAAGCAAGAGGTCAACCTCCTGTGTTGCTTCTCACAAACCTTGATGTTTTTTATTTTAGATAAGGACTCTGATTGGCCTGGAGCTTCACAAGTAGTCTAGGTTGGACAGCCATTGAGCCTCAGGGATCCTCATGTTCGTACCTTCTTAATACTAAAGAGGTACATTGGCACCATGCCCAGCATTTTAATGAGTCCTGGGAACTCTGGGAACTAAACTCAGGTCCTCAGGCTTATGATGCAAGCACCTTCTCAACAACTGCTTCCCAGCCTGCAATTTTATTTTAAAACAATGGTCATAGGCACCGTTCTGAGGGTGAGTGAATAATAATCAACTTTTCTAAACAGAGGTATTCATTCTAAGAACATCTTTCTGGCAGGAGACATGGTTCAGGGTTGAAAGCATGTACTACTCTTGCAGAGGCCAAGAATGTGGTTCTCAGTGCCCATCCTGAGTTGTCACAACTGCCTCTAAACTCCATCTTCTGTTCTCTAATAGAACTCACAGTCACATGCACACACTACAAACAAATGTATACAAATACAGAATGAAAAAAAATGCAAATAGAATAAAATAAAAGTCTCTACTTTAAAAGCAGATCACCTTTCAAGAGAAGACATGCTACTCAGATGCAGAGAGGGTGTGGTAGGTGAAGGGCAGACATCACTAGAAACCAGCAATCCTCTGCTGTATATGTGTCTGGGACCTCAGACTAGCTCCTGTATGCTGCCTCGTTGGTGGCTCAGTGTCTGAGAGACCTCAGGGGTCCAGGTTGGTTGAGACTGCTGGTCTTCCTATGGGGTCATCCTCCTCCTCAGCTTCTTCCAGCCTTTACCTAATTCAACTACAGGGATTCCTGACTCAGTCCAATGGTTGGGTATCTGTCTCAGTGTCTTTCTCAGTCCACTGCTTGTTGGGCCTCTCAGAGGACAGCCATGTATTTTAAGTGGGTACATTTTTCCTTATACACAAATCTACAGACTGGATTTAGTCTCTTGTTACACACCAATCTGATGACTAAGTTCAAGTTGTTTCCAGCCTTTGCACTGGGATTCTTGCTTTCTTTGTGGACAGTGGAAGAACAATACCTTAAGTAACTAGTTAGAACAAGTAATTCTAAAATATAGAAAAGACATCATCTGTTCAAGAAATCCAGATTTCCCTAGGCTTTCTTGGTTCATATGGTCCAAACTCAAGGATGAAAGTGGGACATTCAAGGGTCAAATTGAGGAGTCTTCTACTAATAAAGTAGAAGTGAACCCATGCCAAAATTCAGTGTCTTTGCAGCCATGTCTGAAGTTCAATGTGCACCCATTCATGCTGTTTTTCTGAGTAATTGTTTGTCAATTTTTGTTTATATATTGCCATAGGAAAATAGTATTCTGATATAAACAGAGAAACTAGGGTAAGGCAAATTGTTTTCCGGACATGGAAATATAAAATCTCACCTTTTCTTAGATTTAAAGTTTCAATTTTTTTCTTATTAAGGAGGAGGGAATCATAGTGACATAACATATCCATAAGAACTCTTTCTCCATTTTTACTTCATAAGAGTAGTATTCTATTTGTAAATGCAAATCATAATAATGAGTAGCTAATGCTGATGACTTTGTGTGTGTGTGTGTGTGCTGAGACAGAGTCTTTCTTCATTGACCTGGACCTCAGATGTGCAATGTCCCTCTATCTCAGCTTTTTGAATGCTAGGATTAGAGCTGTTCACGCTGGCTTCACTCTGATTAATCACTACAAAGACTCAGAACAGTTCTGCTAATAGCAAACCAAAAGGTGTATCTCATAAGTATATAGCAGTTAGAATCAGATAAAAGTTTAACCCTCAGCTTTCTATGTGTAATTTTTTCCAGCAAGTTAATTCAGCCAGTCTCAGTCTGTAAATGCACACAATAACTACCACCATTGCATTGAAAAGTATATGCTACCATTGAAGTAATGTTCCTGAGAGTATTAGACGTAGGGCAGCCTGGAGAAGGAAGGTATTATTAACAATAACCATCATTTATGCCATCATGCATGCCATGTATGTGTAGTTACTTCTCACACTGTGTCATTATCCAAGATGGTGATTAAAAGAACAATTGTAAAACTTCAAGCCCATCTTGATCAGTCTATCATATTTTCCTCCTTTTCTTTCTGACATCAATTATAGTCCCCTTAACACTAGCCTAATTACATAATTAAAGAGCAGGGCCGGGCTTAAAAAGGAAGGCAAATTAAATTCAAAACCAAATTAACATTGAAATGTATTTACTGTAAGAGTTAGCCACCTCTTATTCTCCATGTAACAAAATTCTGAATTTTATACATAGGTATTAAAATGACTAATTTGGTAATCTGAGCTTCAGGAAATTAAGTTCAACATGGCTATAGGCTTTATATACATGCATATATGTATGTCTGAAAGAGAAGAATATATCAGTAATTATTACAGACCGTTTGGTAATGGAAAGAAAAGTCTATAGGCTTTCACAATCTATTAGTAAGTGTAGTAGTACCTGATACAGAGTAAAGTAGATACTTAGAGACAGGATATAGACCTTAGAAGACAGTAAAAATGTTAACTGCTACTGACTCATTTTCTTTCCAGCCTGCATAGTATAGTGAGTGCAATGAATCACTAAATCACTGATGCTATCCACTGAGTCTGTAGAAATGAGGTTGGCAAAGGAAGAAGTGCAGAACTTTGTCTGATCTCTGTCTAATTGTCTCATAATATGAGGAACTGAATGACAGATGGAAAAGACTCCATTCAGTATATTTTCTGTGGAATAGAGTGCTTTTTGTTTTGTGATTCCCCTTAATTGTTTATTTTTTAAGATATTGGTTACTAGGGAAACATACTATGTTTTACAATTTCCAGAATAATCTTTTGTTATTTAACAGCCATTTCTCTAACTTGGTCAGCAAGTCCTCTCACTGAGGACAGCTGAGGGACAGGTTGGTTATTCAAGAGACAATCACACTTCAGCTTAGCAGCTGTGCTTCCTCCCCCTTTTTGTTTACAGTTATAATAACTGAAAATAATTTAGGGCATTAAAATTATCTCAAAATTCATTATGCAAAGCCACTTTGAAATTCTCCCCAAGCCAAACATTTTTTAGATTATTATTTTTCTTTCTATGTATTCTTCTCATCATACAATAATACATTCCAACTGCAGTCTTCTTTGCCTCCACTCTTCCCAGCACCCTGCATTCCCCAGATCCACTGCTCTTCCATTTCCCTTCAGAAAAGAGGAGGCCTCCCAGGTATATCAACCAAACACAGCATAACAAGTTACAATAATCTCTAATGGCCAAGAAGCTCATAAAGAAATGTCATCCAGGAAATGCAAATCAAAACAACTCGGAGGTTCCATCTCATACCCATCAGAATAATAAGGTCAAAAACTCAAGAGATAGCACATGCTGGTAAGGATGTGGAGCAAGGATAACACTCTTCCATTGCTGGTTGGAGTAGAAACTTGTATAGCCACTTTGGAAATTAATTTCACATCTTTTCAGAAAACTGGGAATAGTTCTACCTTAAGATCCAGCTATATCACTTCTGGGCATATACCCAAAAGATACTCAACCATCCCACAAAGGCACCTGTTCAACTATGCTCACAGCAGCTTTATTTATAATAGCCAGAACCTAGAAACATCCTAGATGTCTCTCAACTGAAGAATCGATAGAAAAAATGTGGTATATCTACACAATAGAATACTATTTAGCTATTAAAAGCAGAAACATCATAAACTTTGGAGGCAAATGGATAGATCTTGAGAATATCATCCTGAGTGAGGTAACCCAGTTCTAAAGGGACATGCATAGCATGTACTTACTTATAAGCTGCACTCAGTGAGAATATTTGTTGATCAAGTTATGGAAATAGCTTTTAAATAAAAATAGGTTATTCTGGAAATTATAAAACATAGTATATATTTCCCTGTACACCAATATCTTAAACATAAACAACTAAGAGAAATTACAAAGTGAAAAGCACTATATTCCACAGAAAATATTTTGAATGGAGTCTTTTCCATCTACCATTCAGTTGCCCACATATGGGACAATGTTTCTTTTTCTTTCTTCTTTTTTTTTTTTTGGTTTTGGTTTTGGTTTTTCAAGACAGGGCTTCTCTGTGTAGCTCTGGCTGTCCTGGAACTCACTCTATAGACCAGGCTGGCCTCGAACTCAGAAATCTGCCTGTCTCTGCCTCCCAAGTGCTGGGATTACAGTTGTGTGCCACCACTGCCCAGCAGGGCAATGTTTCATTAGATAGAGACTGGGCAAAGTTCTACACCTCTTCCTTTGCCAACCTCACAGGTATGTTAATACAGATACCATGTTACACTCCATAGACCCAAAGAAGGTAAACAAGAAGGAAGGTACAAATGAGGATCTTTGAATCTCACTTAGAAGGGGAAATAAATTAGCCTAAGAGGCAGATGGAGGGAGGGAACTCTGAGGGAGAGGGGCTGTGGAGGGGAGTGGAGGGGGTGGTTCAGGTTCAGATGTGGGAAGGACAGGAAAGATGGCCAGATGACCATAAAAATGAATGGAAATCTGAAACTGACAGATATCAGGAGCATCTCCAGGATAAGACAGAGACCTAGGATAAGGGATGCACCCAAGAACCAATGGAGGTAACCTTAGCTATGAGTCATAATATTGGAGATATGGCACCTGAGGATGCCACCTCCTATAGTCAGGAAGGAACCCCAGTGGAGAGATAGGGACACCAATCCACCCACAAAACTTTTGACTCAAAATTTATTCTATGTATGAGAAATGCAAACACAAGGATTGGAGCAGAGACTGGGAGAATGGCCAACCAAGAACCTGCCCAGCTTGAGATTCATCCCTTGGTCAAGCACCGATTCCTGACACTAATAATGATACCCTGTTATGCTTGTAGGTAGGAGCCTAGCATGGCTATCCTCTGAGAGGTTCCACCTAGCAGCTGACTCAGACAGATGCAAAGACCCACAGCCAAGCGGTGGATGGAGCATGGGGACTCTCAAGGAAGAGTAGGAGGAAGGATTGTGGGCCCAAAGGGGATAGGAACTCCACAGGAGGAAAAGCAGTGTCAACTAAACTGGAACTCTGGGGCTCTCAGAACCTGAACCACCAACCAAAGGACATATGAGGGCTTGACCTAGGCCTCCTTATGCATGTCTAGCAGAAGTGTAGCTTAGTCTTCATGTGGGTCCTGAACAACTGGAGCGGGGGCTCCAGCCTATATGTGGGATATGTTCTTCTAGCTGGACTGCCTTCTCTGACCTCAGTGGGAGAGGATGCACCTAGCCTCAAAGAGACTTGATGTGCCAGAATAGAGGGATACCCAGGGGGCACCCACCTGACCAAAGGAGAAGGGGAAGAGGATGGGAGGAAGAATTGTGGGAGGGGGTGACATGGAGGTGGGCAGTGAGGAAGATATAAAGTGAATAGGTTAAAAAAAAAACTAGGCATAAAGTCTTATATCAAGGCTAGATGAGGCCAGCCAGTAGGAAGAAAAGGATTCTGAGTAGGGAAAAGAGTCAGACATACCCCTACTCCCACAGATAGAAGCGCGTGCGTATGTGCGTGCGTGCGTGTATGTGTGTGTGTGTGTGTGTGTGTGTATGTATGTGTGTGTGTATGTAAATAAATTATTTTATTTATTTACATTCCAAATGTTGATCTCCCTTCCCGGTCCCTCTTCCCAGAGTTCTCTACCCCATCCCCCCACCCCTCACCTCCCCCTGCCCCAGCATCCCTCTTCCCTGGTGCACCAACTCTCTACAGGATTAGGTGCATCCTCATACACTGAGGTCACATGGTCCGAGGAATATATCCATATTGTAAAATTTCCTTCATTCCATCAGAAAGAATTGATAGTTCACCAACTACTCAAGGGAAAGGAATTGATTTGAGTCAATCTTATATAGTTATTCAAACCCAGCGTCATGTTAGAAAAATCTAGTAAGAAAGTCCAGCAACATTCACAATAATGGTAACAGGAAAATGAAATGGGAGATCTTCTGTATGATTCAAAGAAATAATACACGTTCTAGACACGGCGACCTCAGATCTCACGGAGACTCTTCTTATGAATAAAGGGAAGACAGAAGGGATTCATGGGATCCTCTTAATAAGGATGATCCACAAAAGCAGTCGAGGAAGAGAAACAGTGTTTCCTTGTTACTGATAGAATTGGTCACTTTTAAAATACATTTTTGTTAAGAGAAAAGAACATGGAAATCACCTCCTTATAAAATCCCAGTTTGTCAGAAAATTGACTCTATGATCAGATGTAGTTGGTCACAGGTTGTGATGGTTTCCTTTCCATCCTCTACAACGTTGTGTGGTTGTATTACAAAAGTAAATAAAAACAAGGTGGGCTTATAGACACATTTTGTTAGTCCTGCTCTAAAGAAGGTTTTCTTCCTCCCAAAGGAGATTAGCAGTCACACTTTCTATTTTTAATCTGTTTCAAGCACTTCGTCTCACTTATCAGCATCCATGAGAACCCTGTTTACTCACCTCACCTCAGGCAAGTAGGTTTGCCTTTCTCATTTGTGGAAATGTTTCCCATCTGTTCTCAACATTATAATAGCCTTCTGTGGTGTTCAGAAGTGGAGGAGGGGGTGGTAAGGAAGGGGAGGGGGTGATGGCCTAGGAAAAGTTCTTATAAATTGACAAAGTTGATCGTGCCAATAGAAATTCAATTTAATTAATGGAAAACCTTCACGTTAGTAAAAACATTTACATGTGCACTATAAAATGAAACAGCAATTACCTAAAATGTATTTACTACTGTGCTCACAATGAACTTATTAAGTCCTTTTCTGTTTACAGAGTTGGTCTGTAACTTTTCCATTGCCATCCTATGTACAGATAGAAAGAGCCACCATGACCATTTTACATGTAGAAGAAACTAAATTGAAACATCTCACCAAGGAGGTTCTGTTAGTAGCCGTGAAAAGACCCTATATATCGTAACTCACTAGTATTAACTTAAGAAGATCTTGTCTCACCAGGACAGAGACAAACTAAAGAAGAATGCTGGTGGCAGAGGGTAGAGAAATGAGAGCACCTCTACTTTGCCAGTGAGATTGTCACACGGCACAGCCATGCTAGGAAATGATTGGCTGTGTCTTGATGAGTTAAATGTGTCATAGGACTCAGAATTCTCAACTGTAGTCTTTCGTCCAAGAGGAATAAAACATGTGCTCACACAAAAGCATGATGAAGAATATGTATAGCTGCATCTTGTATAAACGTGGAAAGTGAAAAATCTTGTCCACCAAATACTAAACAAAGCATGTTGTTTTCATGAAATCTAGTTAAGCAACAACAACATAAAATCCTCGGCACTGTAGTTACACCCATTGCAAATTAAATGCTCTGCTAAGTTAAATAAGCCAGTTGCCAAAGATCAGGTGTCCTGTGATTTGAATTCTGTGTAATACCCCAAGCATTCAAAACTGTGGAAACAGAAAATAGCCAAAGATTGTGGGAAGTCTTGTTGCCAGGTTCAAAGAGCTGTAACCTTAAGTATGGCAGACATACACATGTATATTAGAAAACAACTGAACTGCATGCAAAGTTCGTTTGAATACCAAAGAGGGTGCCGCACACAGATTCTCTGATACGGTTTCATCATGGAAAACCTTTGTCTAAGGAAAGACACATGGAAGGAGCTCATTGATTCTGGGTCTCTATGGATGCCACCTGCTCTCACTGTAAAAATATTATGATTAATAAGATCATAGAACATGCCATGCCCGGAGCTCACGTTTACTTTTTTGCTGTCCCAAAAGACACATAAAATCCATGTTAACCTTGCGTTTTAGACATGTCAGGTGTTCAAGACAAGGAGCAGAGGGATGAGGGGAACTTGAAAAACAGAGTGATTGGCTTCCTGACCCTGCAATCAGGTATGAGCAGAGGGGTTCAAGATCCCTGGCAACATACGATACCAAGGCAGGTAAATAAAGTTTCCCAGGGGAGGAACCTATCTTTAATTTCAGCACTAGAGAGACAGAGATCAAAGGGTATCTACAACTCACTGGCTAGCTACTCTAGCCACTCAGTAAGCTCCAGGCCAGTGAGAGATCCTGTCTCCGAAGTAAGCTGAACACTGATAAATAAAGATACCTGATATTTTCCATACACATACATGCAAACACACAGGAACAGGTATATATAATACACATGAGTGTGCGCATGCACACGCACACACACAAACACACACATACACAAAACGCACACACACAAAGAGAAAGAGGTAGAAACACAGAGACAGAGAGCATATACAGTGGGCACGCGGTAGAATGGGTAGTTCATATATGTATAGAGAGTTATTCTGTTGGGCCAGTTGTTTAAAAATTTTTCCTCAAATATGTGCCAATATAACTGCTTAGTGAAACTGCTCCAGTTCTGCTTAGTGTAGCGATGGACTCTATATTAGAAACATAGGATCGCGTGGTTCATTCCAGACTCAAACAGACTCTGAATATGAGTATTTTATATGTGTGACTCAAATGCACATTAACATTGCATCTGGTCTGCAGAACTGGAGGCCTCAGACACTGTGATTCTCTACAGAAGTGCAGTTCTCCTTAATGGGATGGGTAATGGCTCTTGGCATTTTGTTTCTCTTCCTCTTTTATTCATTTATTTTAATTGACAGATAAAATTGCATATACTTATTCTGTATATGTTCTGAAATACATCCTGGAAATGAAAAATTGAACTAATTAACACATGTATCACCTGGTATTGGAAAGACAGCTCTTTGTGGTCTTTGTACTCTTGTAGAGGATCCAAATCTGATTTCCAGCACCTCGATCCTTCTGTAATTCTCTCTCTAAAAGATTTGAGACTTTCTTCTTAACTCTGTTCAGACCAGGCCAGGGGCATAGGTGCTACCATCAGCCAAAACACCCATACAGATAAAATTAAAACTTTAGAAATCTATGAAAAATATTTTTACCATTTCACATAGTTGTCATTTTAGAGGCTAGAAAGGTTTAATTCCTGCCCCTTAACAGTTTTTAAAAAAGCAATGTCTTAATTGTAGTTACTTAGGAGTTTTGTGTCCTTGTTGATATCTTCTGAATTTATGCTTCCTCAGACTCTTGTCAACAGTGTATAGTTTCAACAAAACTGCAGGGAATTCTGAGATTAAATTGTTCAGAGAAGGGGCTTTAGCTCAGTAGCTAAAGTCCACTCCACACAAGCATGAGGACAAGAGGCCAAGTCCCCCAGAGGTCACATGAATGCTGATGGGGACAAGGTGGCCTCTCTATAGTGTAAGCATTTACAGGCAGATATAGAGGATCATTGGAGCATACTGGATATCGTTTCACCCTATCAGCAAACTCTGGGTCTGATTGGGAAACCTTGCCTGCCTCAGTAATTTCTGACTTCAACTTCAGGCCTCCACCCGTATCCATGTAGCTGCAAATATGCATATACATGCATGCACATACATGTCAGATGCACACAAGCCCATGGAAAAAGAAAGAAAAGAACTGTCTAGAAAAGGGAATGATCATAGGAAACAGGCCACCAGCAGGCTTGTGTTGGGACTGAAGGGTAGGGGTAAGGAGGCTTCAGCGAAGTTCAGCGGGCTTGTGTTGGGACTGAAGGGTAGGGGTAGGGAGGCTTCAGCGAAGTTCTGCATAAGCATACACTCACAGGCTGCACTCTCTGCCGTTCATGAGGAATAAAAAACGTAGCTGATCACCTGGCATCCAGCAGTTGCCAGAGAGCAGCAATATTTGTTATTCATGCATGTTGGACCCATCACCACGAGAGAATTGTCACTTCCTCAGTGCAGACCATGCCGTTTGATGATGGGTCTTTACAGCAGGAAAGTCATTGACTAGAGGGAGAATGGTCTATGTCATCAGTGATATAAAATATAATAGAATGTTTCAGAAACATGGCATGGATGAGACAAAATAAAAGTCTATTGGGAACCTGAGCCTGGTTCATCCGCTTCTATCTGTAAAGCATTGCTGTGTCATCTAGACCTCTGTACATGTGGAAGGCACTGCCTGCAGCTGCTTTTCCTGGATAATGATGTAAGATGCTGAATAAAAATATATATTTCTTTTGATTAGAGCTGTGTTTCCAATGGCTTTAAGATTTAAGAAAAGAGAAGTGGATAAACTAAAGAATCAGACAGATTCTGGATTTCACTGTCCTATCTAGAAAGATGTAACTGGAATCCCCATTAGAAAGGCAGGATCTCTGAAGGACAATGATAGTGTCTAGGTCATATCAACAGGCTACAGGAAAGCATGGGGGAAGCCTCAAGAGCATCCTCGGCAGAGGAAGGCATTGCTCATTGTGATTAGGAAGGTCAAAGCCAGACCTGAAGGATTTCCTTTGCTGCCGAGGGAAAGGGTACTGTGAACAATGGGAAGTCAGTGCACTGCAATTACTATTTTATAGACCTCTCTGAGGTCCAAAATTCCTAGAAAGGATGGCTGTTCTCTTTGAATAGCATATATTGTCCAGAGACAATCATGTACAAAAGGAGCCTAGTTATTTATGGGTCATTTAGATGATTCTAGAGAGATTTGACCTCAGTGATTAGAAAGGGAGATGCAAATGCTTTTAAGCTCTTGTGTTTCTTGGCACTTCTCTGCAAAGGTTTCGTGTGTGTGTGTGTGTGTGTGTGTGTGTGTGTGTGTACTACTTGGCTGTTAAGTGAGACAATGAGGCACTGAGGTAAATGTAATGCTCTCTCTCCCCCTCTTTCTTCTCTCCATCCCTACCCCCTCCTCTTGTCTATGTGGACCCTGAGAACTTGCAGTTTGATATTGTCTCTAAGTCCCTTTCCAGGTTCCTGTGCATAGCCAAAGTAGTTTTACCTTGGAAGTGTGCACTGCCAACATCAGTGTTGTAGCATCATGTCCAACGTCAGTGTTGTAGCAGCATGTCTCTTGTCTCCTGTAGCTTCTCTAGTATCACAGCAGCTATGGTAGTTCCTCTGTCTCAGATCTTCTGCAGAATCTAGCCTCAGAACGATGCAGGTTCACATATCGTTCCCATTCTCTCCATGGCCTTGCTACTACTCTTCTGTAAATGCTCGCACCTGCCCATACATCTTTCTCCCTAAAGAAAGAGCTGTGTCTTTTGAAGACCACAGCAATCTTGTTCATAGATCTTATCTCTTATCCTTTGCCCTCCATCCTATCAAATCTCCAGGCTTTACTTCTATACCAGTTCTGTTCTTTCAGTTATAAGTGTGAAGGCATTTCGATTACTATAATCATCTCTCTCCTGAGTCTCCTCGTTATGTACTCCTATTGTGCTCTAATTCTCCGTGGCCATAAAAAAATATCTGAGGGTTTCCTCATCACAAAGATTTATGCCTTTAGTACATAAAATATAAAAATAGAATCATTATTGGAGAAAGATGAAGGAGTAGATCATGGGAAAGGAAAGGAAGGACTGTGAATTCAACAGTGGGAGCTGATCACTGTTTTACTTTATAGGATTTTAACATATAGACATATACTTTAGAAGTATACAACATCTATTTCTATTCATATATTGTATGTAGTATATGTTTTGCTTTTAGTGTCATAGGTCTTAAAGGATATTCTATTTCACTGAGTTTCTATTACAATGCCATCTTTGGTGCCTGCTATAAGTGGACAATTCATTGTGGTATTCAGGAGTGTATTTCTCCTCTGTACATACCTCTGTACTCTCCTTGACACTATCTGATACTCTTTTAGTTGCATTCATAACCCCCTCTTCTCTCTCAGAAAGACTCTATTGATCCCAAGCCTGTTCTTGTACCTGTTACTGTGAAAGTCCAGACACTTACAAGCCCAAGAGATAGGCACTGAAGGTTACAATAAAGAGCTTCTTAGTCCATGACTCTCTCAAGGATCTGCATGTGAACGTTTTATACCATAACCATAGGCATGCCAATAGCCATTGTATCTAGGATTCCTATGGATCTAAGGAGTGAGAGTTAGGAATGATCAAGCTTGTTGTGTTTTGAAATAAACTTAGGAATTGGGGACTTAGAAAAGTCCCAAATGTTTAGTCCTGAGAATAGGAAGTAACTGCATTTTGCACCCACCAATTCCTAATATTTGTATCATCAGCAAAAAAGTTAATGGAAATAAAAGTGAACCAGGACAGTGTTGTATCTAGACAAATATCCTATGGTCCAACTGGTCTATGAGAGGCATTGGTCTTAGCTATGTTCTTATAAATGATATGGGTTCTGAAAGTGCAAGAAAATCTCTAAGTTGAATGGAACTTGAGCCAAGGGAACACTTCTTGGGAACTCTCCATGAAGGGCTCTAGTCAGGACATAGTAGGTGTATGGGAATCTCAGTAGATACAGAATGAAGGGAGAAACAGCAGAGAGTCAGGCCAGATAAACAATGTGTAGTTTACAGTATCCACATGGCTGGGTGTCTTCCCTCAGCCCCTTTTGTCTTCATCCCATTCTACGAAATAATTCTGTGACTAAGAAATGACTGGACGGTGAGGGAGGAGAATTTCTTGAAAGATTTATTTTCTACTTGACAAGGGAAATCATTGGGTTCAGAGAATAAAGAAATCATTCGATATAGTGAGTAGCATCTTACAGGAACTGTCCCTGCTTCTTTGCTAATACATAAACCTAGCTCCTGGAAGTTGCCCCAACAATGGGAAGATGACTAATACATTTCTCTTATGTTTGAATTTTTTCTGTTGTCCTTCGATTTTTTTTCTCTGCTTCACTCTGACTTCCTTAGCCTGATACTCTTCTGAATAACCACCCTAAGTAACTCCCTTTTCTTCTGAGTTTTCTTGGTTTACATGTGTGTTCTCTATCGGTATCACATGTTTATCACCTAACCATTCTTAAGCTTCAATTCCAGTCAAAAAATTTTATTGAATTATTTCATTATGCATGCTACAAGTATCCTATCTACCTATCTACAGACCTATCTACCCACCCACCCACACATCTTTCTATTCATGCACCTGCCACCCACCCATCCATTCACTTACCAACCTACTTGTCTACCCATTCATCCACTTACTGACCCATCCATCCACCTACTAAACCAACTATGCATGGATCCATCCACCTATCCACCCATCTACCCATCTACTCATCCATCCATCTAATCATTTACCCATTTAGCATATTTAGTGTATTCTGTCAGAGATAGCTATTGCTCTTCCAATATTTATCCAACTGACCCCAGACCCTATTTTATAAGTCTTCACTCCAGCAGACATTAATCCGTGTGGCAGTTGAACACAAAAAATATGGTGAGCCAAAATTCAGATGGGTGGAAAAATCACACAGGCTTATCAAAAAGAATAGAACAAGTCTAATAACCTTTAATTTCATACAGAGATATTTTTATATGTTAGGCTATATTGTTAGAGTTAACTTCCCATGTTTACTGTTACTTTTGTAGTCTGACAGTTAGGAGACTCAGAATTACTTAAGCGAATTAGATCATAATTCCTATTTTAAAATGTCTTTTTAAAAATGCCCTTTTGTTTTTCTGGGCACGAGCATGGAAAGAAGGCCCATTTACATGAAATGTGAACACTTTATCGCTGAGCTGTATTGCCAGCCTGAGTCTGACCTTAGCTTTATTGGATGGTGGCATTCTAAATATGCCTCATATCCTTTTAAGCCTGGGCATTGCCATTTCCCTTCCCTCTTGTTGTCATGGTACCCTACTGACCTCTGTCACTGAATACCCTCTGAAGTTTCTGTCCCCTCTTGCTTGGTCCATGCTTCTAAAATGTTAGGGAAAGGGTTTAATTAGCTTTCCACCACCCTCAGGATAAATCCTGTCTCCTCTCCACACTTTAGAGCGCTTTGCTATTAGAAGTTCATAGGGCTCGAGGCTGTCTTTGTACTCACTGTTTCATCCCTCATAGGGTTTGGCTACTCAAAGCTATTTCATGCTTTTAAGCTCCAGGGCATGGATTTCCTCTACCTGAAATGACCTCTTCTTATCCCGGGTCTACCCAAAGGGTTCCTCTTTTATTCCCAGCATTCTTTTTAGGTCGCCTGAGTGACAGTTTCCCCTCCTCTCCTGTTAGCTTTCACCTGCTGCTCTTATTTTGCCTCCCAGTTACTTGTTAGTTCTTTTTCCTCTGTGTCTCTTTCTCTGTCTCTCTCTGTCTCTCTGTGTGTGTCTCTCTATGTCTCTCCCTCTCCCTCTTTCTCTCTCTGTCTCTGTTTCTCTTTCTCTCTTTATCAGAAATGGTATTCATCATTTGTTACAATCTATATTCACCATATGTATCAAAGTATTTGTAGCACTTTAAAAATGTGGCATGTTTAAAACTAAACTAATAATATAAAATAAATATGTATTTTGCTTGCATTGCCACTAAAAAGGAAAAAGAAAAAAAAAAAAACCTTGGCTTTCACAACCAAACAAATGTGTGTAATATGTTTTCAAATACTATCAGTACATTATATATCAGAAGTGGTATTTGAATTCACAATGAATTCTGAACTTGCTGTTTCCAAGTCCATTAATAGAACCGACAGTATGTGATACAAATATTTTCTCTTTATACTGGTGTACTTATTTTTGAGATCCTGTTTCCCTATGTAGACCAGTTGCTCTCAAACTCAGGTCACTATCTCAGCTTCCCTAGAGTTGGATTGCAGGTGGATACCACCTTCTTCTCTATTGTTGCTTTATAAGAAGAAGGGTCTGCCTGTCAGCGTTTGTTAAAGCTGGCAGCTCTAACAAACTGTCGAACTCTAACAAACTGTAGGACTGCAGAACGGAGCTCATCTAATTATTTTAAAGACAGACTCATTTTGGAAGTTCTGTTTCATGTAATTTACATGGTGAAGTCTTTATTGGCAGTTCTATCTCTTAAGGTTCTGGGCTACCTTCCCGTACTTTGCAAGCCCCTGAGGTTCAGTCAGCCATGCTTGTCTTCCTGTCTCACAGAAACCTGTCTGAGGAACTGCCCTTCCCATTGGGTGAGCATTGAAACCACTATCAGGTGCCTGTGATTTCTGAAGCGGCAAAACACCAGAGAGGAAATAGATAGTACAGAGTTCAAGGCTATCATGCTCCTTCCTGGTGACTTAGGAGGTACGGCTTGTTTTCAGAACTGGCAGGGCTGGAGTGATCTCTACCCTTCTCTGTAATTTCTTAAAACCCGAAAAACAGACATTCTAGTACAGTGACCTAATTTTCCAGGCATCAGTTACCCAATAGGTCAGACAGCCAATTTCAGGCTGTGATACTCTGTGAAAAGTATGGCCATTGGCTCAGGAAGTCGGCGGAGGAAGGGGGTGGAGGTGCCCTTTAAGGTTAAGATGGATGACATCATCACTGACAGCGGCCTCTGGCATGTTTGGAGATTCTGGCTTCATAAATTATCACAGATGAATGTTTGTGCAGAACTGTTTGTATAAAGGCAGAAAGATATGATGCACATTGTAGGAATTACTAGGACTAGGAAAGAATGAAGTAACAAAGAAAGATAATTTTGGTTTAAACGAGTCTAAAGTAGGATCAGGGAATCACTCCATTTTGAGCTGAGTTATTATGAAATGAGATGTCACTATTTTCATAGTATTACTGTTGTAAATGCTATTAGTAAGCGGTTGTACCCGTAGATCAGATCTGAATAAATAGCTAAGTTTTCTCCATTTAATATAACAAATTCCACATTTAACCTTGCCATACAACATTCATTGTACACAGCATTCATTATACAAAATGAAATTGATGGGAGGCAGTGTGAGTCGACAGATTTTCCTGTTCACTGGTAAATAATAAATAGCGTGAGCATGCAGTGCCCATGAGGCCCGAGCTTCCTCTGCTTGGTCCGTGCATGCTGAGAATCACCAGGACTGTATGTAAACAAGAAAACAGCTAG